>NW_027211704.1:27995000-28457500 GCF_022749685.1 Semicossyphus pulcher | reverse complement strand
AATATTTGCATTCAAGTTTTCCAGGTCGAAACCGTGGTGTATTCTTGCTAAAAGCAGCAGTTACAAGTATACAATGTACACTCACCCACAGCCACATCACACACTCACTTCACCTTATATCACTCACATGAACATGTGCACGTTTTCAGGCTCTGGCTGGTGCCTGGTGGAGGAGACCACTGGCAACATACATAAACAAACCACAACCAGATGTCAGAGAGCCGAGCACCGCCCCACCCAAACAGAGCTGTCAGCCCTCCCTCTGTGTTTTTGCAGAGCCATGACTCGCCAGTCCTCCATAAACCTTCCAAATCTTCATATAGGAAAGCAAAAACACTACCAATGGAGACCAGAGTGCAGTGCAGCTCTATCAGAGCTGACCCTCAACTTCTAACCATATGGAGTTTGACTCTATGGGCTGAAAATTTTATGTCAATGTCAAGTGGCGGCCTGTGACCTCCATCATGCCATTCAAATAAATGTCCTGCATGCAAATGTAAACAATGGGAGACGTGCTGAGCTATGGAGGGGTGGAGCTAAACTGATATAATATAGAACCAGTGTGTAGCAGACATTTGTAAATGATTTAAGAGTGTTTGGTAAAGTTTGTAAAGACATCCATCATGCCATCTGTTCTGCTCTCTCTGTACACTGGTAATTGTTGGGGTGACTATGTGTTTAGTTCATAAAATGCAAGGCGTGTGGCAGTATAAGTGGTATGGTCTGCATGTTTAGTCTGGCAATGTAATATATGGATGCATTTTTCAGAGATAAACTTTATAGCTTTGGTAGTTAAACTTCCAAAGAGAACTAAAACAGAGCTGGGCATAAAGGATTTCCGCAAAGGGAAGTATATGAGTATTCTTCTGACATGCACTACAAACACTATTGCCTTGAAATGTTACAAAAACTAAATTATACTCAAAATGAAAGCAAAGCCTGATCTTGATACATCATTTGTTTTCACCTACAGCTGTTATTTACCTAGTAAACCTTGAAATATTGCATTGGACTATAGGAATACACTGCTGCTTTAGGACGATTATTTTCATTATCTATTTATCTGCCTATTTTTCTGTGATCATTTTGGCAATCAAAAGTCTTAAAATACTGACAAATATCTGTTCTAACTTCCCTAAGAAATGTATTAAAATAGCTCGTTTGATCTGGCCAACACTCTAAAACCCAAATTTTCATTTGCAATTCAGTTTACATTCCTTAATGACAAATAAATACAGCAAATATATAAATTTGGGAAGCTGGAACCAGTGGGAAGTTAGCTTGGAAAATAATTAAGGGCCTGTGTCCACTAACAGCATTTTTTGCTCTGGCAGCACCCAGTACCTCAATTTCAAAGCGCTTCTCACCAGCGCTTACTGTTGCTAGGTTACAAAAGTCTTGCGGCACTTCCGCTTCCCTTGTGACCATAAGGTTTGTTTTAAATCACTCTGTATGCTTAATATTTGCTGTTATTCAAGGAAATTTTACAAAGAAATCATAAAAACAATGGAATCATGTCCTAGACTTCAAAATGTTACCCTAAAAAAAAAAAAAAAAAGTTTATATCTTAAGTCCCTCCCCTTCTTGATTTTGATTGGTCGGTAAGAGAGAGTGGTGACACTGAGTGGAGCATGGCTGTGTTCTAAAAGTTGAACTATTTTCAACTTTGAGCAAGTAGCGCTGTAAGTGCAGCAACAAAAAACAGCAGATGTCGAGGGTGTTTTTGCACTGAGGATGCTGAGCACCGAAAACACTGAATTGGTTTTGTATAGAAAATAGGAGTTTCCAGCACAAAAACTGCTGTTATTGGACACAGGCCCTAAAACCATTAATCAATAATCAAAACAAATACCAGAATTTAACGAAAATTCAGCATCTCCAGCAGTGGATGGAACTTCATACTGGGATGCCTTCAGATTAAGTGTAAACACATGGCAATTTATCGCAACAATAACATTCCCTGGACACAAAGTGATGGAACAGTGTCGCTTCCAAATACTTGTACTCTACAAATAGATTCACATAACAATCTACATCTGATAATTATATATGATACATACATAAAATTACAAAAAATGTACTGCAACTGGGCAACAATGCCATAAAAACCATCTTTATGAAAGGGTTTCCCAGTTTAAAAACGTGTAGAACCCAATCATGTACAGACGCTTCATGTGGCAGGTGTGTTAACGAGTTAATACACATACCTTCTGCTCTATAGGCTGCTCTGTCTGATAATTCAGGACTGGTCTGAGGCCATGCTGGTCCACCGAGGCATGAGGATCCAGAGTGAAGTTTAGGCTGATGTAAATGGGAGAGAGTTTATCCCGAAACTCCTCCTCACCCTGTGACAGAGAAAGTTGTGCGTAAAAATCGATATCATGTCTGCTGTCTCTGTTGATTGATGTAACTTTTTCTGGTGCACAGCATTAATGTCCTATTTAGCATGTTCCTAATATTCTGAAACAAGCACTTTAGATGAGGGGCAAAAGATGGTTAGAAATGTGTCCTCACTGTAGACATTTCCAGGCTTTTTGTTGGGAGAAGAGAAAAAAAAACCTAAATCAAAGGCAGATGTGACAGCAGGAACTACTGGTCTAAATGTAGGAATCAGTCTGTTTGAAGTTTCTCTAAGATGTGACATGAATTCTGCTCGACGAGCCACAATGATTTGGCCCTTTTAAGAAAGAGTCAAAGGTAGAAATGATGTATAAACAGAGTCAGTGTTGACTGACAGGTGAGTGGATGGTTGGCAGATTTTTCTCAAACCGTCTCTTATCCTTTAAAGAGCGAAGTGCTCTGATCATCATCTCCTTACAGTGAACGTCTACACATATGACTTAAGTGTTTTTGGCAGGCATTCACTTTGATCAGGTCACCACTGAGTGATGGGAAGATTGGTACTATAGTAGTTTCACCCCAAAATAGCACTTCAAACAGCAACTTCAAACCCTGCCTATTAGGAAATGACGTTAACCTTTGTCCTACTAACAAGGTAATTACATTCACCTGGCGTTGCAGGTGCAAAACAGTCTCTGATTAGATGGATTGAATGAAAACCAGCAGGGCTTCAGTTCCTGAGACACAGTTATTGGCTTTTTTTTTTTACTTTGGAAACGATCTGTTTTTGTTTTCATCCGACAGTACAGCATAAAATCTGACTGAAATTAATGGAAAATTCAGTTTATTCCTCCAAGGAACAGTTATGTGAACTGTTTCTGCAGGGACTGTTAAACATTATCCACCCCTAGTCTGCCTGCAGAATACATAGTTCTTGTGAGGACATCTAAACTAGTTCTATTCACTAATGATATGGATACAAAGACATCTCAATGCTTGTATGCGGACAGAGGTTGCATAAGAACAAAATCATGTCCCTCAACTGCAACAGCTACTTTCCTGATATAAATGCATTAGAAACAATGTCCAAAGTCATGAAAACAGTATGGTTGTTTGGTCCCGACCAAAATATCTCAACATATATTTGATCATGAAAGCATCATTCTTTCCCCAAAAAGGGGGCGCAGTCTTGGCAACTGGCACTTCATGACCGTCTGTTGTATTGCATCAACAGTTGATTAAGACACTGAAGGTCCCCAGAGAATGAATCCTACAGGCTTTGGCTATCCCCTCATTTTTCAGGTGATAGAAGGTTGACTGTTTTGGTTTTTTGGTGATAGTTCTTGAAAACTAATGGATGGATTGTGATGACATTTGGTACAGACATTCATGGTCCCTTCTGGATGATTTCTATGATTTCTCATAATGTTGGTGATGACTTAAATTTAATTTAGCTCCATTATAAGGTCAATGGCTTAAATTTCTTTAAAATAAAAGCATAAAAAAGCTCTACTAAGCATATGTTATTATGCAAGCTGACGTTAGCATTAAGCTCAAAGCACCACTTTGTACAGTACAGTCTCACAAAGTCACTTGCGTTGTATTGTATTCTTATCATTCACCTGACACAGATATGCATAAATCTAATTTTAAATATTCAAAACAAGGTACATCAAATGCTTGACATTAGGTTAGAAAAACAATTAGTGTGACTGACCCGCAGATAGATCTTGGTCTCATGGCACGCGCGTTCTCCAATGGCGAGGCTGAAGGTCTTCAGCAGACTGCTCTGCTGGCTGTCCAGGAACAGAGTCCTCCTGATGGACTCTTTCTGGTTCTGTTTCGCACTGTCTAACTGTACCTCCACCACAAAGTCTGGAAAACAAACACATAAGAGGCAACAAGGCAAGAAAACATTGAGTATGCACATCGTCTGCCTGTATTAAACAAAGAAATGCATGTAAATGCATGCATAGGCACACAAACACATACTTGCACTGACATATTACATGCATTCCAAGCCATATGCAAATATACATACAGTGGTTAACATGATTATGGAACAGCGCCTTCATGTATGTCTATACAGTATGTAAAAACACACTGAGGGCATTACTGCGGCCCACATGACAGCAACTATGCAGAGAACACAGACAATACACACCCACGCACTTTAAATAAACACACACACACTTTTCTAAACTGCCGGAGCCCACCAAGCTACCCTGTATTTACATGATTGTTCTTTTATCTTGATCTTAACTGCCAAATTGACCACAGCGAGGTCCAGCATACTTGTGGCAACACAGAGAAAGCAAGGTAATAGGGACCATCTGTGTGCATTTCTGTCTATGTGTAAGTGTGTGTGTGTGTGTGTGTGTGTGTGTGTGTGTGTGTGTGTGTGTGTGTGTCTCACCTAGATGAGAGGGGAGGTGCTTCCCATTAGCCAGCAGGCAGAAACTGATGCTGACACTAGAGGTTGAAGACAGACAAAAATGTTTAAAAAAACAACAACTTTATGCTGATCTAATACAGATGTGTTTACACTGATTTGACATACTTCTCCATCTATATATGTTTTAATCTTCAAATCTTTCATAAAATCAAACCTCATGTAACTTTCTCTCTATATAGGTCATTTTTGTTGGTATTCCTACACCAGATTCAGACTGCCTGCCTATGTTTGAGGAATTCTAATACAAATGTTGAAATCCCGCCCTTGTGTTAGTAAGTTTATCTCACTGATTTAAGGATAACATCTTAATACTTATCTAATTTAAGGTAGTCATAACATGGCGTTTATTATGAAACATCTACAGGAAACACTATTGATTCAATCATTCATAAAATATGCCTATGAATCATTTTGTGGCACAGTGAGCTTTTATTTGTAGAATCAGCAAGTCAACTAACTTTACTGTGTTGGGTTGTTATTTGGAACCTATTTCTCTGTGTGCTTCATAAAATCAGATTGTGTTTAAAAACAATACTGACTGACTTTAAAACAAAGTGAGTTTATTTGGCTGCACTTCAGGCTCAACACTGTTTCTTCTCTTTTTTGAGAAAGTAGCTGCTCATGCAGTGTTTTACTTGGGTTTAAAAAAAACTACCTGATTGAAAACTAAAGGATTACAACCTAAAAGTATCAAATGCATTAAATATAAGTCGACACATGTAAATATTTGTGTGGTTGTATGAACCTTCATATGAAGGGAGGATACACTTCAGGCTGTGTGGAGTCATGGCGATGCAAAACAAAACTAATTCATTTTGGGAAAGTTACAAACCTTTTCTGACCTTTTAAATATTAATAACTGCACTTGTCTTTCCATATAACTACTCCACCTTTCTCCCACTTCCTTTTCTCTGCTTAGTTTGTCTTCTTCTTGTTTCCACAGCAGCAAAAACACCAATAACCACGAAAACAAGACTTACTTGTATTAACCTACGGGGCAGAAACTGAAATGCCAGCCGCTTTGGCAAAAGCCTCTCTCATCAGTCTAAAAACTTTCCACTTTTAATACTTTGTTTAACGTGAACTTGTGGAAAGAGCTTCATTGAAATTGAAAGCAAGATGAATTTCCCCTTTCTTTTCACTAGATCCAAGAATACTGTATGTGTAGTTCAGAGCAGCTTGGACAGGAAACTGGTAAACATGAAGTCATTTGACATTCTCGTGAGGCAGAAGTTTGGAAAGCTGAAATTAAACTAAGAAGTTTCTTACATAACATGCAGGACTTTCCATGTTCTGTTATTTTTACAGGGTGCTCTGACTACTTTTAGGCTTTACAACACATTTCCACAAGAATAACAAACACTGTATCAAACAGGGTATAATCTTCATATTAACACAACCTTGGAGATTAACTTTTTAAAGGAAAATTGAGACCCATACCAGGACACAGCAATGATGTCGTTCCCTGTGAACAGCTCACAAGTCTTCTCCTCCTGGTTGAACATGGTCGGCTGCACAGTAAGAGATGCACTGGCGCTCACTATTGGCCGGGCCCTGATTAAGGACAAAGACCAGGAAAGAATAATAACCAAAAGAATGTTGTGTATAGTTGTGATTACACTCGTATGTGCTTTAACATACCTGTATAACACGGCTTTATCGGCCCCAAAAGCACCAACAATCAGATCTGCAAGAAGGACCAGTGAATTTAATGAAGAAATCAAAGGAAAAGGTAAAGTACTAATAGACGCCTTGTGGTGGACTACTTTCTGCAGTACCTGGGTAGCCATTTTGATCCAGATCTCTGTTGCCTCGCAGAGCAAATCCAAAACTGCCTGGGAAAGAGCTGGAAGCCCATTGGCCAGAGAGAGTCTGAGTGGGCGTGTCCATCAGACCTCCAGCATGACCGTTGTAAATGAGAACCGATCCTTGCTGGTCGTCTCCTCCATAAGGACAGCCAATAGCCATGTCTGATTGTAGACAGAAACAACACATTATATGAAGTATCTCATGTACTATGTATGTACATCCATATGTATCCTCAACCTCAATCAGCAAAATTATAAATTACAACTAAAGAGATGGAATAACACTGTTTTTGCAAACCAGTAAGGAATACACTGATAGTTATTATTTTGTTGTGATTTGCCTCTATGAACTTTTGGTGAAATCATGAACTCCCACTGGTAGCATACTTACCGTTGAATCCATCCTGGTTGAGATCACCCAGAGGAGCCAGCGAGCTGCCAAATCTGCTGAAGGCCTGTTCACCCAGGAGGTGGGACTGGCTTGGCTCCAGCAGCAGAGGGCCTCTCTGAAGATACACGTACACCTTACCCAGCTCCTCTAGGCGCCCATTGGACCCTCGACGCATGAACATTGGAGCTCCCACCACCAAGTCATCCAAACTGGGGAGGCAAGCAAAGGCAGAAGGCAAATAATGGGGATTAAGATGGAAAAGTAAGTATTTGGTTTGTCCTTTCTGAGCTTCTGTAAAAACATGGTTGGCTCCATGGACAAGACCAACTCCCTTTGTAGAAATAAAGAGCTCTTACAAAGGTAATGAAAACACAAACATTTGTAGTTTCAGGTAATTATACACTTATGAACACTTACTAATGAATATATTCCATTTCTGCCAAAAACTCTGCCTCAACCCGTGATCGTACTCACTGGGCCAGTAACTTTTCCCTTTCAGTATTTCCTCTAAAGCAGCTTTAAGGTCTGAAAAATGAACTTATTCCGCCATGTTTGGTAGTGTCATAGTGTATTCTGCATTAGTTTGTTCCAGCTCTTCATTGACGCTATGATGCCATCAGCAAGAGAAATGTTCCAACCCGAGACTTGTCAGACAGACATATTTCAGATTTCTTGTGAATTATTTGGTACAAGATTCAACTTAATTCAGCCAGAATAAGTAACTGTGACAGCCTAATGGTCTTAACTTCTTTTGACTGTAAAAAATAAAGTTCTGTGGATTTCAACAATGTTCAGCTGCACCACATTAATCAGTAATATCCCATGGAATGGCAGTGGGACTGAGGTTAACAGTGATTGTCATACATAGTTGAAAAAGAGGCAAGAAAGGGTGAGTATGTTTGTTGAAGGAGGTTGATTCTCACAAAGTGCCTGTGCCAGTGTTAAGGATGTGAAATTGGGAACTTAACACTGAGAGGAACTAAAGACAGAATGAGAGTTAAGTGTCTTAGGAAATTTCATGACACGTTAGAGAGTGACAGGGTGATCTAATAAGCATGGGAAACTTTCATAAAGTCACACTGTTGTCTCTGTTTCATGACCTCATCCAACACTTCAGTCTCTTGTTTGAGCTTACATTTCTCTCCCTTTTCTGTCATTTCACCCATTTTGCCTCCTTTTCCTCAGCCATCATCCATCTCAATGTCTCTCACTTCACTCACCCATCTTTGTTGATGTCGGTAGATGCCACTGCGTAGCCGAAGTAGGACCCCATCTGGAACACATTACAAACAAGACCCAGTTAGCCTGTAATCACACCACTGTGCATAGATCCCTTTCTTTTCTTTCATTTTCTTTCTCCATGTCCTTTTTCACTTTGTAGCCTCCACCACCACCCCCAGCTTTCCTCCTCAATCTCTCAATCCCACAATCCCCCGGGGTCTCCTCGGCTCCCTTTTCATGGAGCTCAGAGTTAGAGCTTCTGTAAGCTGGAGGAGAGGTAGGGGGTCTGGGGACCGGGGACTCAAACTCCTTTAACACTCACTCTGAGAAAATACTTGTGGGGCTTAGGTTTTTCCGGTTTAATTTCATACCATGTATGATAAATTAGGGTCATGTTACATCCTTGGGTGACTCTCACTTCAAAGTGATTTGTAGTGTAGGTACGCAGAAATGAGTTTGGAGACCCTTGTGAAAAACAAAACTGAATATTGGCCTTGAGTTACTGTATCACACATGCTAAACAGCTCACATCATCATAAATCTCACTGTGGTTCAGGACAAAGTTCAAATATACTCTAATACCCTATGGGAGCACTGCTTGACTGGATACATTCACACTATTAGAAATGCGATCAGCACTTCCTTTAGCGCTAAACCAACGGAAATGTTGAACTGAGGTAAGGTTAGACTAACAAGCAAAGAAAAGCTGACCACAGATCAATTTTCACAGTCTTTAGCCATAATTGACCTCATATTTTTGGATGTGACTAAGTAGTTGAAGACGTGAGTCGTAGTAGTAGTATTTTAACCATCAATAACTGTTTTTTTGTGCACTACAGGGCCAGAACAAATCAAGCAGTTACGAAACAACATTACCATTTATTCAAAGTCCTGTCTCTGGCCACCTGATGAATGTAAATCAAATATTAACTTGCTTTTAACTCTGTTTTTGGTCTCCACCATCTCCAGATGGAAATATCTTCTCCTTAGCTCCTAAATGCTCCACTTTGTTCACTTTGTTTGAGTGGAGCTGATAATTCTCTGTAAGAGTGACCCTTTACACATTGGTTTCATATTTGATATGATTTTTTTAAATCATAAAAATATCAATATCAATCATGATTTACTACTGTTTTATCACAAGAATTCAAAACTGAAGAAAATCTGCATGTTGTGTATCACTTAATACAATACATGTTTATAACATTTATTGAGCATTCCAAATAAATAACCATCATGCTATACTAATCTATTTTGAATCTTGGTTTATCATTAGACAGATGTTATCAGCCAAAAAATCTGATAAACCCTCTCATAAACCCCCCATATAGTTCACTACCTGCACAGCACCAAACAGCAGAAATACAATAAGATCTGATAATTCCCTCAGGAGATTGTGGAGATAAAAACAGAGCTAAAAGAGAGTGAATGCTGTACTGAAACACGATTAGATTAATGCTAACATTTAGTTAGAGTATATGAGTTTAAGTAAATTGACTTTCACGCAACATTTTCTATTGTCAATTTATAATTCCAAATGTAACTGTAATTAAATACCTGGAAAATCACATTAAAATAAACCAAATTCATAAAAGAAACTCATTGGAACCACAGCAATCCAGTACATTGATTTGGTTCTTATCCTACAATGTTCTAATACTGTGAGAGATCATTTCTAATGCTTGACAAGCAGCCCTATATGTCCCATATCATATCAGCCAACCCTTGTGTGAAATCTGGACACAACTTTGACTGTTAAGCCAATAAAACAGGGCTCAGCAGAAAGATATTTTTTTATCTGCATAACAAATGACTTCTTGCACAAAGACCATCTGGTGTGTTTTTGCAGCTGACTTGGCTGTACGGTCAAAGCCCCCCACAGAGCGAGCAGCATTCAACCACAGAGAGCACAGAGTCAATTAGCCTGGAGTTTAACTCAGATCACTCTCACTATGACTTAACAGTTTACTCAGCACCCTTCACCCTAAGACTGACACCTCTGGGCAGTCAATGATGACCTCCCACACTGAAAACCCCACATGCTTTCCTGTGTTTGTAAGGTCACATGCTCTTACACGTACAACATGTTGCACAATTTAGCCTTTTTGGATTACACAAGAAGCTAGCAGATGGGTACATTTCACCAAGAATGATTGGTTGGCTATGTCCAAACTAAAAGCTTTTACATTTTAGCTTTTTAATTTGGTCTTGAAACAATACTTGTATGCCCATGCTTCTGCATAATCATCACTCCTGTCCATACTGACTGTGAAAAACACTCTTCCTGTACTCATTTTGTTTAAAATTGAAGTTCAAAGTTCAACAAAAGCTAATATGACACTTTAACAGTTTGAGTTAGACGACTCAAGTGTGAAATGCATATTTGTACCAAATTACTGTGGAATCAGATTTGGGTGAATATTATCAAACACAACTTCCTGAATTGCAAACAAAAAAACAAATTTGAGAGAAAAAAACACACTGAACCAAAGAAAAAATATTATCTCAAAAGTAAAACTCATACTTTGCAAACAAATTATTAGTGTAATTGTAATTTGCAAAATGTGTTTTTCATTCTTAACATGTTCTTGTGGTCACAGCTCCCTCTGCTTTCATCTCAATGATCAGACTTTTGCTTTCACTGGCAGCTTTGTGGTTACGTTGCCAGCTCTCTCGTTTGGGCTGCCTCTTTGACCCAAACATGTGGGCGGGTCCTCTCTGTGTTGCTCAACCATTGGCTCCTGAGATTTTCGGCTCAGTGCCATGAGTGCAGCAAGTCAGCGGAGCGGACATGGGAACAGCGGTACTGGGCTTTCTTTGACCACTACCTAACTTTACTATGCTTCTACAAGATTCATAGAGTTTAAGGTAATACTGACACAACCTGATAAAGCTGTACTTTATAATCAAATTAGTTTTCACAATTTGATGATTGATGAATTGATGATCTATTTATATATTTTTCCCTTTTTCAAAGATGATTTTTACTTCATAGCATCTTTTTCATTCATTTCTTATATAACATTTGGGAAGTCAGAACACAGGAAGTTGAACTGGTGGTCAGTTACATTTCACACCTTAAAATTCACAGCAGATGAGTAATTCATTTCCTCAGAGGAATTTTTCCAAAAATAAACTTGGCTGCTAAACCAAGTTGACATTTTGTCTTAAAATAATTCACCAGTGGGTTACATTTAAAGCAATATGACTCACACCAAAGCCGCCATTCTTTAGTACTTCCCAAAAGCACATGCTGAATCAATATGGCGACATCACAAACACTACCCTCGTCTGCTGTTTCTGGGTTTAATTTACAGCTCTCAGAAACCATAAGCTGTGCACACTGTAAGCTTGACCTCTGACCCTGGTACAGGCCTCCTCTCCATGGGGCAAATTCCTTCATCTTAAACCCTCTTTACACATGACACATTTAATATGAACCCACATATTAAAATAGAAGCCCGGCTAGTACAGGAAATCTCCAGCCAGATGTGCACATACCTGCTCTCCTGTCAAGTTGAGCAGAGACGTCAGATCCCTTCCATTTAATATGGACACCTATAGAGACGCAGACAAAAATCATTGTGATTATATGTAATGCTCCAAGATGCATGATATTGGATAACTACAGTTTACTCCGCTTTATTCATTAGTTCTGCGGGTCTGAGTATCTGCGTATTTGTAGTTGTATGTTTTATAGAAAATGTGTTCTTTGTAATAGTGTAGAATTTAACTGTGGGGATTCCTTACTACACCATACAGCATGAGTCCTTTTGGAACTCCTGAGATGAAGTCTGTAATGAGAAAAACATGGGGTAAAAGGTTAGGGGACGTGATTTCAAAACAAGACTAAGAACTAAGATAGGCTATTGCATAAAGCTTGAGGGCAAACAACCAAAAAAATCTTACACACTTATAAGATGTTTTTTATGATTCCTTGTACTTGTGCTTGGAGTCAGGGTCAGCAAACTCTTTACTAAGCCATGAATTTTGGTTCTCTGTACAGTAAATATGACCCTCACCTTCATCATCATCTCCACTGAACTCGCCAGTAGCCACCGAGTAACCTGCAGGAGAAATGCAGACTAGAGATTAGGGTAAAGTGATGGATAGGACCAAAGGTTTAATGATACATTATAAACCGACAAGTTGCATGAATCTGTCTGAGATCAGGCTGGGTTGTAGTGATATATCTTTAGTAATAAAAACCTGAACAATGCAACAGAACCAGATATATCATCTTTTTATACCATACATTATTTTTTTCTTCAAAACCCAGCATGTTATGCTCGTAGCCGCTATTGTAGCTTTGAGCTGCTCGCCTCAACAAAGATATACGAACAATGACATGACAATACTAAAACAGCACCGTAAGGAAATTTAGGTTGTGCGAGGCTAGCCTACATTAGCAGCTTCTAGTATAAAACAGAGCAATCTCTAATTATTACCATAATAATATTCTTTATAACACAAGTTATCATGACGAAGACTGGATGGGTTGGTATAACACGCTGTTACACCCTCAGCAACCCACCAAAATGTCCAGATGCTGAAGAGCAAGAGGTCCCATAGACACTGAGCAGATTATGTTTAGCTTATAAATGTTGAACAATTGTTACTTTACTGAAATGTAACAACACAGAAAAAATGCATGCACAATAGATTTTGAGTCTGGCAATCACCATTCGTGTTTAAGCTTCAGTAGCAGTGCTATAAGGGTTAGTTAATGCACATAGTATTAATAATACATCAAATTTTACTAGCCTATTTGACTTAAGTGTAAATCCTCACCCAGATAACTGTCATCATAGCTCCCTTGCACCTGTCGAGTCTGAATCTGGCCGGCAACAGACAGCAGAAAGTACGATGGGTAGTAGGCCTTAACAATCTCATCTGTGGTGGCTGAGATCAACTGACCTACAGGATGAATGGATAACAAAGGGTTGAAGGTCAGTGGTTAAAATAGGACATGTAACTTTTGAACTACGCCTCCTGTGTCGTTCCATTATAGTTTGGACACTCACAAAGATGATGGATTGATTTTCTGACTCTTACAAAGGAAAATCTATTGAAAAGCTCCATTCTTCAAAAAGTCCATGCTGTTCCACATTCCTGTGAGCTCACCTTGCCAGTAAAAGCTGCCTGGTCCTCCAAGCACAACCCTCCCATCCTGTAACACAGTAGCCAGAGCTGAGGTGTCATCCTTAGTTTCAAACAAACTCTGCAAATCTGATGTACATAGCGAAATTCCTACCGTTTACCTCAGCTAAACACAGAGGCAGTGACTATGTGATTATGTAGAAAACCCTGACAAATGTTTCTCTTACCTTGGTGAAGTCTGCACTAAATCCCCCCTGACAATAGCCCTGTCCAGCAGGTCCGTGTCGTTCTGCAATAAATAGCACCAAACATGGGAAACGTTAATAAATGTTCTGTTTCATTAAAACTAAAAAAACTAAAAAACATTCTGTTCTGGTGAGGGAAACATTCTCCACTTTTGTTTTTGTCAAATTTCTATTGTTCATTGACCTAAAACTGAGTCAAGATCAAAACTTCAAAAACAAGTGAATAAAAACAAACCCTCAGGGTAAGCTAATGTGCTAAGCTGCAATTGCTATTTCCTACTTTGCAGTCGGTTTTAATAACATTACATGATCCACTCTCCATACCAACTTAGCTATTCAAATAACTTTAACTGTACCTGAAAAGTGTTTTGGCTACTTTGTTCTGTTTTTAGAGAGCGAAAAATACAAGAGAACACATACCAAGAAAGACCCCCCCCAATTTAACTCTGGCATAGCCCCTTGACAATGTGCTATCATACCTTACCTGTTCGGCAGGGGGCATACTCAACAAATGTTTTCAGGCTATCTACAGAGAGGTAGCAGGTTCCAGTAACATCGGCAAAGGGTGTGTCATGTTCAGTCCTCCAGTAGTAACTGGGGGCACAAGCCTGGAGACAGAGAGAGAGCCCTATTACCAAATAATGACCACACTTTCTAGCTGAGAAGCGTTAAATGGACAAAAGTCCTCAGTCAAACATCAATTGTGCTGTCATTGCTTAAAGCTGGAGTAGGCAACTTTGTAGAAGTCGTAAGCTGGAAGTTGAAAGTAACCAACAAGAAAAATTTCAAAGCCACGCCCTCAAACACGAACATGTACTAAATCACTTAAGGTCTTGTCAGATGGGGGGCGACACTCCGCCTGCGTATCCGCTTGGATCTCGGGGTCTCACTGTGCTCCTCATGTGAATAGACAGGCACAAAAGCGCTCTGTGAGTAAACGCCAGGCACTCTACACGTGGTAACCATGGAAACGGCTCTTGTGCACTACTGTATCCCTGCTGGTACAACTGTATTTTCTCTATAGGCTATAACAACTAGCTAAATTAGCATAGTTGTAACTTAACCGTTACCAACTAATGTAACATACCGGTGGCTTAAGTTAAAACTAACATTACATTACTTAATACATCCAGTCTTGCGCCGATACTCTGCCATGCAAAGGCCCTCCTGTTGTGGTTATATATCTCCGGGAACTCACATACAGCAAGGATCATTCTCTCATCCAATATGATTTTTGTGATAAAAAAAGTTAAAGAACTTTCAACTCTGGTAGCACAACAATTTCACTGGATTGCGCCCACTTCACGTTCCGCCTGTCAGTTTGCCCGCGCCTCCCTACGTGCCTGCTCGCCTCTCATTGAAAATTATTGACTGAAAAGGCCTTTCTTTGGCCAGAACATTTTATTTATTGACTGCTGTAGGGATGTAAAGTAAATGTCAACTAATATGATGGTATAATGGTTTTTTAAATAAATTGCCCATACTAGCTTAAACAACTGTAACTACAATCTGTCTTGTCTTAAAAACCTGGTCTGATCATCAATTCCCAAAAACCCCATAAGGAAAAATTCCTGCTAGCACATAGACAATAATAGTCTGTTTTGTTGATTATAATGTGCACAAAAAAAGGGTGCATTTTTTTTTGCATAAATCTTGATGTAGTTTAATTATCTAACCAACCACTGATTCATTCTTACCAGGACGCTGTTGCCATGGGAACGCACAGTAGCTCCAAACCACTGATGGGACTTGAACTCAACCTGAGTGTTCACATCATTTATATAAAAATGTCGATCACCTAGAAGAACAAGGAAGAAAAAATATTTGAAAGTGTTTTTCATAAAGTGTGCAGCAGCTCTTCTATGACTGAATGACTCAGTTTCTACGTTTCCCTCAGAAACTTCTTCATCTGAAGAAACATTGGTAACGATGCTTTTTTAACTGAGTCACAGATCCCCCTGTCTTTGGTGTTTGATATTGTGCTGTCAGGGCTTCATTTGAGAGCACTCCTCACATGTTCTTGACGTTTTACATGGATATTTTATGGCCTTGTTCCCTGGTTCTGCGGTCTTAATCCATCCTCCATGCTATGGCAGACATCAAACAGCTCAAAGGGACTTGGACCTTGTTGTGACTGTAACCAAAACGGCTGTAGCTCATTGTACCTCAAGAGGCCCTCACAGTACGACAGCAGGCGCAGTGATGAAGGAGGGGGTAGTGGAGTGCTAGAGCTGTGTTTGTGTGAGTGTTTGTGGTTGCCTGCCAAATGGTTTAGTCTTGCCACTTCAGCACCATTACTCATTATTCAATTAAACACCATTACTCCATGATTTGACTTTTAACAACAAGGTGTTAGAATCATTAATTTGAAAAAAGGAGAGTAATCTTTCCCTTGGATTGCTATTCCTGGTCCAAAAAACGTATGAGCCAGGTTGCATTTATGTCCTACAGAACATTATAAAAACATGTTCCTGACCTGGAAAAATACTTCACATCCTTATCCAGGTACTAAAAGTAAAGGTTGCTGCCAGATCCTTATTTCTTCTTCATGCTGAGTTTTTATCAAACCTGCACTGTGCTTTTGTTTGTTTGTTTTGTGCTACTCAGCATCCTTGAAAAGTAATTTAACAAAACCTGATGACATCAATTTGCCTAAAGTAAAACACTTTTGTTAGGTCTGGTTTCAAGTCAAGTTATTAAATGGTACTTTAATTTGCCTGTAACTTTGTAAGCTTTGCTGTGGTATATTTCCTGATATATGTGCCGGCTGTCTGTAGCAGAGTGGTGACATTAAACTCTCCTGGCTGCCTGTTTGGTTAACGGAGTCTGGGCTGTGTCCTCAAACACACCATGAATCCTGAGGCCTGTAATGGGAATTGCAAGACTACTGAGTGTAAAAGCATTAGCATGTGTGTGTAGATGTATGTATGTGTGTGTGTGTGTGTGTGTGTGTGTGTGTCTATGTGTGTGCGTGTGTGTGTTTTTTTTTTCCTACAATGCCGGTATCACATTTCATAGGCTGACTACAGGGCCAGTTTGTAAACAGTTTGTAAATGTGTATTTATGTACGCAGAGTTTGCACAGCCACAGCTTTTGGTCCATGTAAACCAGCATTTGATATGAACATGTGAGACTGCACGATAAGTTTGACCCTGTGATCCTCAAAGATTGGTCCTTATCACTTCCTGCATCTCTGATAGAGGTAATTCTTTTTCTGGCAGAACTAGGGGCAGCCCGGGTTCTCTGGGGTCCTTGTCCAACGTAATGACTCTGCTCTAATTAAAGAGTGCTCACAACACTGGGCCCGAGTCCAGCAGGAAATCAAAGCTCTGTGAAAACACTGGAAACACAGCACACGTCCCAAAATGGAGACCTTTGTGAGGGGTGGGGTGGAGGAAAGCCTCAGCCACCATTAAACACAGGAGAGACATCAAAGGCTGGTTTCAATCAAAACAGAGAACTGTTGGATAAGGAGCTATAAGATGGCAGGGAGCTGCACTTCTGACCTCAGGGTCAAGCACAGCGGTGCTTAACTCAGGATGCTACCTATAGCTTCTCTCAGCCACTTTTATGGCTGGTTAGAGGCTGCTGAGAGTTTACTACATAGTCCTGTCTCAACTGTTTAACTGTGCTGTTGGGGAAAGTGACATTTTTATACTCTGGAATAATGTGAGTTACTCACTACTGCTGTGATTATGACACAGGTAAAATTCTCTCCCTGGGTTTTTGAATATGAACGTGATTTTTCCCAGATTACATTTTCATCTGTGTGTGGATAAAAAGAAACAGACCATCAATCTACATTTAACAAGACACCCTACCTTGCTTGTCAAAGTTGATGATGCTGCAGTTAGCTTGACTCCAGGGGCATAAGTACACAGCTCCTCCTTCAGTGATGGCGGGTTGGCTCGTGTTGGCTTTCGGAGCGCCAATCAAAATACTGGTACTAGACAGCAGAAAGGGAAACAATATATTACATTGTACAGAGTTAAGGAGTCCCTGATTACACCAAGAAACAATATATACAATAATTTAATCTAAAATCAAATGCATTTAATTTGTCTTATAAACATGTCATAAACACAGCTGCAGTCTGCATGTATAACTGTGCCAGTGCAAGAACCCCAAATTGCCCTTGAAGCTGTATCTGCGATGTCTGTGATTTAGTGTGTGAATGTGGTGAATATGGATGTATTTCCCAAAATGTCAAACTATTCCTTTGACCAGATCTAAAGCAAATACAAAGTTAGTTTGTAGAGAAACTAAGCTATAAAAACAATTGAGAAGTAAAACCATTAAGAAGCAGAAACGAGGCTGACTTATAGCAGAGTTTACTAGTTACTAGTTAAGAGTAGTAGTACAGAAGCCCTAAGCTGACATGCATACATACATTTTATTCACTCCATTTTCAACATACAAGAGAGATATATAACACACAAACGCACAATGCCATGTCTAAACATATCTGCAGGTTTGCATGGACGCATGTAAATATCCTGCATGTTCTCCCACAGATGCATGTGCCAGAGTGTGTGCATATATGAGTATGTACTACAAATGAGCTTCAAGGTTTTCAGACAGGTCTGCTAAAAAGGCCTAGCCTGGCGGGACTGGGACAACTTAAGACATTGGTGACTGATGACATTAGCAGAGATCAGACAGACTCTGTACTCCCCCCTCATCCCCCAAAATGTCTGGAGAGCGCAAGAGGAATATTTACATGGCTGGATGAGCTTTCCTTATAAACCATTCACTCCACAGGCACTCAGCAGAGAGTGGAGGCTTTCAATGGCCCTCGCCTTCAAATCTACAGGACATTTAACCCACTGCCACTACATGTGTTGTCTGCAGATATACCTCTGAGTGTTTTCAGAGCACTCTGAATGAAAACAAAGGCGAACAAAAGCCTCATTGCTAACCTAATGTGTACCGGATGATGGATGCTTCTGTTGAGACCTGAAAGAAGGATTCCTTTCTATTAACTCATATTCAACATGAACATCTGCAAACAACCAAATGGCTCGAGGCATGGCTGGTTAAAGATGCAATATGTAATTTTTACAGAGGATTTATGAGCTCCAGAGGGTTCTTAAATTACATAGCCGCATCATTCTAAAACAAGTCATATCCTAATGGTAGGTCTTACTCAGTCGTCATAACCTACACTGGTCTTCTAGTTTTAACCTTTCAGACCGCTAAATTATTCAAACAAAACAAGTTAAGAAAGGACAATGACTTTGGCTGAACTGCTTATGGCTTATGTCATAACAAGCAGAAAAGTTTCTGAACCACAGAGTTTTAATGACATGTCCTTCCGTTCTCCGTTAAATTAGTAATGAACTCATGATATTTTCTTAGAAACTAACAAGGCCTCTGTCCCCCTCTAACCCTGTCCAGGTTTCTCAAGATTTTATCTGGGTTCCCATAATAAACAGGATATGATGGTTATATGAGTCACATCCCCAGACCAAATATCTACTTTGTTTGGTTAACATGTAAATACACTCATTAAACTAAATATGTGGGTGGCCCAGAATAATCTGGCACAATACTCAATATGTGTGATCTCTTTTCTGTTGCGTCAAACATGACATCTTTTCTGAAGAAGGCATGAAAAACAGCTAAGGTAAATTCAGTAGTGTCAGTGTTTGCTATGCCAACAATAAAGCTGCACAAAAATAAAGGCTTTAAACTGTACATTTGCTTAGCACTGACTGTGATTGGCTGTGCGGTTCACTTGTGCTAACACCATTAGCCCGTTGGTGTGATGTAGAGCTTAAAGGAGCAATTCTCCCCTGGAAAAGTCACTGTCAGTCAAAGCTGGTGTTCTTTGTAATCAATAGAAGCAATGATATTTGAAATTGGCGCCATAGCTGTGGAGAAAGTTGTACAAACAGCCCATGGTTTTACCCATTCTACATTCCTACAACACCCATCGTGCATTGCGCCCCTCCCTCTGAAAGGAACGGCCCAGCGAGAGACGCTGAAGTAAAAAACTACCGTTTTCACTGCAGGCAATGGCTCCGAGCGGTACAGAATCTGAAATATGACGAGAATATACCGGATGACTGTTTAGTCACAGGATTTTAGTTGAGCTGAAACAGCATTTCGAGAGTATCTAGCTTCCGTATCGTGACGTATTTCCGAGTGAAACAGGACGTGCAGGCGGGACATATCATTAGAGGGATTTGATTTGATCGTTGAGAAGTGGGCGTAGACAGACGTTCTCCACAGCGCAGTAGCTAGCTAACTGACCGAGCGTTCTTGGTGCTCTGCAGCTAAATGTTGCAGATTAATTGGTTGAAATTGGTTGGTCCTAGCTTACGTAGGTACATGAATGCATTAATGTCTGTACATTATACAATGATCCATCCAATAACTTTCCAGACACTCTGTATCAAAATGCCACCTCTTAGTGGAAGGGCCACAAAATTAACAGGGGCTCAGCAAAGTCAGTGGAGTTCATCCTCTTGGGGCCGTGGATATTGGTACAAAATGTTATGTCAATTCATCCAACAGGTGTTGAGATACGTTAGTTTGGAACAAAACAGTTGACCAACAAAATAAAGGTGTCCAAGAACTTTTCTATTTTTAATGTAGCAATGTATAAGTTAGACTCCAAGCAAAGAGCACTCTTTAATCTTCACTTTGTATTTTGCCATATTTTAGCTACTTTGCAGAAGCGTGAGACAACACATATACAATCCACTTAAGCGATTGTTCTATTTAAAAAAGTAGCAGTAAGACTTTCAAAGCAGGTTCAAGAGAACAAACCTGTTTATTAAGTCAGGACCACTGACGACAGAATTTGGTTGAGTTTCAGACATTACATGAGAGGTAACTGCAACTGGAGACTGTCGGTGTTAGAGTCTCAAATTCAGTCTCATTTTCAAATCTGTTACACCCCTTTAGTGAATTTTAACATAAAATCTTTCTTATTTGAAAAAAACCCCAATCATTTAGTCTTACTTTGAGCCCAGTTCATGTGCTGAAATATAAACATTTCTCATTTCTTGCTCAGTTTTGAGATCAAAGTGAACCAGCTCTACCAACACACTCAACACAGCTGAACATGTGTGCAGAGAAAGTGAAAACAGAGAGGGGATGGTGAGTAACAGGAATAACTCCGGCAGGAACAGCTCCCTGCAGCCAAACAGAGGAGTAATTGTCATTCTGCATGACAACCAGCAGAAACAAACACATCAGCAGAAAGAAAACATTTCAGTTATTCGGGACAGCATCTCTTTCCTGCTGCGTTGTTTACCCAGAAAACATGAACTGCTGTCACAAGCAGACATTCAACAGTAATTGTGAGCTGTTAAAGCACATGTACTTGTTCAATAACAAAATTTGGAACTTAATGTGCAAGCAAAACTATTGCAGGCAAAAGCAGACTCAGTCTGCACAGATTGGTCTAAGTCAACTCCTGTCAAAAACATGCCCTCTGACTGCCACGAGCTTAGCTTAGCAAACTGAGAGAATCTTAACCAATTTCCTCACAGGAATATATCTACATTAAAACAACACTGCTCTTACTCTATGAGCCCTGGAGGATGTAAGAGAGAGAAACATGAGTCACAGAGAGCTGATAAAGTGTTACTGGGATTTACTTGGCAAAGATCTGAGCAGACACTTACACGATCAACTTTATGTACTGAATACTGTCTGCTACAAGCTGCTCTCCAGCAGGTTATCATACAGCAGATAAAATCTGTAGGTTGCTGTCATCATCCACAAAGGGATTCCAGGTGATGTAACACATCCTGCAGAGGTCTTCTGCTCACAAGAAACAGCAGCTGTGAACAGCTGGCTGTTGGTGCTGGACTCTTTTGGACGAGCAAGCAAGGTTATATTTGATAGACATAAATACCCAGAAAGTAATCAATCAGGTCATCATGATCCAGTGAGCTAATTGGCCATAACTGGCATATTTCAGTATCTGGTCAGCCAGCCTTCAATGTCCTTAAGTCCTGGAAAAATTCATATGAATAACACTATGAAAAATCCTCGTCTAAGTATCAAAATTAAGAACATATTCCATTTTTGGAGTATTAAATATTTTATGTACCAACTTAGAATCAGTAGGCTACATTAAAGTTGTCCAGTTTACACTCAGTGTAACTAGAACATTTAACTATGAGTTTATCTGAATTTTAATCAAACTGAGCAAGGCTGTGTTGTATTGCTTAATAAAATATTTTATGGAGAGAATAACTAGTTATTTTTACATATTAAGCACACGTATATGAATAACATGGTCTACCGTGAACTGACAAGTTTTCTCTGAGCCTTAATTCAGAGTGGGGACTTTAAAATACAGACTGTCTACTTTGCATACATTTGGGAACAACTCCACTGCAAGAGACAGACCTCTTAAAGTAATTATTTAAAAGTTAAATAAATGTCTTTTCAGTCATTATTGCAAAGTTAGCATAATGATCATTAAACCTTTGACCCACTGATGAAGGTCCTTGCTTTTACAGTATTCTTTGGTATTACAAACTATGTGTTGATTCATCATCCCAATCATCAACTATTGTCCATCACCCAGCAACTGCTGATCTGCCAGAGAGAGCAGGCGTGACAAAAAAGATGCAACTCTGTTTCATGTTGAGGAATTTTACATGTCACCTTAGAGATTCTTTCTCTAATGATATAGCTGCCCTAGATGGCATCAGCCTGGCATCCAGCACTACTGTTAGGAATCTGGGAGTTCTATTTGATCAGGATATGTCCTTCTTCTCCCACATAAAACAAATATCAAGGACAGCCTTCTTTCATCTTCGCAACATAGCAAAAATCAGACACATCTTGTCTCAAAACGATGCAGAAAAACTAGTCCATGCATTCGTTACTTCCATGTTGGATTATTGTAACTCGTTACTATCAGGCTGCCCTAATAAGTCACTAAAAACTCTGCAGCTGGTACAAAATGCTGCAGCACGTGTGCTGACAAGAACTAGGAAGAGAGAGCACATCTCTCCTGTATTAGCCTCTCTGCACTGGCTTCCTGTAAAATCTAGAATAGAATTTAAAATCCTTCTTCTTACTTACAAAGCTCTTAATGGTCAGGCACCATCATATCTTAAAGAGCTCATAGTGCCAAATTACCCCTCTAGAACATTGCGCTCCCAGGATGCAGGCCTGCTTGTGGTACCTAAAGTGTCTAAGAGTAGTGTTGGAGGTAGAGCCTTCAATTACCAGGCCCCCCTCCTCTGGAACAATCTACCAGTCAAGGTCCGGGAGGCAGACACCCTCTCTTCTTTTAAGAGTAGACTTAAAACTTTCCTCTTTGACAAAGCTTATAGCTAGGGCTGGCTCAGGCCTGGACTAGCCCATAGTTATGCTGCTATAGGTTTAGACTGCCGGGGGATCTGACACACCAATCTTCTCTCTCTCTCTCTCTCTCTGACTCTCTCTCTCTCTCTCTCTCTCTCTCTCTCTCTGTCTCTCTGTCATATTAATGCAGCTCATTAACTCTGTATCTTCCGGTCCCATTAACATTACTAACCACATATCTTCCCGGGAGTTCTTGTGCTCCCTTGTCTTGAAGGTTCCTGGGGATCGTTGCTGCAGACCACCTGCTGCTGTGGACCTGCTCGACTGCAACAACTACTAACATCAGCCTTCCCCATAGTATCATTATTGTTGCTGCTATCATTATTGTTGCTGCTAATGCTAATAGTAGACCTGTTGACTTCAACTGTTACAATTACGATTACCTCAGCCTTTATCATTACTCTGCTTCTCTCGCTAATTTATTTATTTATTTATTTATTTATTTAGCCAATCTTCACCCTAGTCTACCACTATTATTGGCATTGCAACCATAAGTATGTGTCTGTTGTTGTTCATGTAACAAGGACATATGTTGTTGTGGCTCTCTTTGCCTGTCTCTATCCTGCATCTCCTTCTATCCCATTTTCGGCCCATCCAGTCGAGGCAGATGGCTGTTCAACATGAGTCTGGTTCTGCTCGAGGTTTCTGCCTGTTAAAAGGAAGTTTTTCCTTGCCAATGTGTCGAATTGCTAAGTGCTACTCATCGTGGATTCATGTTGGGCCTCTCTTTAAATAACTTAACAAAGAGTCAGTCTAGACCTGCTCTTTCTGTAAAGTGTCTCGAGATAACCCTGGTTATGATTTGGCGCTATACAAATAAAATTTGATTGATTTGATTGATTGATGTCGTCGTTTCTTGAAACAAAATGAACATATAAAATACTAGAATAAAGCTGATGATTACATATTTAAATGTTTATGAGTAGTACAAATCGAGCAACGAGTTACATCATCGGCTACCTAGTTTGTTTGGATGATTAAAAAGAGGCTCGACTTGACAAATGGGTTCCAAACAAAACTCATCATGCTAAGTTTTTTTGGATGCAGAAAAAAAAACACATTTTCAACAGCAGTAAGTGTTCTTGAAAAGACTTTTTCAAAGATCACTGAGTAGATATTAAAGAGATTATATATACTGTAGATGCATAGCTCTTTTACTCAAAAGAAATGGTTAAACATGTGAGACACAAACGTCAGTGTGCAGCTAATTTACCAAGAACCATGAAGGCATCCTCCTAGGTGTGATCTACTTCACACCTCATTCATGCCCTACATACTTTGTGATTTTTCGCTGTGTGTGTTCCACACTAGTGCCCACCGAGTTCCACATTGAGCCGACACAGGTTAAAGTACATGCTGTGTCTGTAAACTTGTGGAGACGAATGTTTGATCTTTGACTTTATCTCACTCTGCAGTTCCTCATCTGTCAACACAGAAAGCAGCAGGAAAGCCCTTCTGTCCCCTCAGTATATATTCAGCAGAAGATTAGCATAGTTCTTACTCTGCTGTAGGTTAACCCCCTCCTCTCTGAATCACTCACACTCAGACATGTGCGTCTGTTTCCAATCATAAGTGGGCTGGAATCCAGAGTGTGTGTGTGTGTGTGTGTGTGTGTGTGTGTGTGTGTGAAAGAGAGAGAGATGAAAACGAGAAAGTCTGGAATCCCATAATTGATTCAAAAAACAACATACTGTAGCTTCTGTGCAAATACATCAATTTATAAGTAAATGAATTGATTTTAAAGTATAAGATCATCAAAATGACTACCATTGCTCGATTGGTTACAACACAAAAACAACTCTTTATAGGAGGAGTCTATGCTACACTGCAGATATTGTAGAATATAAAATATATAATGTTGATCTGCAGTATTGACTGTGTAGGACCAGATACAAGGACAACCTCCGACTGTAGGAATATTGTACTATATTATTATAAAGAAGCCATGACAGAGGGAAAATTTAAAGGTAAATGTGTATTAGTTGGTTACCCAAACCTGTACACTACCCATGTTATGATGCTTTTATTTATGTATTACTTTACATCTCAAGTCAGATACTACACTCGATAGAATGTCTTGAACTGTCTATGCCCTAGTTTCCAAAGTGAGGAAACACACTAAGCTTTGTGATGATGCGTAAAGACTTTACCTGGATGAGTTACCGAAGAACTCCACTGAGTATCCGAAATAACTTCCCTGTGGTCCGGTGAAAACAACGCGTGACTCCGTGTCCAAGTTAAAAGCAGCGCAAAGCTGGACCAAAACCACCACTACAGGTACAACCCACATGGAGTACTGACAACTTTTTCCCCACGACCGGGTAGGTGAAAGTCCAGTAACGGTGCCCATCTCTTCTTCTGCGCGTCTCTTCTGTCATTGAGTAGCTGCAGGGCAACACGCATCATCCGTGCTGTTCCTTACGCACGACTGTTTGGCTCGTAGTCATAAATTTAGGGTGTCCTTAGTAATCCCTTTAGATCCAACAAGTCCGGTGTACTGATCCTGAGTGACTGGTGAAATGCAAAGAAAGGGAAGACAGTGTCAGAGAGAGGGAGGAGGAGAGGAAAGAGGGAGGGGAAATCATTGCAACCTCAGTTGGGGTGGAGCTATAAATATAGCCAGGCAGTCTGCGCCCTAAAGAAAAAAGACTGAGGTAAAGTTGACAACACGCAGAATTACTTAACAAATAACACAGCAAAACAACCAGTCTTTCATTAGAATAATGTTAAAGAAGACCGAAAATTTGATTTATCAGTACAAACTCATGATTATAGATTAAGAATTACCATGCAAGTACAGTGCAAGAATTAAGAGAGCTTCTTGCAATTTGGGATCCAAAGCAACACAAAAAGAATGGTCTGCATTACATAATAAAAAGTTTCCAGTGGAGCTGTTTTCACAGCAGACATTTCAACAAATTCAGATAGGAAAATCAATCTGGTAGTTTCATTAACAGTGGCTGCCAGTTCCAGTGCTTTGATACTGTAATGGCACACTGGATTTGGCTTACTGGGACACAGGGTGAGTCATCCTCTATGTAAGTATACAACTGTTACACTTCTTTAAAGTACTAGTCAATATCTGCACTGTGAAATGGTTTTATTTCACTAACCTGCAATGTAAGAAACTCAAATTACAGGTAATGCCTGGTGGGTATTTTGAGTGTCTTCTCTAAAATACAGCTGCTGTTTGAGTTTAGGAAGTTTGAGCCCAGACTGCTAGCCAATCAGGGGGGTAAAGGGGAAAGCTTTCTAGGGACAGATGCTCCAGGGGCCTCTTGATGGAAGCAAAAATCGTTTTTATCCTAAATATAAACATTAATAACCAATTTTTAATTTGAACAGAAATACTCAACTTTAGTTATTTTAACGTAAAAAATTATTATGTTTATTCTTGCTTTAATAAAATGTAGCATTTCTCAAAATGGACACACCTTTCCCTGAAGTCCCAAGTCTTTTCAATCCTTATCGTGTCAGGACCTGCACATTAATGGAGATGCCAGAAAAGCCAGGAGAAGAGGAAAAAACCCAAACAAGACTGTGCTGACTAACTTTTAGAAGCTGAGAAATATTCTCTGATTTAGGATTAACAGACAAATGTGAAGTTAAAGACTTTTGTCCAGGTGCTCAAACTCCAGGCAACAGTGTCCTCTGTCAATGAAAGCTTTGTGCCATTGGACCACGTTGCTCTTGTCCGGGTCGAGCACTGAACGTTTCAACAGGGCCTTCCCCTGGGGATACATGACACAAACACAGGTTTTATATTGGAATAGCCAACATGACCAAGCCATTGTTTTCTTCAGATACACTTGATGGTACCAACATATAGAGCACCAAAACATTGGGTACAATACAATCTTTAAGCTGGCCCAGTTTGTTATTCCAACCTCTTCTATTGCCTGAATGACATAGGGGCCCTCATCCCTAATCATTTTGATGGCTACAGTCTCCATGTCAGTCATTCTTATGCATTTTGCAACTATGCCAAAGGTGTCCTTGCCCGAGAATTGCACCAGGTAGAGGGTGGATCTGGAACAGAGCCAGTCCCGGTGACAGACTGGTCATCCTGGGCAGGTTCAGTGAAGGGCATCTCTGAAGCCAGGGTTTATAACCTGCTGCTTGGAGCTCAAATCTGAGAGGAAAGCAGCGAAGGAAGGATGGGGACACAACATTTGGTCAACTTTGAATCAAAAGCACAATGAAACACTATCACATCAACATTTCTATCACAGGACCACTTGTGTCAAAATATGAAGTAAAAATTGTGGAACCTATTAAATATGATAAAACACACCAAGAGAAGGTACATATACGGTATATTTATTTACAGTTAGAAGAGTTACAATTTAGTGGAGTTGTTAAAAGAAACACAACTTTTGAGATCGATCATCAAACTAATGATACTTCCCAAGTTTGGCTGTCGATGGATCAGAGGGATATCTTGGGAGTTTCTCCTCAACATTTGTAAAGAAATGTAACAAAAACAAGTTGAAATGAGACGCTTCATATATAAAGTTCACAGTTTGAAGATTGAGCTCGGTCTTGATGTGTCTTCACTCCTAGAAGTTACTAAACAGACTGGTTATCAGAGCCTGTACAAACCACCACACTCTTCATTCCGTTCTACTGTCTGACATCTTTCTGTTCTATTACATATATTCTCTGTTTGTTTTTAAATAAAAATAAAGATTCTTAAAAGTCATCCAATGATAATAATATGGCAATAATATGATTTAATAATTTTATATAAAAAGTGATTGTAAAAGAACATCTGCATTGGGCACTGACAATTTATCTACAACTATTGATTTAGATTTTCATTTATTTTAGAGATTGCTAATGTTTTAAAAGGCCCCAAATCGATCACAGTATACCATTTAAAGACCTCCAGTTTGACATGGTAAATGGTAAATGGACTTCACACACTCATACATTAATTGGGCTTCATTGTCTTGCCCAAGGACACTTCGACTGTAGCAGTCAGGAATTGACCCCCAACCTTCTAATTGAGAGATGACCGACTCTACCACCGAGCCACCCTCGGCTTGCTAACCTGAGATTATACCTACTGTACTCACAGCACTTAAAAAGTCTGGGAGTAAAAATGCATTTTAAAAAAAGTTTAGAAATATACATCAAATTATTTTATCGGTACATTTAAACCCGTTTTCTTTTATTTGTTCTTTTCAGAAATAATGGAAATAAAAAAAATCAGAAATAATAATGTTATCTATATCTATATATTTCTATATAGATTATTTATATATATTAATATATTTATATTCAGAGGTAACACAAATAATATTATTTAGAAAAAACTACAACCATATTTGGTTGTTCAGCTTGCTCGAATAAATTAAGCACCTGATCGAACCTCTTTTAAAGGTTTACTTGAACCCTTTAAGACTGTTATACCTTGGAGTCAATATTATATATATGTACCTATATACCTCAATGGACTTTTTCAGGGGCCCAGCCATTTCTGTGGGCCGGTCTGGGTATGCAGACTTTCTCAACACCTCGCGCAAACCCTTTCACGTTGTTCTAATGAACAAAAAATGGAGCATAACCACTTTGAGGTAACATTCTGTGTCCATTTATTCAATTAATCCAAAATGTTATCAAAAATGTGATGTTTTTATGCTTATAACTTGGTTTCCTCTCTGAGCCAAAGACAAATCTTGTTAAAAACTATAATTGTATGTTTCGCCAACCAGTCCAGTTGCAGTTTACATTCATTATTGTTCTGCCACAATGACGAACCGTGGCCAGGACAAATATATTTATATATCAAAAATAACTGAAAAGCATATACTAACCTTAATAAAAGTAAGAGAATAAAATAGACTAGTTTAAACAGTAACAAAGGGCTTACAATAATCACTAACAGGAGGGACATAACACTCTCTCTCTGTTTCTCCGCTCAGCATCTGATTGTCAGTAGAGCACTACAGCAAAACAAACAGGTATGCAAGGGGTAGAGCAGGGGCAGATTGTCCACTAATCACAAATTGACCTTGACCTTTGACCTTTGTCCACCAAAATCTAATTAGTTCATCCCTTGGAGAGAATTTGATCATGCTTTTGTGCTACCAGCAGCCGGAGGCTTTATGTTTTCTGGTTATCTGATCATATCTCAGGAAGGCCTGAAGAGATGATCTATTTGGACGAACATCTGCTTGCACTCAAGGATTCATTGATTAATTTTGATGATCTGGACTTTGGTAGTTTGGTGCTCTGGCTACAGCCCGGGTTGTCACCATGGCGGAGGCATAATGAGTTATCACATTCATGAGAATGCGACAGATATGAGACAGTGACCTTTGACCCCCACCAAAATCAGTTCATAATTGAGTCCAAGTGGAAGCTTAAAGATGTTTCCTCCTGGGGTTCCTGCATTGCTTAGAAAGAATGGAATGGTAATAATAGCCAGAAATTAGTTTTTTTTATGATATAAAATGAACTTCATCATTTTATCCCAATAGACATTTGTGTGAAATTGTGCCACAATAAGAATAGATATGGGCAAACACATTGTTTTTTGACATTCTTTCCTTGATATTTGACCTTGGGCTATCGAATTTGTAATTATTAATCCTTAAGTCCAAGTAGATATTGTAAACTAGTAATAGCGCTTTTGTGTGCCTCAAAACGTGACAAAATACTTAAGTAAAGCTGACCTGCAGCAGTGTAATGAAAACTGACACTTTGATACTCTGAACAATTGAAATAAAAGTTGTAATCTCGAAGATCTCAGTTTCGTTCTCTTTGGCGTCCCCAGTAGTGATAAACAGTAATTGTGGGAGCACACTTCCCAGATATCCAAACTGTGTTGCATGTGTGACGTCCACGGTTGGCTCCGGTTGTAATTCTTAATTTTCCTCGCTAACCGTCGCTTTCCTTTTTAGACTGTTTGCCTTCATCTGAGCGGAGAGACTGTAGAGACTGTAAAACAGCTGCTTAGCTCCGCCTACCCTCTCTGGCAGACCAACCACTGCTGGGAGATGAAAAACTAACTACTAACCCACTAACTGGGCGCTGCTTGTAATTTTTTCTGCGAAGTCGCACCAGACACCCAGTCTGTAATTCTGCAAAGGCTTTCATCAGTGCGCCATAGGCTCACTCACCATTTTTTTACCTCATTCGGCGATAGACAGTGACTTAACAGATATTTATTTAAAGGAAAATCTTTGAGATTATTACTTAAATGTTGTATAGATTTGTCTTTCATAAGTTTGGTCTGTTCAAGGTTGAAGAATTCAGCGGAGAGATAGTCATCTCTGCAGAAAAAGTGCAGGGTTGAATGTAATGATTCTGAACACATTTCAAATTTAAGACATCTTCTCAGGCTGCTGACTTTAAGAAAGTTTTGGTTTTGTTCTGACATACTCGACATGTCAAGACAGAATTGAGTGTGACTAAACCTGGAAAACCCACAGACATCCATCTTCAGCTCAGTCTCTCATCACTTTGTTGGAACTGTACTTGCTATCATGGCAGATTGACAGGCAGCCAAGAGTACTGTACGTGATTATTTGTAGGTCTCCTTAAGTGTGTGTGTGTGTGTGTGTGTGTGTGAAGCCTATAGGAAAAGAGGGCCCCACATTTGAGGAAGTGTGAGTCAAGATGTGTTACCTGCCAAAGGCAACAGAACTTAGACAAAGAGAGTTTTCTCCCAGTGAAAACACTTTCTGACGTGGCACCGAGGCGGTACTCTTTGCATCACAGTAACTATTAATACAACACTTAGTTCTACTCATGAATCTAAAAATGTCAGATGATGTAATAATGTGCAATGTGATACTTGATGAAACTTTTCCAGCAGCTTGTTTGAGATTTAAAAAGCTATATTCACAACTGAATTAATGGACACTCTTCACATTTGGAACATAGACAGCACAAAGGTTATTACATATTTTGTAGGAACCTGTTAACTATAATGAACTTCTGGAACAGATCGGCTCCTTTTTACAGCATCACAACGCTAATTAAATCTAAACTTCTCAGAAAAATGAACGCTTGGACGTAAATCAGCATGATTAGAACTAACTGTAATGACAGAAACCATGTTTGAGAAAAATGAATTTGACATGTATTTAGATTTTATAGTTTGACTCGTGTCCCATCTTTTAACATGGAGGAGGCGGGCTTTATGACCTATACTGCAGCCAGTCAGAAAGGGGTGATAGAGATGTTTTTGCTTCACTTTTAGGGAGCTGTCATGTCTTCCATTTTTTTATACAGTCTATGGCTGTGTTCGAAATGCCATACTATATACTACATAGGCCTTCTACATACTATATACTGCATACTGCGTTCGGCAGTGGTATATAGTATGGAGGAGCCTTTCAAATTCATTTTGCAGTATGCTACGGCAGGCGGAAGTAAACAATAACTGTCGCTTCTTTAGCTAAAGCGCCCCCTTCTGCTGGAATGCTGCTGCTGTCCGTCATTTCAACTGCTGCTGTGACGTTCCAGCGCTTTGCATTGTGGGATACAGTGGGTGAGGTAGACTGGTCCAATGCATACTGGAGATTTTTTCAGAATCAGTACTACATCCGGACATTTTTGGCATACTGCACATTTTGCTTTTGTTTGCATACTGCATACTACATCAATGACCAAATCACTAAGTACTGCTAGAGTAGCATGGTATTTCGAACACTGCATTCGATCCATCCATCCATCTATGCAGCTGGAGCTTATCCCAGCTCTCACTGGGCAAGAGGCGGGGTACAATGGAACTAGACAGCCAATCACGCTCACATTCACACCTACTGGCAATTTTAAAGTCAGTAATTATGGAGCATGTCTTTGGACTCTGGGAGGAGGATAGAGTACTCAGAGGGGACCCACACAGATTCTGGGAGAACATGCAAACTCCACACAGGTCTCCTACATCTGAACCGGGATTCGAAACAGGAACCTTCTAGCTCTGAGGTGACAGAACTAACAGTTTGTTTATTATATTATACCCCATACACCAACTATGTACACTTATCATAACTTAAATTAGTGCGACTTCACAGACAGTCTAATTTTTATGTAAAATTAAAATGTACCGACAATGAAATTAAAACTATTTCAAAATGTTTTCTCTGTCATATTTATGCAGTTTGTTGCATCACAAACCTTAGAGGAAAAGCCTGTTTTGAAAAAGCTTTTGTGATGATGCCTACAAGTGTGGGAAAGGGGGGCACTGGTATAGCTTAGTTGGTAGAGCAGGTGCCCCATGTCTAGAGGCTGCAGTCCTCAATGCACTGATCACACGTTCAACTTCCGATTTGCCACATTTCCTGTCTCTCTCCAGCTTTCCTTTATAATAAAGGCTAAAATCTTTAAAAAAAAAAAAGTTAAAGTGTGGGAAAGGTTTTTAAAACACATTTTCCTGGAATATTAGAAATGTTGGTACTCTCTCTTATTTAAAGGACATTCAGTCTAAAGCTACACTAATCAATACTTAATATGAAGTAGTTCAAATGACTATGTCTAACGTGAAAGGTTTGACTTGTATTTACAAACTCAGAGAGAATTATCGCCCAACTCTGCAGTTCCCCTCAGCTCTTTGGAGCATCTTAACATCTTTCAGCTCATTGTTTCTGATTTATAGCGTACAACTTTGCTGCTTTAGTTCATTCACACAGCTCTCATCAAATCTGTCTCTAGCACGTCCAGCTGTTCGCAGCAAAAGCTTAGATAAAGCCACTGTATGCTGCCTGCACCAGGCAGTCACTGTCAGCAAATTATGAACTTGTTGTGCATTTAGCAGCTTAACATCTTATTGTTTTATTTGGGGGGTTGAGACCAAAACAAAGATAAAAAGAGTGGAATATTGGACTTACATTGCAGTGACCATAAAAAATGCAAACTTTGAAGTGGTTGTACAACATCACCTTTCGAAAGAAAACATTTTAATGATTCACCTCTTATAACTGATTATAATTATTACATAGCTTTTGATTCTAACTGGCTACTTTTCAATATAACATAAGCTACTGCAACATATACCATGATCTTCTTTTTCAGTGGCACTCACCCTTTACTGAACTTTTGAACCATCTCCTCCTGCCTCCTGCCAAATTACAGTAGCACCATTATCGTCCTATTTCCTCTGACTTCTCTGTGTATTTAAACTGACTTATCTGATACAAATGCTTTCAGGGTTCCAAATCAAGCATCAGGATTTAATTTGCTGGGACGTCAGGTTTAAAATATGAAATAGAGACTCTTGTCAGAGGAAGCTTTAGTTTAGACTTGTATAAATGACCACTGTTTACTCAAATAGGGTCAAAAGTGTAGCTAATCATGAAGCCTGAGGTCTTCTACATCACAGTGACCACTGACCCACAAACCAAAGGTTTGTTCATGAAAGATTAGATTGACAGGCAGTAATATTACTCTCATGGACTTCCTGACTCTGCGGCTGTTAAACCTTATTTCCAATGAAGGAAAAGAGGAAAAAGTTCACAGGGGTTACCTTAACTGGTTTGGCCCAAGACTGTGGAAAAAGAGCATGTTCTAAGCTACAAGGAGCCTGCTGAAGCTGCAAAAGCTCAAAGACCTGCTGTGCTAGTTACATCTGCAGGCTAATTGGAAAGGTCTGAGAAAAGAAGCACATTGAAACACCTTTTTCAGCCTTTCTGCAATTATTTTGCTCTGTGGATGCTCGTAAAGTATAACGGTTTCATTTTCCACTCGCCAACGTGCCAGCCATGTGGAGGATTTTATTTATGTCTTTTCAGAGCCAAAATTACCTCCCAACCCCCACACACACTCTCTCTCACACACACCTACACACAGAGACTGTCTGCATTATGTCAGAGTGGGGATAAGAGACATAACACACACCTACTAGGAACGTCTGAATGTTGGCTCCAGCAATGACAGATGGAGGGTAAAGCACTCTTTCCTCTACACACATACATGCACAAGGTCACCTACACACACAGGAAGCCACATGATTACCACAATTAAAACAACAGCATGCCTGCTAATGTGTGCCTTCAGAGAATCAGACTCCTTAATCATGACTTTATGCATTTAAGTTTGCTAAAGAAGGTAAGTGCTCAATACAGAACAGATAAACACTAATACTTCAGGACTAACCTTTTTATGTCAGGCAATTGTTGCTGATCTACTGAACTTACCGTAAATCCCAATTCATAGAAGCTTTTCTAGTTGTTGCTCTAAACATGTGCATGGTATATTAGGTCTTTCCTGAGTGGAACCTCAGCATGAACCTTAGCACGAGGAATCATTAAAGAAGTAACAAGTGCAAAATATGGATTTAAAGGATCCTGTAAATGAGCAAAAGTTATGTGTCCAATCATTGTTTGTCACTAAAACACAATGTATGTATGTTTTAGGTCCAAAAACTTGTCAAGTACTATTCCTTACTTTAAAAACTTTCACAAAGCAATATTTCAATACTGGATATTCATCACAAACACAGAGCACAAACACGACTCCAAATCAATGCTAATATTTTGCCGTGAATAGATCAGTAAGCATTAAATTAACTGTTCACCATAACAACTTTATGATGTTTATAATATTGTGTCTTCTTTATTTATTTCATCACATTCACAGCTGTTTTAAAATCTTTTTTTCCAAAGAAAGCTGAATGCACGCTAAGCAGGACCTGTGATCAATCTCTTGTTCAGTCACAACCACCTCCAAGGATGTTTTTGTGTTGCTAAGCATGACCTCTGACCTTTCCCTGACCTCCAATCTTCCTAAGTATCAGGGAAAAGGAAAAGCAATATCATTACAGGACGAAATAAAGATTCATCAGTTCCCCCCTGCTTTTCCACACAGTGCTCCTTCTTCATTTATAGTTTTACACATGATTCAAATGTCTATGTCCCTGCAATACTTTTGCTATCTTGCTATTTTGCAAGTGTTGATCTATTGATCTGTCAAAGTTTAAGGAAACTTCATTCGTTGAAAATATTGCTCCATACACATACAACAGTTGAGCTGTTTAGGAACAAATACATTTGCATGCATAAAACTGTGACTGTCCTGAGGGCGAGGAGTGCGGTCAAACACTGATTGAACCTCAACAGCTCTTTGAGATACTTTATCTAAGTTTATCTAACATTCATCTTGTCAACACAACACTGCTTAATGGACCTCAGCTTACACAGCAGTTAGCCCTGTGTAACCTACACACCTATTCCCAAGAGAAGCAAAGAGGAAAACTCACACCGCAAACAAGCAGAGCAGCACGAGGCCGGCAGAGAAGAAACATGCCTCTGAGATGTTCTCGCTCAGATAAAGGCCCCTCATTGAGAAAAAGACAAGTAACAATGAATTATATTTTTATTGGAGCAGAGCCCAGAGTCTTCCACTGTGAATATCACCCTTCAATATTAACCTCTCAGTGACGGAGAACTCTATAAATAACAGAATCTCAGTCACTGTGAGACTTGAGTGTGGTTGCCCTTATCCTGATCTTTCAGTGTGTATTCCCACAAGTTGCCTGCAAAATGTTCCAGAGAAAAATCAAAGTAATGTTCAGTTACTCTGTCAATACCTCAGTCACTTGTTATATTTTTGCTGGAACATAAATAACGAAACCAAGAGTAGAACATTTTATAAGAATGTTGAGGATAGAGTATTCTTCGAGTGGAAACATAAATTCTGCTTTTGATTTCAAGTAGCAAGGAAACTTGAAAGTCTAAAACGCTGTTATCAACTGGCATTCATGCCTACATCTAACTGAAACACCTTCCTGTAAATTAAAAGAACCTTTAAATTTGGCAAATTTCTTATTACTGGGTTTAGGCCAATGTTTCAGAGGAGAACATTATTGTACATGCTTATTTTCAACAGCTTTAAATAAACCACTTAATCATAGGATGTTATTCCTGAGAGAGCCATTACAAAAATACTTAATCTTATGCTCCTCTTTCAGGAATCAGGGGTGAAGGAGTCTAATCCGAGTCGGGCCAGCAAACAATCCCTGTGTCACAGTGGTGACTTCATTTAACAGGAATGGTGCAGAATGAGGTTTATGCAGCAGTATGTTCTCATCTGGAACAGAAGAGACCCGAGGCACGCTTCTCTTGCAACCTGCCAACAAGACATCGAATTCAGATATTGCATTACACTCACTGACTGCCTCGAAATGCACATTTCAAGGACTGTTCCACATTGCAGAAGTTTGTGTCATTCAAGACCTGAAGTCATGTTAGACAAGGCTTATGGTACAACGTTAGCTTCACAAAGAGTGAAAGTTAACACCCCAAGTGGATTCTTCACCTTAGTCATAGTAATTGATAGTAACAATCTCAAGTAAGGGTCTATTTAGTAGTTAATCTTAATTTTTTTTTTTATCATAACACACAATCATTTTCAGTAGATGTTCACCATGTTTCATGTAATTATAGACATTTTTGCAGATAGACATTGACAACAAACTACATCTAAAATATTCACCCAACAAATCACACAAGTGCTCTGTCACCTTAGCATCCTCAATACCAAAGAGTGTTAACTAACACCCTGCATGCTGTTTGAAATGAGATCTCGCATAGGCCCAGCAGTTTAAAGCACCACAGGAATGTTAGTAAATTCTTTTTAATCATGTTCTCAGACTAAATGCATTCCTTAAAGTTGTTAGTGCTTTAGGTTTATGGGAAATTGCATTTAAATGATCAGTGGAGTGGAGGCATGTTGACAGTCCCAGCTGTTAGACCTAAACCTAACTGTAACCACACAGGCGAAAAAAGCCAGTCATCAAATCAAAGCAATCTGTCTTAAAACCCATTAAACGCCCATGATGCAGTGCTGCCTTGTAGTTGCAGTTACCTATCCTGGCTTGTCCTGTTAGTCTCTCTTTCTGTGTTGGCTCATTCAGCAGCTGGTTATGTCTGTGTATGTCTAATTTGGTGATGTGCACAAACTCCAACACGATTTTATTTCTCAGCTCCATACAGTAGAACAACAAAGCTAGGGGAAGTGACTACTGGCTCAATGGGTTTTTATAAAAGACAGACCTTTCTGCCATAAACTCGTCACAGTCAAACAGTCTGTGCGGCTCAGTTTTCAAGTATTGACAATATTTTTACATTCCTTTCTGGTGAATCACCGTAATTCTCTCAAAGGCTCAGGCTGTTTATCTTTGGTTTTGCAGCAACAATTTCCTTTATTTACGAAATGCAAATCAAATATATTGTATTTTATCTGCTACTCTATGTTTACTTATTTTGGAAATTCCCTGATCAACTGAATCAATGGCAGGATATAGAACCTTACCGTCATGCAGAACTTTGTACAAACATCACATCCTCTTTTCGGTTTTTTTTTAACTTTATTAGGAAAATGTACACACGATTATAGCATTAGTATAAAATGATTTTTTTCACAGTGTTTCACAGCAAGTTTTTGCAAAATCTAAAAGAGAAAAATACTGCAACATTTACTCATCCAAATATCTTTAACAAAATGTTCTAAAAGTCACTTTTGTTCCACTAGTTGCAACATCATAGCATGTGAGTGACCATGTGTTTGTCAGTCACATCATCTGTTTGTACAACTCCTGCACCCAAAGCATATGGGTTCACTCCCTGTGTGTGGGTGTGTGTGTGAATGTGTGTGAGTCACCGAGTGCCTGATGGAAGAATAGCGTATTACAGGCTGATGAGTGACTGTTGCCTCACTCTGCCTGAACTGGCTGGATAAGTTTTTCCAAGAAGATCCCAGAGTGATTTTTTAGACCCTTGTGCTGGTTCCAGTTCTCCTCCTTAATCCCCCTCACCAGGCCTTCCTGCTGTGAGACACACAGTAAACACATGTAAGATGTTATGGGAACAAATCCACCCTCTGATCAGATAGTTTGTTAGTTTCATTTCTTGTTTTCTTGGGGATTTACAAAAAATATGGGGCCGTTTGCACAAGATATTTATTTTACTATTAGGAGTTCTCCTAAATTGCACCAAAAGTTCCAGCCAAGAGTGTCTTTCTAATAACCACTCAAAAAGCTACAGAGAGAAACTTTAACTCAGGGGCAGAGACAACTTAGCTGAGCTCAGAGAGGGATGGGATAGACCCTGTTGCAATGGATGTAATCATGTTTCCTGAATGATCTTAAATGATTGGTTGTCAGGTGATTTGTCTGTGTAATCAAAAGTTGAAATTAAACATTTGTCAATAAACAGGAGTCTGAAAAAGAACTAACTTAAGTTAGTTCCTTTAGTTAGTTAGATTAATGAATTGAATCCAATTGGATTCAATTCATTAATCTAGTTTTAGCTTTACAGGTAATCCACTTTTTGCCACAAAATCAGCTTTATTCACTCATTTATTCAGATGATTATTAAATGTAAACTTAATGATCTGTTAAACAAATGTAGAACTAAAAAGAGTGCATTTTGGGTTGACCATTTCTCTCATAACTAAGATTTTCCAAGTTCACCAGATTTGCAAAGAGCCATTTTTAAGTTTCAAAAAAATAGTGATTATGGGATGGTTTTGATATTTGGGTGGTCCATTAATAATTCACCCACCATCGGGTGGCTGTGGCTCAGTGGTAGAGTCGGTCGTCTTTCAGTCAGAAGGTCGGATATCCGATCCCCAGCTCCCTCAGCCTACATGTCCAAGTGTCCGTGGGCAAGACACTGAACCCAAGATTGCTCCCGGTGGCATAGTGTAAAAGCAGCTTGGAGTGGTCGCAAAGACTAGAAAAGCGCTATATAAGTACTGTAATATCCATTTTTATGTCACATTCACCCTTTCACACACACATTCACACACCGATGCAAAGTGCTCAACTGACAATCAGCCTTCACATTCACACACCGATGGCTATGCCACTTAGAGTAATTTGGGGTTCAGTGTCCTTCCCAAGGACACTTCGACATGTAGACTGAGGGAGCTGGAGATCGAACCTCCAACCATAGCCAGTTCCCCACAGGGAAAACAAAAAACTCCCTCTCATCAAGAAAAAGAACCAGCAGGAGAGAGCACACAGGGCTAAAACTGAAAACACACCTCACCACAATAAAGTGAACAAAAAATTGGGGTTCAGAAAGATATGAAAAAGAAGCAGACTTTACAGAAGAGTGTAATAATGTCTTTGGTGTGATGCCAGAAGTAGTGAGCTATGATCGATGATTTACAAGAACACACACACACACATGCACACGCACACACACAAACCTGTTGCTCATCAGCGAGCACAAGGATGATGTCTCCCTGTTCAAACTGCAGCAGGCCTTCTTCAGACGCTTCATGGCTCTCTAACGCCACCCCCTGGTGTAAAACACAAGTCACAATAATGGAAGCTTTATTTCTACAACTCCAATCTACACTCATCACAGTTGACTTTAAAAACAGCAGCTCTCTTCCTATTATCATTTTACATTTTTACAGCTAGATACCACTGGAGGAGAATAAGTAAATGTTGTTTTCTGTTCTCTTTTATTTGGAGGAACTAACACTTTAACTTGAAAATAATTGTCCAGGGTAAAAAAAGAATGTTTACAACAGAGGAAGCAATGTCTAATTTACTTTCACTTTATAGTCTAAAGCAAACGGGATAAATGATATACTAACTTATATTGCTTTTGACCATTACATTTATACAGACAATATAAGATCATGTTTTTTATTGAGGTCATAAGTTGTAGCTCTCATTAAAGGAGGACTGAGTGCTTAAATTTGAGCACAGCCAGCCAATATTTGTGTAATTTGAAAATCTGTAGCACCTTCCATAACAATTCAGTGATTATGTGTTAACAACTGTCATATACTTTGATAATTAAGTTGTTAAAAGTAACGCCATCTTATTCCTATTATATTTTCTAACGTATTAGATTTAAGTATGGAATATCATATAAACCTTAAACATCCAGAAAAACTTTTATTTGCAGAGCTCATTGTGTAAAAATGTATAGTTAGCCTTTTGTGGCTGCAGAAGGAGCTGCCTGTACAATGACTGTATGTAAGTGTATGTACAGTGTATATAAGGCTGCAGACAACAAGCTTAAATACATTCAGGTGAGGTGGACTAATAAAGAAGTGAGCTTTGCAGAACTCTGTAGCCCACTCCTCATTTCTGCTTGATGCCACAAATAACATTACACAGACAAACACAGACCCAACAGTCTGTGGTCTATTTGCTTACTGTTACTTACCTACTTTATTGTAGGTAATGTGGGCCCAAAGTTTTGACATGGGAGAAGAATGCATGGAAAAATTAAGACTGATTCTGCTTTATCTAATTTCATTGGACAGTTTTCTTTACACGATCCATCGCGACAATTTTATACTCAGTACTCTTCTGAGAAGAAATGTGATTGATATCAATCTTCTCATCTCACTCTCACGAAGCAATTAAACATTCACCAAAATGTTAACGTCTTAAGTTTCTATATCACAGTTGTGTGGGCTTACCTTGTATAGGAATCCTGGAGGATTGTCAGAGCTGCAGTCGTCTCCTGACTCGGCTGTCTCCTGGTTGCCTAAAGTTTCCTCTGTCTCCTCCTGCTCCTCAGCAGGTGAGCGGGGATGTCTCTCTGTGGAGCGGAAGGAGCAACGCGGGGCAGGAACTGGTCCAGGCTTGGGCTTGGCCTCCTCTGATGGTGGATGACTAACTTTCTCCTGCTCCGGACTGTGTGAGGCATCACTATCTACAGAATCAGATGGATTGCACCCTTCTTGACTCACAGGCTCTGACTTTGGTACGCCAACCCCAGAGTCATCCGACTGGTCCGTAGTAAGGTCTGCTTCTGCCTCTGCTGCTGCCTCTGCTGCTGCCTCTGCGGCTGCCTCTGTGGCTGCCTCTGTGGCTGCCTCTGCGGCTGCCTCCGCCTCCTTTGGACTCTGACTCCTTGTGTTGCTGTCAGTGCTGTCATTGTCACACACTGACACTCTCTTAGGTGTGTTGGTACCACTGGAGCTGAGATCCGAGTCTGAAGAGTGGACATCTTTGGATGAGACACTACTTTCCTCTGCTTGGCTGGTGTCCTCAGAGGTGCTCTGAGACCGCTCGGCAGTGGGAGACGATATTGCATCCTTTCCATTTTCGTTGGAAGAATGGATGGAGACGTGGTCAGCTGGGAAAGCTGTGTTGCAAGGGATGGGATTGGAAATAACCACGGACTTTCTCTTCTTTGACTTGCTCGATGTGCTGCTGAAGGAAAAAATGCAAATGTTAATTCAGGAAAAACAAATAACATTTAATAAATCTAACAGAAGGGTATTTGCGTTATTTACTGACTAGACCCAACATTGTTGTTTAGAACACTGTAACCATGGATAATGAAACATTTGCAACACATATGCCCTACCTGTTCAGACCCTTGATGATGAAGGCTTTCCCCGAATGTTGAGTCTCCAGTTTCTTCATCACATCGTAAAGCTCACGGTTCAGCTGCCACACAAAGTGCAACATGAGCACACAACTAAAATACTTAACATATATATTAAAAGATATATTTAAGCTTTTGTGGAATTCCTTATTTCATTGTTATTATTAAAGCAGCCAAAATTCTTCTATTACTAATCTAAGAAAGGAATAAAAAGAGCGATGTCAAATCTTACCACACTCATTTCCTTATAGAAGACATCCCTCAGGTTTGATATGTTTTGGAACACCGTCACATAGCAACCTATCCGGCTACAGACACAAAGACATTTCCATTAGGTTTCAGTAAACATTCAGCTTGGAATTATTCTACCTGTAGATGTTACAGGTCTAGAATACAGTTAAACAAAGAGCACAAGAGTTTTTGTTTTACTTTTTCCTTCAAAACGTTCAGTCCCAAATTATATTAAAGGTACTCTGAACAATGTTCTTTTGTTCGGCTAAATCACGCACAGGACATCACTTTGTTCAGACAGATTTGTGTCTATCAATTCCACCGACACTGAGACTGTGTAACGGGAGGATGACCTGTGGGGTTAAGCTGCAGACAATGAACTGGGTAACTTTACTGCATGTCTTTGCCATCTCCCTCATCTCTAATTTCCTGTATTCACTGTCTTCCATACAGTATAGGTGGCATGAAATCTTGTTTTTCTGCATTATTTAAATATGAAATCTTAAGTTAAAAATGCTTGTTTGGTTATTTCACATTTTTTTCCAATTTAAAATATACCCAAAAAGGTTCTAAAACGTATCTGAATTTGTTAAGTTAAATTCCTTTTTTGCACATTTGCATACACTTCTCACATATTGTAAGTTCCAAACCGCCCAAGTAGGTCTTGTAAGTCGTGAATACCTAATAAGATACTTGGATGTCACCTTCGGAACTATTTATTCTTACATGGTTATTCTACTTTTACCCACTTGTTATGGTCCAAAGTTCCACTAAGGAGATTGTCTAGGACTATGTTTATTTCCTGTTGTTGACTGTTTACCATACCTCTGATAGAGAACAGGCAGCTCCTCCCTCAGCTCGCTGTTTATTTCTTCAAAGACATTTTGGGATTTGTTGAACTCTTCATCAGCCTGATAAAGTGAATTTGGAAACAAATGATAAAATCCTCCAGTTGAAACCACTTTTATCATGTCTATTACTTGTGTACTGTAGAACTAAAGCCACCTTCAATATTTTGGCGTCATCCTTTTTCTTGGCACTCTGCAGCGCCTCCAGGTGGTGTCGTGCTGAATCGTAGTCCACAAGCTTACGACCACGTTTAGCTACTCGTTCCTGAAAAACACACAAAAGTTATTGTCCTTCTCTAAGAGGACAGATTATCTCTCCATGTGTCAAATATAAGATAGGTGATAATTAAGAGGTCTAGAAGTCATTCTAGTCTTGGTTTTCAGTTAAACAAGAACTGATTCAAGTTAAAATGCATCAGGCTACCTTGACCTCAGGGAACTGGCTTGTATAGTTTTCCATGGTGCGGACAATCTGGTCATTTAGTTTCTCTTCGAAGTCGTTCCAAAGCAAATCTTCACTCTAAAAGAGATACAGTTGTTTTCACATTAAAGAAACAACAGATGCAGCTGGTCTCACATTAATGCAACTTTTAAATCTCTATAAGGAAGGAAGGATATGAACTCTGTTGCACAATATGAAAACTTGCCACATTCACACATGCAGTTTAATGTGTTGTAACGGAGCAGCTAATAAGCTAAATGGCTCATTCAACACACACTTTGCAGGACACAACTTTAGCAGGGTAATGACATGTCGGATTTACTGCTTGTTGTTCTGCTTCAAATGCCGACTATTTTCAATATAAATTACATCAAGCTTCCTAAAACGTGCTAGGTGAAATCAATCTCCTTGCACAAAAGCCCTAACTACTGAAATGAAACTCATTTTGTCAAATGATCTAACTCTGTGGGCTGGGTGGCAGATTACTGTTTTTGTGCAAGAAATCACATAGGCACGTCAAGGAAGGTACCTCTGTGATGACAGCAAGGCCCTCCACTCCGTTCCAGTCTGGTTCGTAGATGTCTCGCAATGTCTGAGACAGCCGTTTGGACGTCTCATGCACGGCTGTGAAAAGGCATGGGAAATTGTGAGAGGACAAAAAGTTCTTAAAATCATGACTCAAAAACAATCACATTATCATTTAGCATCGGCAGCATAGTGCATTGTTGTGGTATTTTTTTTAGGGCTTGTGGCACTGTTGCTACACCCACCCCGAGAAAGTCAGAACAACACTGGTTTCCTGACTGGAGCTAACAATGCGGGAGCAATAGCTTACACTCTTAAAACATAACGGTTTCCACACATGAATCACATACACAATGCTGTGTTTGCAGTTCTTTACTGCAGAGTCTTATTTCTTCTTGTATAACATGGCAACGCAGACAGAATTGCAAAAGTCAGCTCAGAATCCAAGAATAGCAGAGAGTTACTTCCCTTTTATTCAGCAAATAGTGGCTTTCTCTGAACACCGTGCTGTGGGTCTGTGTATGCTGTTTAACCTACCTTTTACTGCTGCGTAGTAAGATTTGACATCTTTTAACAGCCTGCTTCCATCCATCTGTTTACAGATGCAAAACACAAAGCACAAAATACAAACAAGTTTAATTCAGTGGCACCCAGTAACAGTATCTCTACGGCTGATCTGAGCCACTTATGCTTCAGCATTTCCTTAACAACCTCAGATGAAGAAATCTTTGTGTCTATGTTACACTGCATGTTGCTTTTTTTGGCAGAGTTACACACTGTATATATATATATATAATTCAAAATACCAAATCGTCTGACCCCACAGAGTTTAAATTAAATAACAATCACAACATTTGATGTGGTATTGGCAGTGGTGAAGTGAAAGCAGAGTGTCTCTTCAGCACGTACACTTGCTTCCTGTTGTTCCTCCTCAGTTTCCCTCCAATATTTACTCTAGATGTTGCATTTAACGCTGGATGAGCTTCGAGCAACTTTCAACTTATGAACTTATGTCTGCTTAACAGCAGCAATTGTGACAAGCTACATGATAACTTTGTACAGTAGCACAAGTAGAAAAGTGGTATAAAGCTAGCATGTAAATTCTGTAATTAACATTATAAAGCTTAAAGTTTTAAGTCTGCTAACATTAGCACACAAGGTAATAGCACAGACTATATAATTAAGTGTAATAGGCACGCCAGACCAGGATATAACTTGACCAAGTAAGCCTGTACATCTGTGTATTACACTGAGTCAGGGTGGATTTTACTGCTTTTAAATAAACCTTTCATTTATAAAAAGAAGCTTGTGATATTTAAAAAAAACTGGCCCAAATTATTAGTTCATGTGAGTAACTCTAAGAATGGATACTTTCTCGAATATTAATGGAAGCTACTGTATCTCATTTATTTTAGTATCAAGAGCAATGCTTGCATAAAGGTAACAATAAGAGACAGCAAGCACTGTTTATGCAGAAGGGATAAGAAAATGAGACAGAGCTGCATCTTGTTCCAAGTAATTCCTGTTTTCAAGGCGAAGCTGATTGTCTGAACTTGTAGTCTGGCATCTCATCAGCAAAAACAGCACTTTCTTTTACATTTGTAGATTAAGCAGTGCTCCATTTAACAGAACATTTTTGGTAAGGTAAAACAATGAGCAGGGTAACTTTGGCAAAAACTATATTTGTCCTTTCTATTGACTCTTGCAGTGAATAGAGAAAGAACCAGCATGTAGAGAGTCCTTCTTATGTTTAAAAGGCTACATGTTAGTTTACCTGTTGTTTGTTGAGGCTCTGGCAACATTGTTCGAACTGTTCATCCTTGGTCTCCATGGTTTTGCCAAGTTTTTGTAGGACCTGAAAGAGGACAATAAAGTCATGAGTAAGTTTCAAAACGTGATACCAGAGGTTTCAATGGGAAGGGGAACTCCATTTTTACTCATCAATGTCCGTTGACAGGTGTGGAGGAGTTCTACTGCATATGTAAAAAAAAAAAATAAATAGGTAGCTGTGTGAGTTCTAAAACATTTCTCATTTGATGTCAAGATACTACCCAAAAAGTTTAACAAATCCTGGGTGGTGACGTTTTAAATAAAGACTGAGCTGAACTGACCTCTACAGCCACCTCTTGATCTTGGTGAGGCTACGTGCTTCAGACATATACTCACATAAAACACTTAAATCTAGAACCAAAATGTCAGCCACTGAATAGCATAGTGGGTAATGACATGATTGAGGGGAAAAAATGACATGATTTGACATCATTGAGATCTATTTTCCCCACGGGGATAAATAAAGTATTTCTGATTCTGATATGGATCCTTTTTTAACATGTACATTGTGAGTAAGACAAATATTACATGTGTTTTTTTTTTATCAAGATTGTCTGATGTTTATGTTACAATTATTAGAATCCCCCAATCTTTTGTCAACAGATTTATTTAAACTCCCAGATATCAAATCTATATCAATCTAAAAAAACTGTACTATTTGTCAGGCTCACCAATTTAGATATTCAAAAATCAGTTTATTCATCATGAACACAAAAACAACATTTTGGATTCCCTAACTTAGATTTTTTTAAATTGCCAACACAATTCTGCAGTTCAAAATATATCTTACTTTTTTTTTATCTCTATAATACATATCTGCGTATGAATGCAGATAACAATACAGCTGTAGATGTCATCTCTCAACTCTAAGACATTTGTCGTGTCTTCAGTTGCTAGTAGAACTGTAAACAAAGACCAGTGCACAGAGAAGGAAGTCTTGGCCAGGATATCCGTTATCAATTATCAAGATATCTGCTGGCTACTCTGGAAGCCCAGAAATATTGGCAGTCACCCATAGGTCACTAGATTGACACAATCTGCAGGATATATTGGCTTATATTAACCTGGCTGAGTTAGCTCTAGTGCTATTAAAAATAACAATTCTAATGTTTCATATACAATACCACATACTCATATGCCTCCCCTAAAGTAAACACATATGGTTAACTATTAGTGTCCTTCAAAGTCCACTGCTTGCAGCTGTTTGAGAGCCTGAATGCCACATGAAATGACCTTCAACTCTGCAACAAATTGTGTCTATCCTTCTGTTTTCAGAATTAAACAAAAATCCTGAGTGCCCAAAACTGATCTCGTCGTTTTGCAGCTTATTAAAGTACATGCAAACTTCTGTCGCTGCTGTTTGAGGTGGAGCAGTAAAATCAACCACAAGTCTACAACAAACAGAATGAGAAAGTCCCAGCAAGTGAGAGGAAGTGCACAGTCAGGAAGTGGCAGCTTTTGTGTCCGCACTAAGCTGCAAAATACTGAACAACACTATGATGCTCAGACTGGAAAGCTGCTGTTTTATTAATGTTTTACTGATTAGGGTATCAGTAAAAGTGCCAATTCAAACTAGACAGTCACAACTTAGAGTAGGCCAGGCTTAGAGCATGAAAATAGGCTTGTACATAAAAATGTTTCCTATTCTCTCATGGTCAGATCACAGGTTCTTACATTTTCATGATGAAAAGCAGGTAGGCTTAACATGTTTTATTCCTCTTATTTAACAGTACTTTTGTATAAGATACAAATAGGTACGGAGCTAAATAACAGACAGAGATTGGGAACATTTCAGTAGCTACATATTACCTACTTCAACAGCAGTATTACTTTGTAAATAATGTCAAACTCTACTAAAAAATAGCTGTTTGAAACTTATCATTTTCTAAGACCTGATTGTCCCTGTTTGGGAGCCTTGTTGTAAGCCTAAATGTTCTACTGGAAGCTACATCTCTTGTGCCTCATATGCTGTTTCCAAAGAGCCCCTTACTTGAGTAGCCTTATTCAAAAGATGTCTGACATTACAGACAAGATGACAGCACAGATTCCAGCACCACATGGTAATTCTTGATGAGCTTTACGAAGTGTGTCTACCAAAACGATGACAGTGCTTCTCGTGTACCGTTTTAAAGTTAAGTGAACCATACGTAACTTTACTAGGTTGAATTGCCTGGCTTACCTTCTCTTGAGCTCTATTCAACGACTTCTGGAACCTTTTGGCGAATAATTCAGCTCCAGCCTGGAGATTTGGGCCCATCTTATTCTCTGCCATTGTTAATTTCTTTTCGTCGGTTTCTCCTCAATAAGTGAAGTCCGCCCCCCGTCTGCTTCCTCTTGAGAAACTGCTTCACTGCGGCTGAACTGCGACTTAAATTCACAACGATGGAGGTGGAGCAACAATAGTGTCAAGACGTAGGGATACACACACACACAGAGTTGGACACGGCTGAGAATGAAGTCCTTAACTTCATCAACATCAGCTCGCCGCTCTTGTTTAAACTTGTCAAAGGAATTATTGAGAATTGTTCTTGCGTGTCCTAATCTGTTGAACTGTCATCGTGTAGCCCGCACTGTTGCAAAACTGCACTCCGCTGCTGCTATCTGGTAAAGATGGAAGTTAGCCAACAACACTCACCTGGAAATTATGTGTAGATTGATTGCGTTTCTCTGATGATGCGTACCTGATTCAGCGTCGTGACGTAAACAAGAGAGCTGTAGTGAGATGCTGCGTTCATGTGCCTCAAAAAACTCCGTTTTAGTTCAAATTAGAAATAAGATCGTATGGCATTGTGTGTCAATAATAGATACAACTCTTGTCTATTTACTGTAAAATATATTCATGACATTGATGATGTAAACGTCGTTGAAATTGCCTATTTGACTATTGATTTCTGTGCAGTTTCTGACTGCCCAATTTCATAACTCTCTCCTTTTCTTGAAACGGGCAGCCCTGTTTGCATAGCTGGCCTTTGTTGACACATCTGTTTTTATCCTATTATTAATATGACTTGCTTTTGTGTCTCAATACCACTGTTGCCGCCTATTATGGATTTTATTTTATTTTTAAATTGAAATGAACTCGGTTTGGGCCTGAGTCTTTCAAATTTGAATAAGCATGCGTTACAGGCTGGATGCATGGAGTGGAAGTAAAGATACTATTTAGTTGTATTATGGGAAGTGAAGTCAAGCAAATGGTTGGCCTATATTAGAGACTAAGGGTCAGGATATATCTGCCTCTGCTGCTTTGAATTTGATGATTTTTTTTATTAATGTGATTCCTGTGGGTCAACTAAAACTATGAAATGCTACACGGAATTGTTAGAGAGCTCCTTTACCTGGACAATCATTTACTTGACTATTTTTGAGTGACAGAATAGTCAGTGATATCAACAATAGCAATAACTTTTTTGATCCCCAAAGGGAAATTCACTGGCATCTGGCATCTCATCTACCATTTACTGAAGAATTAAAAAGTCTGATGGCTGTCTGTACGAAAGATCTACTATATCTCTCCGCCCTGCAGCAAAGAGAGAGGAGCTGTCCACCACCGTTGTTTCTTTGGTCCATCAAGGTGTTATGAAGTGGATGATCTGCGTTGTTTAGAATGGCCTCAACCTTCTTCACATGATTGAAGTCTCCTGATATTATTAAAAGTGCCTCAGGATGTTTAGTCTGTATCCTGACAACTATTTTATGGAGAACTTCACATGGAACTTCAGCAGTTGCCTTGGTTGGGATGTACACCAGTATTGTTATGATATGACTGAATTCTCCTGGCACACAGCATGGTCGCACACCAACCGTCAGTAATTCAATATCTGGACAACACATCTTTATCTTGACAGTAATATGAGCAGGATTACATCATCTCTGGTTCACAAATAAAGCCAGACCCCCTCCTTTTTTCTTGCCACTAGCTTCAGCATCTCTGTCTGACCGACATTATGTCATAGCAATGGGTATAACATCTCTCTGAAGGAAGCCTGATCTTTTGGCACCATTCCTCAATAAGAATCATTAAAAGAATCATTTGGAGATCACATTTATTATTTAATTATTTTATTTATTTATTTATTTATTTATTTTTCTTTGCTTTTCTGGGTTCAGGTTACTTTTTTCCCAAACACTTCTACCTATTGTGACTTGCTGTTTCTCATGTAAACATGACTAAAAAGAAAGTGGATTTTCTTCTTCTTCTAGTGTTTATTGTTCCTTGGCAAAGCAGTTTAGAGGTGCATTATTGCTACCAACTGGACTGAACTGAACAAAAAAGTGAATTTAGGATGGGTAGTGAAGTAAGGTCACAATCAATTAAAAGACCAGTACTGTTCTCTTGTATATAACTAATAATAATGACTGATACAGTCATAATTATTAGTTCATAATAAGTAATTACAAATGTAGCCTAACATAGGCCACGGCCCAATGACACTGATTCGAAGGAAAAGTTTTAGTGACTCTTTATAATTCGTTATGTTTCCTGTTAATATATATAGCCTATGTGGTCTCATTGAATATACAGTATCACAAGACCACATAGTCTGTTGGCTATGTCTGAAAATGTAGCTAATGTTTAAATTACAAAAGTATTTAAATGGTCATGGGAATGGCCTATAAAGAGACAGAAATATGCTGCATTGCAAACGTTGTATGGGTATACTAAAGGGAATTGTCTAAATTAGAAAAATAGAAAATAGACTACTTTAACCTGGAGGTGGCGTTAGATAACCGACTATTTCCCCATAGAGGTAACGTAGGGACAGAAATCTGAAATGCTCAGAGGTACGTTATCGGTTATGACTTGACATAGTGTTGCTATAAATATTAAAGTAACATCCCCCCACCCATACCCCCAGGTATGAGTCTTCCACGTTTAAAAAAAAAACTTAATGGGGAACGTTTCTGTGTAAGACATGTATGCTCAGTAACTTTTATTATATGGCATTAACATTGTTATTACTGATTTATTTATTTAGTTAATTTCATGAGATAGCCTAGATAACTTCCTAACGATCTAAGCCTTTGCCCTTGCAAGGTTCATGGCTTATTTAAAACGGCAGATGGCGTGCTGAGCCACTTTGATTCATTTCAAATCGATTAATATTGGTGAGAAATGTTAGAATTATTATCAGCATAAATGTGCATCAGTACATTATAGTCTTATAATTTGGTTTACAGCTCATCAACGCGTACAAGTATGCAGCTACGATATGCCTCTTGAAACTTGTATCCACGTCTTTCTGATTCACTTTCACAATTTATTTAGGATAAGCTGTGGATGGACCTGAACTCGCCGCCCAACAGTGTATAAAGTATATATATTTTTTATGTAAACACGCGTCTAAATAAATACTATGATTTATTCAGAATATGATGGTGACTAATGCTGTCGCCCGGTGCATTTACGGCATGTAAATCGACAACCCTATGTCGCCTGTGACGTATTGTAAGGTACGTTTGTTCTGAAGCACGACGTTGACCGCGCGGGTGGAGTTCTTCCTGTTAACACTGATGAGCAACGGAATAGGAGGTCGAACAAGGTGACCAAGAACGAGTGCACCCAAAGTAGCGACACAAGAAATAGGCAAAGACGTTTGGCGCGGTTGGTAGAGAGGGTGCTGACAGCAGACAGAGAGGAGTCGTGATCAAAACCACGGTTCATTTGTTTTCTGGTATTTATTTTTGACGAAAGGATCCAGAGATATAACGTTCGAGTCCTCTTACATAAGAGAGTTGGTGCGGTTTAATTTGTATTCTCATTTTCCCGTTGGCCGTCTATCGAAGCTTGCCCTGTGCAAGCAGACGGAAATAGCTTGAAAATGCCTCCCATCGAAAATGACACCGGCAAAAATGAACTCAAAACTCGGATACAGCAGCTTATTGACTCCAATCAAGTGTTGGTTTTCAGCAAAAGCTTCTGTCCGTTTTGTGTCAAGGTAAGGTGTTTATTTTGTCGAAGCGGAAATCCTTGTTAACGTTGTTGGAAAGTTCAATCTTCTCCCGCGAAGTACACGGGCCTGGTCTAATTACTGGCGTTTCTTCTCAGCATTAAAGCAGTCATTGACTTGGCTTTTTTTGAGGCTTTGATATGCAATTAACAAAACAGTTTAACAAAATGTAGTTTAGGTCCACATTTGATGGAGATGATATCGAGAAGTACAATTTAAACACGTTAGGCGCTTATAAGAACGTGGTCCCACTTCTTCAAAAAGTTGGGAAAGTTACATAATTTATAGTTCATAGCTCACTAAACACCTGACGTGACCTCGTGCTGATGGTGTACATTCAATTCGGCACGCATCGTGATTCTAAAGCAGTTCTTGGTGCTTAAAGTTCCCACTTATGTAGTTTAGATTTCTTGTAACGTCTTCCGCAAACACTTGGGCACAGGGACTATTAACTGTACCATAGGACATTCTTGAAATAATCAATATTGGGAATTTAGATTATGGATGTGTAATATTCCAGACTTATAAATAAAGCAGTTTATCTGGGCTAATAGGGAGGTGATTTAGGGATATGTTGTTGGCTTGTTATTTTGGTAACAACGTTATGTCAGTAAGCTGTGGACATAAATATTCCTTTACATTTGTCTTTGTAGGTGAAAGACTTATTCAAAGAGCTGAAAGTCGAGTGTAATGTGGTGGAATTGGATCTCATAGGTAAGACATTTTTTGTTTACTTTACTATTTAGAAAAGCTGTGTGGGCTCCATGCAGTACTGAAAGTTGATTTTGTGTTTAAACTTCCATCAATAAGTTTCTCAAGACAAGAAATTCTCTCTAAAGTTCAGTTATAACACTTAACCATACTCCAAGAGTTCATTGAGTGAATGTTTGATAGCAGACTGTTATTTGGTTGTGAGCTGTACTAAATGTTGGTTTTATTTGACAACAATGTTTACAACCTATGTGTAGAAGGTGTTGAATAAACAGATCACGAATAGCAATAAAATCTAAAAGCCCTTGTTGTAATTGAGAATATGTAGGATATATGTAGTGATAATTGTTGACAGATATTGTACATAAATAATTAATGTACAAATTTAGATTTTTTTGATAAATCAAAAACCCATTATAGTGTGTCAGAAGAATTTATAAATATGATGTCAGTGTTAAGTTGCCCCAGACAGTGCTGTTGTCTTCCTTTCCAGCAGCACAAAACCTGCTGAGTCACTCACTGTTGATATCTTGGCCTCATGCCATATCTCAGTAAACCCCAACCCCTCTGCTCTGTCTTACAGAGTAATTTCCGTCACAGTCTCAGCTGTTTGTTGAAGGTAAATAGGGATTTTCATGAGTAATCACGATAAAATAACATAGGAAAAACGTAATTACTATTGAAAATATGTTCAATCAGAATATATTAATCGCACAGCTACAGCTAAGGAAATTGCTCATTTGTCTGTGGCACTTTAAGTGTAATAAGTATATTGACAAAACTTAGCCTATGTTTCTTGGAATAACTGCTGAAAATGTTCTTGCAAACTTCAGAGCATACAGATTAAAGTTTAAGTTCACAACTGATTAAAGGTAAGTCATATCTTCATAAGACAGAGAGTATTACCACTGTTAGTGGAGAGTATACTTTTACCAACAGGTCAATATCACCTAATACAACATTATCCCAAAAGATTAACATCATTTCAACAGGTAATCATTTCGAACCTATAGTGTCAGTGGCCATGGTATAAGCAGAAAAAGAGACTTTTGAAGTTTGCTGATAAAGAAAACAGGGATAAATAATTGTTTTCATATCCATACAGGGTTAGTAGTACAGCTGTTAGAAAATTAAAATAATTTGTATAAATTCTTTCATACACTTGTAACAGATCTTTATTTCGTATCGGCTGAAATCCAAGTTCATGTATGGGAAGTGAAATCTGAAAAGCCTAAATGGTAACATCCCTCATTGAAGGACTGGATGATATTTCACAATCCTATTAACTTGCACTTTAACTACTTTAATGCTTCTGTTCAGATGATGGACCAAACTACCAGGAAATGCTGCTCGAAATGACTGGACAGAAAACTGTTCCTAATGTCTTCATCAACAAGACTCACCTTGGCGGCTGTGACAAAACTCTGCAGGTAAGGAACAAATGTGTCGGTGTAAGTGACCTGTTTGAAGGGGTTTTATTCCTCCCCCACACTCACTCAAGTGGCTTGTTCAGATGCCAGAAACCATGTACAAACAAGCCTGTATGTATGACTCAAGTAACATTTGAAGCTCAACCCACAATTCATTTAGCATAAAATTTGTTAGAGAATTTGCTCTGCTCTCCAAACCTCAGAAAATCACACCACACAATCCACCTTCATCACAGCAGACCTGGCACTAAAGAACTGGGTGTAACCAGGGGCTGTCAGTGAGTCATGCATATTCCTGCTGAGAAAATACTAGAAACATGAGGAGACAGAAAAACCCATTTACTTTTTCACAACCGTTTTATTTCGCTCTCAAGCATCAGTGACATGTTGGTAAAAAAAAGGGCTTGTATAAAAGTATGTTGAAAATTAAATTTAACTTCTCATCTTGTCCATGTAATTGGATACTCAGTCCATGCTGGGCTAAGTAACTGAAATTTAGTTTGCTGGTTTATGTTGGAAAATGCAAATGAAGCCTTTTACAGTATTTGTAATGCATCTGCTCAAAACGATGTGAATTTGTTGTTAATTAACACTTTTGTGCTGGTTTTATTATAAATGTAACCATTTGTGAGGTGGCTGTTACATGTATTGACTCCAGGTATAATTGGATTCCTTGGTTGAGAGTTGTTGTTCCCCTGTTTTACATGCTCTGTCATCACTGTAAGCTGTCTTTAGTTTCTCATACCTTGCTGCTAGCTACAGTAGCATTATTATATCTGTTAAAGCATGTTCTTCTGGTCATTATATAAAGTGGTGTATGAAGAAGAATCTGATTATGCTGCAATCCAGTTGAAATGAAGTGGAAACCCCAAACCAGCAATGTGCTGGTCAGCTTATTGTATACTCTTCTTCAGTTGATGATGGACCTACTTAATTGTTGTACTGATAAAACATTGTGTTAATGTTTCTGTCAGGCTCATAAAGATGGCAGCCTGCAGCAGCTGCTGAGTGGAGAAAATGAAGCTTATGACTATGACCTCATTGTCATCGGAGGAGGATCCGGAGGCCTCGCTTGCTCAAAGGTAACAGAATTAAGTGCAACATATTCAGACCTGTGGAAGCTTTATGGTAGTCTTTATGGTATCTCATTTTCAAAGAATCAAGAGTGAAACTGAAGCCAATCTTGGTATGTTGTAATCAGTAATCAGTAACCACGTTTGTTTGAGCCATTAGCTGTTTGCATTTGCTTATAGACTGCAGAAACTTTCTTGAAAATTATGAGTTAGGGTAAAGTTGCTGTAACGATTGTTTTGTTGACAATAGGAAGCGGCTATCTTGGGAAAAAAGGTCATGGTACTGGACTATGTTGTGCCCACTCCAAAGGGAACCTCCTGGGGTAATTTCCACTTGAGGATACTTAGTTAGATACATTTGATGCAGTATTTATTTGAATATAATTTGTTTTGTAAATAACCATTTCCTGTTTTGTATTTCTTCTGTGGTGATTAGGTCTCGGTGGAACATGTGTGAACGTGGGCTGCATTCCCAAGAAGCTGATGCATCAGACAGCCTTGCTGGGCACGGCCATGCAGGACGCACGGAAGTTCGGCTGGGAGTTTGAAGAGACAGGTGAGGGCTCAGGGCACCGACCCAGAAGGTCTAGAAGGGGGGACATCACACCGTATTGCCACGGTAAATCAGAAGCATGTCACATCAGTAGTTGCTTAATATCGTTCAACTGATTGTGACTGTTTGTATGTACTCAGTGAAACACAACTGGGAGACCATGAAGACAGCGGTAAACAACTACATTGGATCATTGAACTGGGGCTACAGGGTGTCACTGAGAGACAAGAATGTCAACTATATCAATGCCTATGCAGAGTTTGTTGAACCACACAAAGTCAAGGTAAATGAGAAGTTGTGTTAAAACAGATTGTACAATGTGCTTGTACTGATATTTTACTGGCTTAGTTTCAGTCTAAGGAAACTTGACAAAATAATACAATATGCAACTTCATATTGTGACATAGAATGAGGTCTACCCTCCTACAAAGTTCACACTTCATTTCAAACCAAAACATTTCCTTAATCCTGATAAGGTGCCTGTTTTGAAATGTTGTGTAGCCTGTTGTGGCAGTCCATTGTGTAGTTTTATTTCTCTTGCAACAGGCCTTACTAAACATTTAGCCTCACCTTTAGCTGCCTTTCAGTAATGATTGTTAAAAGCTGTCCTACTTGTGATCATTAGTCAGTGAACATTCCACATTGTATTTCTCTGGTCCTTGTGGAAACTGCTTTAAAAACATCTCCGAGCTTCTGTTGTTTTTCCTGACAGGCAACAAACAAACGAGGGAAGGAGAATTTTTACACAGCAGCTAAGTTTGTCTTGGCTACTGGAGAGAGGCCGCGCTACCTTGGCATCCCCGGAGACAAGGAGTACTGCATCACCAGGTGAGACCACAATGCCATTTTCATGATGTATGTTACACTACAAGCCTGTTCTCATGACAATCTACACTACTGGAAGCCCCATCCAGAGCTCATTTTTCGATCAGAAGGTTGGAATAGCAGATGTCTGAGGAAGCATGCTATGCCATTGTGTGATATATCTAAAAACACAAACACACCTTGATCCTGAGGCTTTTATCATCCACAGGTGGCCTAGCCTCATTCATTAATCGACCAGCTGTCTAAATGTTAGGTAACATTATCCTCAGGTGTCTTTGGTAATAGTGCTGCTGATTTGGCAACTTAAAAATGGTCTTATGACTGCACACTACCGCAAAGCCTAACCTCCAATGATTTTGTGTCGAGTCATTATTTTAAACCAGGATCTATCACCTTAATGCAATCTCTTGCAACCAAATGGGGATTTGAAAGTTGTTTACTGAAGACCACTACAGCTTGTTTTACCCCCACCCTGTTTGATCTCCTCTGTCTGTTTGTCCACCAGTGATGACCTCTTCTCATTGTCTTACTGCCCGGGTAAGACTCTGGTGATTGGGGCTTCATATGTGGCTCTGGAGTGCGGTGGTTTCCTGGCTGGCCTTGGTCTCGATGTCACTGTCATGGTCAGGTCCATCCTGCTGAGGGGCTTCGACCAGGACATGGCTAACCGTGCTGGAGAGCACATGGAGGAGCACGGTGTCAAGTTCCTTCGCAAATATGTCCCTGTGAAGGTGAGTGTATGGCAGACTGCTCTGACTCAACTAAAATACTTTCTGTCAAAATACTAATTTATTTGATTTAATTGTGCTCTGGAAATACATGTCATGCAATTAAATTGAATTGTTTGATCAGTTATACCCATTTCCCATGAAGCTAGCTATAAAGGAGGTGGTGAGGGAAACACTAACTTTTTTACTGTTTTTATACATCTTAACAAGTGGTTGCCACTGATGGCAACTAAAGTCCTATAACTGGAAGATTGTTAGCAGACTTTTTTTCAGTGTATAATTGTACGGCACCGTATTTATCGTTCCATTATTCCATCTTGTGTCAAAGGTTTTGTCGTTCAACTTGAAGCACAACTACTTTTTCCCGCTGACTTTCATGCATTTGTCTGTGTCAGGTAGAGGAGCTGGAAGCTGGCACTCCTGGCAGGCTGAAGGTGACAGCCAAGTCCACAGAGACAGATGAGATCATCGAGGGAGAGTACAACACTGTAAGTAATGATCTATGAATTTATCCTTCCCATAACTCATCTGTTACTAGTGGTAAAGTCGTAGAATAGAGTGGTAGTTATTTGTGATGTTTATTTCTGGAGGTCATAAGTTTTTTTCATATTAAGTAAATAAAATACTTAGTAATAAAATAATCTTGAATGAACAGTAAAAATGTATAAATGAACCAATACTTTATTTTCATCAAAATACTTGAAGAAAATATTAAAACTAAACTCTTTGCTTAGCTCTGCCCTTCTAAAGCTGGCAACCTCAACAGCTGCTTCCAAATGTAGCCAGTTAGCTTCTGTAGCTAGACCAGTGGTTCCCAACCTCGGGGCTCGGGGGCCAGGGTCAGCCTTTCTCAGGTACAAGCAGGGGGGGCTCCAAGGAAAAAAGGTCAGGAACCACTGAGCTAGACCAACAATCAGAACAACTGCTGCCGTGAATAAACACACACACACACACACAGACTAAACCTCTTAATTTTTAAGCTTTAGCTTAAAAAGCGTTCTAATGCTAGCTACCTGTTCAGTTTGCTAGCTAGGCAGGATTTGCACTGTACAGTTTTGCGTCTTTCTATGAGGAACATCTGTTAAGAAGAAGAAGAACATGAGCTGCTGAAGTCTATATTGTCTCTTCACTAAAAGCTACATTGTAAACCAGGTTACCAACCCTGCCTAGTTAGCTTGATAGCCTTTTGAAGTTAAATCATTCCTGGGAGATGTTAGTTTCTGTGTCGTGTACTTACTTTAACATTGTTAATGCTTTAGCAGTCTAGCTAACATGGGCTAACTCGCTTTATCTTGTATTGTTTGTTGCTGGCATTCTTCAGTGGTGGGGAATACCTGATTAGTTAAAGGTGTGATTATGAAAAGTGACATGATAAAAATGTTGCATGATGAGATATATGTATTATTTGGGAAAAAAATACTATTGTAAAATACACTTGATATGACATTTAAAAAAAACTATGGAACAAAAAATGATTGTCTGTAAAACTCCCATAATGAAAGTTAAAGTGATTAAAATTAAAGTGATGAATACTATGTCGTAACATAGATCTCTATCACAAGTTTATTGGTTCACGGTCTATTGGCCTCACTTGGCTAAATGTAGATGTGATGTTTGATCAGCATTTTTAGTTTTTGTTGTGGTCTCAGCCTCAAAAAGCAAAAATGTTGCTCTGATGTTTTGAAGCCAAACAGGGTTGATACCAGACTGTGTAGGGGGATCTAAGAGTAGAGTAGTTTAAACCAAATATAACAGGTTGTTCCTCTTTTTTTCCTGTTCTTTCTTGTGTAAATGAAACATTTGCAACTTTTAAGGCTGGAATTACTCAAGCACTTCTTTTAAACTGACTGACCAATTTTCCTTGTTCTTCAGGTGTTGATAGCAGTGGGCCGAGACGCATGCACAGACAAGATTGGCCTGGACAAGACAGGGGTTAAAGTCAACTCTAAGTATGTTTATTGTCTCATTGTGTATGCCTTTTATTTACATTACAACCATCCACAGGGAGGTCCTGTGCCTTTAAGACTCATGGCAGAGTCATAGTGATTCAGCAGTATTGCTGTCCCATGGCTCTCTGCAGGGGTTGTGTGAGATTGCATTGGGGGATTTAGTGGGGAGAGTGGAAGGGAATCTTATTAGCAAGATGAGAAAGCCCTGTAAAGCAAAACAAGCAAAAAAAACCAAACAATTTACACCATTTAGAAACTACTATCTCATTTGTCATTCTGCTATCATTATATTGCTTTGTCTGCTCTTATATTCAGTCTGACTTTCTGTTTGTTCAATGCATTTCCCCCTTATAAAACTAAACTGAAAATTAAAAGGATTGCATAAAGTTATACATTTTATCTTAATAGTACAAGCTTGGGAAATGTAGTCTTTCTTTGATTATGTTGTCTCTCCACTATTTTATGAATGACTGAATAGTTCAGCCTATGAGTTCAACAGGGATTAAGACAGCGTGAGGCCAGCTTAAAGGAGTGCTCAGTGAGTCATATGCCCCAGTCATATGACCTAAGTAGTATTCATATGAAGCCAACACAAAAGGATACCGGGTTTAGGGGCCTTCAGCAGGTTTGCTTGTTCTGCTGCTGTGCAGTGTAGAATATAATGTGGCTCGTTTCTGCCCTTTGATAGACAGATGGTTTTGTATTATTTGTATTGTTGTTCCTCAAGCCACATACTTAGTTTACCTATTGATGTTTCAGATATGTAGATAAGTTGTAATAAACACTATACACAGTAATAATTAGTAATTAGAATTTTCCCTTTTCACGTTGTTTACATTTATTTTAATTTATATCTTGAAATTTACCACTCTAGGAATGGAAAAATTCCAGTGAACGATGAAGAGCAGACCAATGTGCCCCACATCCATGCCATTGGAGACATCCTGGAAGGCAAGTGGGAGCTGACACCTGTGGCCATCCAGGCTGGCAAGCTGCTGGCAAGACGTCTCTATGCGGGCTCAAAACTCAAGGTACAGATACACTTGCACTGTGGAGCAGCAAATTATTAGGATTAGCTGTTCAAATTTGTGATTTTGACATGTTATCAATAAGCAGGCAATAAAATAAACAAGATAGAGAATATATTTACATTTTAATTGTAGCATCCTGATTGGAACCTTTTTATTGGCCGTGTACCTAGTTATCCCTAGTTCAGCCTGTCACACAGGGGATCTCCATAAAACACTCTTTATGTTCAATTAGAATTCAATATACCATAGAAAAAGAAGTGAAACATTTCAGAATCAGGTTTTTCTGTAGAGTACAATTTCAATCAGAAGAAGAAATTCAGGATATTTGTGCACAACAATTAATATAGTAGGAAGAAAAATGGCGTTAGCCTGACTCTGAAATATGAAAGCAAGTCAAGAATCATAAAGGGAAAATAAACATTTTCCATTACATGTGTACATTTTAAGATCCCAGTTTTTTGTGTCTACATTTCTCCATGGGCCATCCAGATAAGAGCAACATTATGATTTACACTACCGGAACGACTTGATGGCCTCTGCAATTACGTGGGGGGGGGGGGAATGACACATAAGGTCATTTTGGCTGATTGCCAATGCTGATACCTTTAAGTCATCCAGTAGACGTATAAAACATTAGTTATGCAAGCAGAGCAGGATTTTGACTACTTCATCGTGTGACACGCAATAACAGGAGGCTCTCTGTAACAAACAAATTATTTACCTGTATTTCCACAGTGTGACTACATCAACGTTCCCACTACTGTGTTCACCCCGCTGGAGTACGGAGCCTGTGGTCTGTCAGAGGAGAGAGCCACTGAGCTCTACGGGCAGGAAAACATTGAGGTAATAAACACACATCACACAAGACATTCACACATCATCTGAATAATCTATGAGCTATCTGGTTCAGACCAACTATAAACTTTGTAGCAAGTAGGAGTAAAGTGTATCTCTAAGACAGGACCAGTACTTGGTAATCAATGAAGACTTGGAATACATGAGTAAACTTGGGCTGGTATTTATTCTTATTATACACTCCTCATTTATGCTTTCATCACTGCTCAGGCCTGCCTTTTTACAGATTAAAGAACAGGTCCAGTCGCATTTGTTTTGTCTGCGGTTTCCTTCAACCTTCTGCTTGCATGCGAATCTTGCTTGTGCATACATGCTTGTTTCTCTTTATATGGGGTGTATCATAATTACAGCATACAGAAAAACCTGTCTGCGTATTTATGATCAACAGGTTCAGTTTGGTGTTTCTGCTGTATTTATTCAGGTGTTCCACAGTCTCTTCTGGCCTCTGGAGTTCACTGTGCCAGGCAGAGACAACAACAGATGCTACTCTAAGCTCATCTGCAACAAACTGGACAGCGTAAGATTACTACTCCTTTTGCACCGCTCTATCAGTTCTGAGCCCATAGCTACCAACAACTTTGTACTCCTTATTGTGTCACACAAATGATCATGTTACTGTCACACTGTAGAGCCGAGTCATCGGGTTCCACTATCTGGGTCCAAATGCTGGGGAGGTGACGCAGGGCTTCGGTGCTGCCATGAAATGTGGTGCCACCAAGGAGCAGCTGGACGGCACTATCGGCATCCACCCGACCTGCGCTGAGGTAACGCGTCAGCTTTATCTTTACTAACCAGAATTAAATAGATTTGTTTTTGTTTAACCTCTCATCCAGAGCAGTAAGCATTAGGGAGATGAACAGGCAAGAGACAACAGCCTGGCTGCTGCTAGTCCTGCATACACTGATGCAGCAAAGAAAAACATATTGAGCTCAAGCAGGAAGCTGTGTTTGTATTCAGATGTCTTCTCTCTGCTGTATACATGCACTTCAAAACATTAGACATAAAAAATCAAAATACCTCTGCACTTTAGCTTCCCCAAGGTCATGAACTTTGCTTTTTGCTGAAATATTTCCTGCTCCCTCACTTGGCTGGTTGTTCGGACTAGTTCTGTATGAATGATCTCTCTGTGCCAGACACAGATGTTGACATAAGACATAATACAAAAGGGCAGCAACTGGCAACGGCTTGAAGTATTAACAAGTTTGTCTGGGGAAGATTGTTTTTAATTATGTTTAGTTTTTTGTAAAATGTTCTTATGCTGATTTAATGTTTGAAATAAATGTTTTCCATCTACTGTGCTTCAGGCTTTGAATTAATGAGTGTAATTAAAGATGTCAGCATTACATTCAGCATGTAAATGTAGTATGTTTATTTGCATAATGTGCTGCAATTATAAATTGCCTCTTCAATGTTTTTTTAATTACTTGCATGTCCATTTTGTAGGAAAGTTTAGCCGTCACATCTTCATTTTAAATGAATGCATGAGACTGTGAATATATCCAACTTATTCACATTTTATGGAGCTATAGTAGCTATAATTTTACTCAGCATTTTTACCAGTGCATTTGAAAAATGTGAAATCTTTTGTTCCTGAAAGCCTCCTTCATCTGCATAATAAAGCTGCACTGCCTGATGTGTTTCTCTTTTATCCTTTTAGATCTTCACTACTTTGGAGGTGACCAAGAGCTCCGGTGGAGACATCACCCAGGCCGGCTGCTGAGGTTAAACCCTGCTTGTTTAGCGGGCTGCTCTCATATTAGACTACCACTTACCATCTCCTCTCAGTCGACCTTTAGACTCAGTCTCACCTCCAGCCGCATAGTTTACACGGCAGTCGTTTCTCAGGACAAAAACCTAACACCAAAACCAGCGTCTGAATTAGTGAACGCACTTATTCAGGCTCGCTGCAAGCTGAGAGGATGAGGTTGTGCAAGTCTCTAACTTTGGCTTTGAGGTACTTTAAATATGAGGGCAGTCTGCTGAACAGCGGGGTTACTCTGCTGATATTTCCTCTGGGCTCCACCAGTGTCCTTCTCAGAGGAGCACCAATACACACACTACTGCTGAGTATGTGCATGTGTTTGGGCTGTTTGTGACGTCCTGGCCCTTAACCTGAAATACTGAGGTGGGCTGGGATCGATGTCCTTCTGCAGAAGCGCCTGATGGTGGCTCAAACCCTTCGTCCAAATCCCCAACTTCAAACACTTGTCATTCATCCCCAGAATAGAAAGAGCATTCAGACTGAAATTGAGTTTAGTAAAACAGATTTAATTTGGCACATTACCGGGGTTTGAAAAGACAAATGCCTCTGAACTCTGGTCATGCTTACAATGGAAAGTTATTTAATCTGGTTTGTGTGTGTATGTGTTTAAATGAAATTTGTTGCGTCTCTTCTGTTGAGCCTCCTTCATTCAACACATTCCTCTTACCGGGTCTTTAGGAGGAAGTTAAGGTGTAAATGTGGCTGTCAATATTTGTCTTTGCACGAGGGTTTTAACAGAACTTCCTTTATATCTACCAAAATGTTTATCTAAACAAGTCTGCAAAAAGATGCTGAGCAGATAAATGTACACCTCTCAAACCGTGATGTGTTTCATCACAACACTGTTGGGTAGAATTGAATGAAAAATACTACCCGATATGTACTGAATGTTTAAAAAAAAACAAAAAAAAAACATTTTCATAAGTTTACTCAGTTAATTTAATGCTTGTTTCATCTTGCAGTTTGCCTCATTATGTGTATGTAAAAAATATATTCAGTCTTTAAGAGGACAGTATTCTGGCTGCTGTCAGTGTGTGGCATTGTTCATCCATATAAATGACTCGTCTATTGCTGTCAAACCACTGTAGATTACTTATCTTTGAAATTTAATAAAGGAAGAATTTACCTTCACTTTTGTCAGACTTGTGTAAATCATTTTAAAAAGCCAACTGAAAAAAATGTCCTTTCATGAAGTTTCCACATAGTAGCTGTTCCTTTGCAATATGCAGGTTACTTGATACTTAATGAATAGCCCTTAGACAGTTCATCCATTTTCTGCCACTGATATCGAACCAGCAGGTCTTGTGAATGTGTACTTGGTATACTAACAGCGGTAATAATATTGTTTTGGATTATATTTTAACATTACAAAGAAAAAGGCTTTATTTCAGACCATGTTCAGATCATGACAAAATAATATTGAACGAATTGTTTGGAATTCATAGTTGAACCAAAAAATTTTGTAGGAATTATTTTAACTTTGTTTTATATTTCACAGTATTTATTAGTTGAGAATAGAACTATATTGAAAAAATAAAAATGCCACTTTTATATCGGAATATCAACTTTTTTTTTATGTCACATTTTATTTCCAAACATCAACTGTCATTTAAAAATGTCACTTTCGACACTAGTCTAGACATGCATCCAGCCTCTTCATAAGATCAGCAAATGCGAGCAAACCTAGCCTGCTTTTGTTACCATGATAACTTCATAATAGTTTTTTGTATTAATTACCAAGTTATTAATCAATTAATTTTTATAACAGTTCTTTTTTTACTGTTGAGTTGATTTTGTATTGAACACTTAAGGGTTCATAGTCCCTCATGAATATCACTAGCCCCTCCCGCACTCATGACTCATGCCTAAATAATGAGGAGACGAGGTGGTTGGATATTTTGAGTGCTGCTTACACAGAGGTACAGTGGATCAAAATCACCCGGTTGAAGTGGGCAGCCTATTCATGTCACCTACATCAGAGAACTGTGGAGAAATAATAGCATCATTTCCTCTAGGTGTCTGGGTTTCTGTGGGACTATTCAGCCTCCAAAAGCGGCGGTCTGGATCAATAGGGTCTGGGCTGGTGTGAAGCCTTTGTTGGGCTCACCAGCTCACATCTGAGAACACTGTCACCTGCATGGGCTGCCATGACAACTCAGGCTTTGATGCGTTTTATATGGTTTAGAGCCATTTTATTGAGGGCAGTCTACCAGTAATAGGAGCTAATGCCTCACTGCTGTTTATTATTCCATAGCTCTGTTTAGGAAGCTCTGCAGAGGGGTTCTAAGCTAAAAGGCACTCCTGCTCCTGCTACCTGTGTTACGCTAAGTTAACTCACTGTATGAGGAAGGAGTGGCACATTAGATCACAACCGATAAGACAATGCTGGTTGTGTTGCACCTCCTTAAGCTCGTTTGGTGTCTCTTTCCATTTTTAAATCTCTGGTTGCTTACAGTCTTTGTGATCATTTTGTGTCCCTTTCTGCAAGTCTTAATTGTCATTTTCAGTCCTTTTGTGGTCATTGTGAGCCACTTTATTTGTTTGGTATGTAAGACTTTTACACTACATATCACATTCACCCATTCACACACACATTCACGCACTGATGGCAAAGGCCTAAGTGCCGATCTCCAATCAGTATTTTTGCACATTCATACCCGATGGCTATGCCTTCGAAAGCAATTTAGGGTTCAGTGTCTTACCCAAGGACACTTCGACATGTGACTGTAAATGTCAGGGATCAAGCCCCCAACCTTCCAAATGAGAGGCGACAGACTCTGCCACTGAGTCCCATGTCTTTGTCATTTTGTGTCTCTGTAGCACCTATTTTAGCTCTTTTCAGTCACCTGAAACGTTGTTTTTTCTGTATTTTAGTAGTTATTCGGCACATCTTTAGTCATTTTGTGTCTTATTGTAGTCATTTAGCATCTCTGTGGTCGTTTTGTATCCCTTTGTCATAGTTTGCTATCTCCCGGTGGTCATAAGGCCTTTCCTTTTGGTTGTTTTGTGTATCTATACACTTGTTACGTTTTACCTTGAAGTGATTTTGTGTCTCACTGGTTGTTATGTGACAGCTGGGATAAACTCCACCAGACCCTGATTAGGATAAGCAGTGTAGATAATGGATGGATGGATGGATGGACATATAGTCATTTGGTTTGGTGTCACTTTGCATCTATTTATTTGTTCACATATTAGTGAAAAACTAAAATGTATCTTCAAATGATCACTCTTGACATGGAGTAGAAACATGTTTTCACTTCACTTGTGGCTCTGTTCATTAAATGTGTATCAAATGTGTCTTAATATCTGGCAACAACGATCCTACAACTGTCTCAAAAACAAAAACACCCTTCAAAAAAGAAGTAACAAAACCGGTAATGTTGAAACTAGAGCTGGTACAAACCACAGTGGACTTCAGTCTGGGCTCTTCCTCTATCATACCTATCATTGTCGTCATGTAACTTAAATCTATTTGCTTCCCTGCTCGTGGCTGTTATTATCCTCTGTTAAAAAAACATTGTAATTATGTTTCAAAATGAAATATAAGCCTGGAAAGAAAAAGATCTGAAAAACTGTTTCCTTTGACTGCTGCTACAGAGAGCAGCTTTGTGCACAATGTAGATCAAGATACCGTTCCCTGGAAATTCGTAAGTTGCCAGAAGGAAACTGAAGCCTTTACTGACACGACAGTGTATTTACTGAGACATCTAAAGTAATCTCTGTCACACTTTAACTTGCCGGTTTCAACACACTTCTTATCATCTCTGGGTGGGACAAGCCAGTGATGAAATCCCCGCTTACATAATCAAATCTTACACATTACAGCTGTAACTAGAAAATCACTTTGTATGGTGGTTGCAGGAAATGATTAACTAACATCAAAGGAAACGAGTGGTCTGTGAGTTTCAAATAAACTTTAAATGCATTGGGAAACTGTTTAACATGGTTATTGATTAATTTAAGATATAACTGACTTTATCTGAAACTGAGTCATGCAACCAGCAGTGGTTGTACCTGGAAATGTATTCAGGAAATATAATTTCCTGTAAGAATCAGACATGTGTATACAGGTGGAGGCTCCCTATGCTTTTAATCATAGGATAAGACAATAACAGGACGAAATACCCGAAAAATTGCACCCTTTTTTCAAAGAAACTTGGCAAAGGTCCTTCATAAAGTGCAAGCTCTTTCCTCTGCATCAGACATATGCTCATACAATAAAATACTGGACATTGTGTTAGTTTTACTTAAGCCAACTTGTGCAAAAGTATTTACAAATTTAGATTACACTTATGACATACGCAAATAATCTCAACTACTTTGGTTCACATCCTTTGGTCATGCCCTAAGTTGCTTATCCACTCTGAGGTTGCTTACAGTAATTGGCCACTAGAGGGCAGCCCAGTCTTACAAATGACTGAATTCTGCTCTTGCCTCTTTTTTCTGGGCTTAACAGTGATATTTATATAGACTTTATACCATAATCCCCCCTTGTCAATTACAATTTTGAAATGTGAGGCACACTGCTACGCATCGAGGTTTAATCTATTCAAGTATAGTTATACAGCACACATTACTTTCAAACAAAGCATCATCATTTAATCTAGTCTCCTTTCCATTGCATTAGTAAACATTACTGCAGTCAGCATCTTTTGTACATGATGTTTCCCATAAAACAGCATGTCCCCTTGTCCTCCCCCTTTTCTGCTGAAAATGTGTTACTAATGAATCTTCTGGGAAGGTTTTATAAAAGAAGAAGAAGAAGAAGGCTTGCAGTAAATGTGAAGTGTCCCTGCTGAAGTTGAGTTGAGTTTGACAGATTCTTAAAGAGGAAACACACCTCTGAACAGCTAAATGTTGGTAAAACTGTTTCACTATTTTCAGTGCTGTCCTACTATTTACTGTTCTTTATTTTAACTTTTTTAATACATTTATTTAACAGGAGCTACACCCAATAAAGTTAAACTGATTTACTGATTTACTGATTTAATTCTACTTACAGGTGTTTGGGAGTACTTAGTACTACTACATTTGTGGAACATGTATAAAGGTTTTTGTGGCTCTCGGGGGACCTGTGATAAATGTGATGAATTCCCTGAGGTGACACCACTTGAGTCACCACAGACCTAAAGCAGTAAGGCTTGAAAATGTAAAAATCTGCACATGGGCATGGTGGGAAAAAAATAATTTTACCGTACCTTTGTAGCCCCTTCTCATCTCTGCTTGTGGCTAGTGATGATATTAGCCTGTATCAGCATAACAACTAATAAACTGTAAGCATGTTGCACTGTGGGTAATGAAGGCACCAGGTTTAGACAGAGAAGAAATTTAGCTGAATAAAAAAGAAAATATCTTTGGTTTTACTGTGTTAGTCATGATCATTTTTTTCAACTCCAAATAGCGTCCAGCAATCAATTTGGCAGACAGTTTTAAATTGGTAGTACTCTTTTAAGACAAAAGAACATCAAGCTCATAAACAAAACAATCATGACTTCACATACAAGATTTAAAATCATAGAAGTCATGAACAAATGCTGTACAGTCAGTCATACAGTCTATAGCCATGCTAGGAGGTTTGTGAGCCTGTACTTTGGCACAGTGGTGTATTGAGCTCAATGGTCATCATCAGCACGCCAACAAACTATAGTGTCTCTTTGTAGTCATTAGGTATCTTTGGTGTTTTTTGTGTGTCATGTGGTCCATTTGTGTCAGCGACTGTTATCTCTTTGTAGTCAATTTGTGTTGCTTTGTGGTTATTTTGTGTGTCATGTTCTGTCGTTGTTGTTGTTTTTGCGTCTTTTTGTGTTCATTTTGTGTCTCTCTCTTGCTGTTCATTTCTCTCTCTGTAGTCATACTGTGTCTCATTGTGCTAATTTTTTGTTTCTTGGTAGTTTTCCTGCATCTCTTTTAGTCTTTTTGCAACTCTTTGAAATGATCATGCCCCTAACTCTGTGGAACCCTGGGGCCTGTGCCAGGTTGGCCTGTTCAGTAATCCTACCACATCTGGAGGGTCATTGTCATTTATCAGTGTCCTTACAAAGCAGTTTCCAAATAACAACTGTCTGTGCTGGTCACATCAGTAACCTTTGGCCATATATTGATTCTCCTTCACTGTCTTTGTCTGATTGGTCAGTCACTAAGGCCGTGTCAGCTGACTCCTGGCCAGCACCAACCCACCCATGGTTACCCATAATTCCATTCTCTGAAAGTAAACACTCACAGGCTTCACACCATCTTGCCAACCGGCCTGGGGTCGCGTGGCTCCTTACCCATCCTGACTTCTCTAAGGGATTTAATCCATGGTGCTTGGGGAGATGGACATGAGGAATTTGGAAAAGGTCAGAGGTCAAAAGCAACTGTGCACAAAGTCCTCCCAGCTCTAATGAGATAAACCTGCCCTGCTATGGAAGAATCTACAAGATGCCATCTGGTTCATCCCCTCTGCATCTAAATGTTCAGAATTGGGAAATCATAGCACACGTTGAATTTAAGTCAAACTTTGAAGATTTCACCACAGTCATACGTGCTCTCCTATGAAGGATAAATGCCTCATGATAGGATGCGTAAAATATTATTCATTATTTCACAAGTTACCATGATGGACATACTGTGCAAGAGCCAAAGTTCCACAGTGCATAAAGAGATTAGAATTTGGTTAAAATCTGTTCCATTAGACTCGAATCAAATGTCATCTTTCTTCATGATGCCAAGTTTGAAATACCTGACTTTTTTGTTTATACTGGACTATTCAGGTCACTGAGGATTCGTGTTCAGCTAAACAAAAGATATTTGGAGATTAGAAGTGATACAAGAAACATTAAGCAGATAACTTGGCAAATTATTGCTTTGAATTACACCAGGAGTGTATCAGTATTAAAGTGTCACGAGTAACAATATTAAAAAAACTACTAATTAGAATAATCATGCAGTATATCTAACAGGACACAACTCTGAAAAGTTGGTAAATAATGTAAAGGGACCTTTGACCTTTGGTTACTTTTGGAAATTATTTTCCAGTTCAGCCTGACGGGATGACAGGACACTACCACGGTTTTGGAAAATCCAGTGATGAATAAAGTGATGTTGAGAAGTTGACAGCAGAACCCAACCACAGATGGCTCACTATTACAGACCAATCCATCAGTTTGACACATTTTGGAACAACTTGTGGACTAGAGCTATGTAAAGACAACCAGAATTGCAGCAGATAACAATTCATGGTGGTTTCAAAATAAAAGCAGGAAATTGCTTAACATCCAATTGCTTTGGAGGCCTATGTTACATATTGCCTGTGCCTATGTGCACAAGTGTCGCTTCCTCCATGGCTACAGCAGAGTGTGTTGAAATGCTATGGACATGGACATTCTTTCCCCAGAAACCCCTACCAACATTTCAACTTTATTAAGCCTCAAACAAATCAAAATCACCCTTACACAAACATCATTTGTTTAAAACATTTTTTAAATAAAGAAAGTCTGTTACACATCAGTTTTCTTTTCAACTGCTTCACAAACTACCACCTTAACTGAACATGAATTCTGACCCTTTTTTCTTAACCTGAATATTCTTTTAAAGATGTGTTTTCTCCTATTTGAAACAGCTTAGTCATCGTCAATTTAATAAACAGTGGGTTCACTGGTTCTTTATTAGTAGTTCATAAGTCGTTTGTTTAAATTTCATATGACTCTCTTAAGATGCCCCTCACATTATTCTGAGCATTGTGCCTCCAGTCATCTTGGTGTAGAAATAAACAAATATGCTAAAAATACAGAAAAAACACAGTGCCCCTCTAGATAGATAGATAGATAGATAGATAGATAGAGATACTTTATTTATCCCAAATTAGGAAATTGTGTTGTTACAGTAGCAGGTTATCAAAGCAAATACAGCACAGGAGAAAATAAATACAATGCAAAGACACTAGAAGAAAGGAACATCCAGGAATTCTAACAGCAATAATAAATAATAACCTCAACTATATTAATGTAAAATATAAACATATATCTGAAAAGTAAAACTACTAGAGTAAATCTAAATATAAAACCAACATATATCTTAAATGTAAACAAACATTACTGGAAGGTAGAGGTGATAATGTACCATAGTCTTAAAAGTTGTAAATGCAATTACAGTGTATCGGTAGTGTATAGGCTACAAGTAGATAATGCAAGGACTTGTCTTAACAGATAGTTTTCATCTGTTATTGCAAATTGTTGTTGCTTCATTTTTAATCCACATTTAGTCCAGCAAAGAGCACAGGGAGGGGTTTCTTAAAAAAACAACAAGGATTTGAATTTTACTTTGAAAGGTCAAACCGGAAATCACTTTTTAAAGATGTAGGCTCGAGCACGATTTTTATTTGTGGAAGCACTGCAGACGGACTGTGAATTTGGGTAGAAAGGGGTTAAAGACACAGCCCCACCGTTTGGGAAGACGCTGTTGGGTATGTAACCCCCCTTACACAAATAGACCGGTGGCCTCTGCTCGGACTGACTGTACCGCCGCCTGTTCCACTTTCTCTGAAGCAGCACACAGAAATGTTACGGTAACTACAGCAGACCGGCAAAGTCTGCTGCCCGGCTCATTTGGGTCCGTTCTTTCCCCTTTCTTCACCGCTGCGACTTCAAGACAAGACGTCCAAGGATGTACAGGAAGAAACGGGGTAGCAGAGGTCAGCGAGCCGGATCGAGCCTCTTATCGGTGATAAAGTAGACACCGCCGTCTGAACAAAAACGGCTTTTTTTGCATGAACCCTGGCAGGAATAGGCTCTATTTTGGGGCATTTGCAAGACTGAGGATGAGGAGCCCCAGTGTCATACGGATGGTTTTTGCCTTATGTCTTGGATGTTTCATTATGGTGCTCATATACTTTAACAGCAGCCTGAAGCCAGGTGAGCAGAATTTTTTTGTTCATTAGTAGGCTATTAGCTTAGAACCGAAATACACAAGCCTACTTTAAGTTTTTTTCTAACCCAGGAATAGGCCTATATTATATGTCCTCATTAGAGAAAGAATATATTCAGTAGGCTATTATTTACAAATGTCTTAAAATTATAAATTATCTATTTTATTTGTCCTTTTATTACAGTATTGTAAAATCTATAGCCTACTTAAAAAACAAAACAATATTCTGATACCAAAAATGATGATGATAAGAATAATGATAATGATGGTCTTAATTCAATGAAGTCATTGAAACTGATAGCTCAGCAATAGTAAAGAAAAGAGCATTGGCTCATGTCTCTATTAATATATATATAAATATATATTTAAAATAAAAAAAATAAAAATAAAAAAAGACAGCCACATAAGCCATCATATCAATTAAACATTGATTATATTGATTGCATTCATTTGAAAACATTCATACACTGTGCAGCGTTCTAGCTGGTCCAATTCTGTGCAAGGTTCACTGCTCGCATTGTTAAGTCCACACCTAATAATGAAACCCATTCATATCATGTACTGCAAACACTGTTATGTATTGCAATGAAAATCTAATGCAAATAAATCATAAATAAGTGCATGAAGGGAGAACGTGGTGGCAGAGGTACTGTATTTTAAGTCTTTCATCCTTGAGGGAATTCTGTTTCTCTGTGTGTTATTGAATCTTTTCATTCTGAGTCAGAGCAGTACCTCCTCCCTAATAACTATTACCCTGTCCATCTACACTCCCACCCTGTGTTTGGATTTCCCAGTGAACTGCAAATCTAGCTTGAGAAACAATTTAATTAGAGAACTTATTGTTGGAGTGTTTCCTCTGCTACGTGGGGGAGGGCGGGGAGAAGTTGCAGCTGGCTGGTAGTGGCCCTCAGTGAGATGTGTTTCCACCTCTCCCAGGTCCCTCTCTGCCACATACAATGGCCTCATTCAGATCTGCCCCACTATATCATGGGCCAAAAAGCTCATATAGCTCATACTGTAAGGAGCGTTTGGGTTTTTAAGAGAGAGGTCAGTCAGTTCCATGCCCCTTTCTGAAACCGGACCTTCCCCAATCCCACTCCGTTACAGAGTGTCATTTTAGTTGTAGACACACAGCTGAATGAGGCATCCTTCTTTAAGCTTTAGGGTATCACTCTGCCTTCACATGCTCCTCATTATTTTCACTTTTGTGTGTTGTAATGTAACATCATAAACGCTACAAGAAGATGTGTTGTGTTATATTGCTCAGAACTTATCTAGATTATGTACAGAGACTAAACAGTTAAAAGCTTCCAACATATTACAAATTACATGAAAGCAAAAACTCTTGTGCAATTTGGAATTAATAAAGACCAACAAGCCAAAATTTGCTTATATCACTATGGTTCTGCAAAATATGACATCAAGTCTGTCAACTCGGCAAGAGTCAAAAATGCTTCCCTACTTCATGAGTTGCTCTGGAAAAAGGCTATTAAATCACAATGTTACAATGATAGGGGCTCCATGGCCAGTGTCAACCATGGGCGATGGGTGATGGTATCGTCACTCATCCCAACCTCATAGCTTTATTAAAAACAGCCAACACATTAAAAGTGACAAAGAAGTGACTTGGAACTATAGAAAGTATCTTTTTATCTTCTAAAACTAACACAAATAAAACAGGATCATAGGAAGATTGCAGCATATAAATAAATACAAAAGAATGTCACAAATTTACATTTATGTCTTAGAATAAACACAGGAAGTTTAACGGAAATGAAGATGATCACATCTGTGAAGTTTAGGCAGAAAATCTGTATATTTTTTAATCAGTTTGTGATGTGTGCATTGGTCTAACATCTTCAAACTCCTTTGTAAGTGGATTGGAGTACCCCTTATACACACAATTTGTTGTACAGATTTGTACATCGTTTTTATTAAACAACTTTGACCATTTTCTTATTTCATTTCATCCCTAAAATTCATTTGCATCTCCAGTGAGCGGGGTTGAAAGCTTGGTAACAGTCACTACTTCAAGCTGACTGCTAGTTTCAAGGTCATTTATAAGACATTCACTTGGCCATAATGACCAGAGATTGCACTTCTTGTTTAACTGCTCAGCTCCTTAGTCTCTCAGTTTTACAAATAATTTATCAGTTTTCAGCTCATCATCACTTTACTGTTTTGGTTCAGTGTCGTAACTCTCACACCATTGTAGCTAGCAGCTGTCCAGCACCTAACTTAGATGCATATTTGCAGACACAGTTTTAACTACCGGGTGAACATTGGACTACTTGGACAGGAGGTGTAGGCTGAGCAGCATGTTAGCAGAGCAGCAGCAGAAGCATCGCTGCTCCATCTTAGTCTAGCCAGGATGCATTTGGACACAACACTGATTATAGGTCTGCATTTTTGGCAGTACTCAAAGCCAAACACACAATCATGTGTTTAAAATCACGCTTCTATATACGTTGTATGTCAGTGTTGTGTTTTTTTGGCTTTTTCCCCCTGTAGTATTGAATAGTTTTACTCTCCAAAATATGTTAAAATTATTTTACTCTGTAGATTAACACATGCGGAGAATTCCATTTAACTGTCTAAATTTGGAGGCATTGATTGCATTGATATGAATTCCTATATCTGCTAAAATTTTGAATTCATTGTCAGGTGCGTCCAAACAGACAGGAGGGATAGGATGTCCACTGATTGTTTTTTTTTTAACCTCACATGACATGCAAATCTAAAGTGCTCTTTGGTTTACAAAGTGGTATGACGAACCTTGGACTCTTGAACATGTTGATACAAAACAGCAGTCGGTTACCTTCAGGAAAATAACAGGAACAGTCTGCTACAGTAGGCTTTCAGTGTCTGTGAAAACACGTAGAGCAAGACTGTTAGGAAATAAAGAGATGAAGAACGCACCTCAAGAGTCCACTGTCATTTATACAAAACATAAACAGTTTTACCACACTGACTACATAATGTTAAAGGAATGTGATATTTTGGTGGCAATGACCTCTTCCTTGACATCATAACTTCACTGTGAGACATGAATGAATAGTCTGTTTGCTGCAGCTATTAGCTTTTTTGGAAAATGCCTATTTTTTCAATAAATCTGCCCAAGAAATTGAGAAAACCTGTGATACGAAGGTCAACAAAAGTGGCAGTGTCACAACTTCCAGCCACCATTTGTTTAGAATCCTGCTGACTTGGCTTCACATCCTGATGTATGGCCCATACTCTCCATGTGCTTAACTGCATGTTGCAGATGTCTGGGGTTAATTCATGAAGACGTGCACACACATTGATCCAAAACAGCACAAGACACTTCAATGTAGCCATCATGGGCGCACAAATACATTGTAAAGCAGGCATTTCAGGGCTATATCAGTAAAACGGTAAAACATCTAGGGTTGTCTTTTCTTCATCTCAGAGTGTGCCTTTTGTATTATGGTGCTGAGAAGTCAGAATAAACATGGAGTGAATCCCATGTTTCATCAAAGCTGCCTGTCCCCTTTAAATCTATTTAAATTACTTTCATATATTTGATGCAGTCTGTCCTATTTGCATTTAGAACACCTTCACCTCCCCTCTCTTGCACCATCTGGGGTAAAGGTCATTTTGTTTGTTCAAAGACTTTATAAAGCTACAGGAGAGCAGGCACAAAACAAAGGAATGCACTGCCAAGACAGAGAAACAGTGTAAGACTGATGCTTTTTCAATTGTATTCTTTTGCACACAGGATTTATAGTGCCAATCTAAATTTAGGATATAACATAGACTCGGAGTGGGTTTAGTGCTGCACTGTCATTAAAAGATGGAATTAGTGGTTTGACGAAAAATGAGCTGTATCCAAAACTGCAAAAACGGACTATTTTAGCCAGCAATGTCATCTTTGTCTTTAACAATCATCTCAGTTTTTCTCACAAAGTGCCCAATGTGCCTGTTAGACAGATATGATTGCACATTCCTAATATAGATCAATGTGTCTGATACACTTCCTTGACTCAAGACAACCCATCTTGATATATTTAGAGTAAACCATCTGGATAGTAAATCTCAAATTGCCTCAGGTCAGGGGGATATTCTTTCAGTCTTTTGATATACAGGAAATATAGTGAAGATGAGCATTTTTTCCTATGTGGGCTGCCTTTATGATAAGGACACCTGGGGTTTCTCTATGACGTTACCCACACACAAGAACTGAATGTGAAGAAAGCTGGTCTGGAATGCAGTATGATGTGTTTTGTTGCCGATATTTCCTCCTTAACATCCCACTGGAAGTGGGATCGCACACTGATTTATTTGTGACAAGTAACATTTACAGATACAGATGTGAGTCGATGGTTATCAGGTAGATCTTTTGAGCTATTTAAATACAGCCAGAACGTGACGTCTGATCGTCATTATCCCTGTACAGGAAAGATACCCCCACCTCATACCTTCCTTGTCTGGGCTTGACTTGAGGCCGTGAAAGTCATAAAGATTTGCTGTTATACTGTTCAAAGCTCTTGCGTCATTTGAACACCTGCTGTGCACTGAACACATTTTTTCTCTGGCTCCTTTGGACATCATTTGGACCTGGTGTCAGTCTTTTGTCCCTAAAGTCCCATGAAGACTTGTGGATGTGAGATTATCCAATTTAAAACAGAACAAAGGAACAGTTTGTGACCTAAGCTTCATATGATATCCTACAGTTGCCAGATGAAATCATTTGTGTCTTGAAAAGTTGTCAGACACTCTGCCATTGGGGCTATCTTCTGACAGGTCCCGGGGACCATGCTGTTTAACCTTTTCTCCTCCAGCCAGCTGCGCATTCATGACACAGAGCTGGATGAGCCAATGATTCAGCAATGACTTGTTTTTTTTGTGGGGGGGGGTTCAGGCAGACCATCTGCTTTGGAAACCTGGCCAAAGCAAGACAAGGCAGTTTTATTTATCTTGCACATTTAAACCACAGAGGCAATTTCAAGGTCTTTATGAAGGCAAAGACATGTCAAAAAAAAAATCATTAGACATTTGAAAACAAGGAAGGATAATAAACACATTATAACAATGAGTGATACAAACCTGATTCATTAATTAATCGGCATTCAGACCAGGGTCAAATAACTCTGGAGTAGACCCGGGTAATTATCGCCTCGGCTCTGATCGACATTCATGGGAACACAAAACGCAGGTCGACACGTTAATCTCCTTCTCCTTTGCGGCATGATGCTGTGCTCCGTTGGTGACTCTTCTGCGACTCCTTGTCATCTCAGCTATTACGCCCCTCTCCCTCCAAGCAGCGCTCGAACATCGTTCCAAATTTGAATGAGTAATAGATACAATAAAGACCTGACCACCGTAACATCTCGGGTGCATTTGTGACGTCAGACGGTGAAGCAGCAGTATGGAAAAACCCATGTCAACACGCTAATTTTGGTGGGAAAGGGGTATTTCTTAAGTGATTTGACCAAGAGAGCATTTATAGGTTGAATAATAGTGGCCCAAGAATCAAACCCTGGGGGACTCCTCATAAAGTAGTGATCTGCTCACATTAATGTTAAACAGTGGACACAACATAGCCTTAGAGATATGATCGGAACCAGCTGAGGACTGTGCCAGATAATCCCACTCACTGTTCCAGTCTGTCGAGACGTACTTCATGGTCCACACTATCAAAGGCTGCACTTTAATCAGTAAGCAAAACTGGTGTTCGGCCTGAATCAATATTAGGACAAATATCTTTCAAAATCCTTTATCAGTGCGGTCTCAGAGCTGTGATGTTATGTGAAGCAAGATTGAAATATATCCAAAATAGTCATTTCATTGAATCAGAGTAACTTTCAAAATAATTTCCATAGATATTATTAGAAATCTGTCTGTAGTTAGCAGTAGCAATTTTAAAGGAACGAGGTTAAGTTTTTGAAATGGCTAAAATGTATTTTTTATTTTTATTTTTTATGTGTATTTAATTTATTTATTTTATGTTGATCATCAAGCCAAATTGTTTTGGTTGTAGAACAATCTAGTTCTATTCATATATTAATTTTATTGCGGGGGTATGTGACTGACTGACTGACTGACTGAGTGAGTGATGGTGCTTTCAGAGCCAAATAAAGTAAAAAAATAAACAACAATAACAACACTTCAAAATAAAAGCATTGGGTAAAAACGAGGGGAGTCAGAATTCCAGATCGGGCTTTTACTTTGAAAAAGCATACCGGAAGTGTTGACCTACTTTACTCTCCATGCCTGTGACTTTTTACTTCAGAAATATATGTTAAAATTGCTGTCAGAGATCAATAGGACTCATCACAATTCATTTTCACTGTTTACTTTGACTGAGAACCTCGCGCCTCGTATTCTCTACATTTTCGGTGTAAGATACGAGCGTATCTCATGTCACACCAGCATTGTGAAGATTCATCTGTGTTCATGCATTTCAAATGAAAATGAACACATCCCGCAGCTGTCATGCACAGGCTGCGCTTCCAGTGTTGCCCACAAAAGCGCATGTTGACCTGATGCGGTCAGCTACATACTAGCTTTTGACCTAGTCTTTTTATCTGTCAGGCTTGTGTAAAGGATTGGCCCTCTTACATGATATTTGCTGCTTTACTAGTTCTATGGTTTTAACAGGGATTTTTTGCTCACTATGTAGCATTATCAGGTAAGTGAAGATAGGGTGTTCCCCTGGATGCATCTAAAGGGATTTAACTGCATCCTTTTGGATTTTAATGCATTGGAGACACAGGATGCACATTCAAAATTACTGACCATCTCATTACTTTGCAGATTTATTCTGTTACATTTATCAATGCAGCTGGAAGCTAAAATCAGCCAACTAATGTATCAACCAATAAGTGCCCATCGGACCCTGTTCAAACAGGATCTTTGGACATTCTTCTGAAACTCATTTGATAGATACTTCACCATGCGTCTGCCTTTGCTTTAACACCCTTCACACACAGATTTGTGTTCTATAAGGATCAGGCTTTTCCTTGTACAGTGTGTCTCTCAGTAAAGCTGCTCCTTGGCAGGAGAGGCCATGGAGGGGGGAGGGGGCTCGAGTTTTCCCGGTGGGACGTAAACACAGTGCTTCGTTTAAGGCCCGGACAGGAGGAACACACATCAGCCTTTCTATATTTTGCATTCCCCAGGGCCTCAGTTCTGAACGAGCCAGGAGGAATGCTGCAGACTTTTGGTTTTAGACACCATTAACCCATGTGTGTGTCATTGTGGCAATTTTTGTAACTTTTGGAAGACATTTTTTTCATGTAAGCTGTAGCAGGAAATATAAAAAAAAAAATTAGATTCAGGTCCACGCAGTGAAAATAAACTTTTACTGCATACACAACTGTAAACATGTCCAAGCGCACAGGACATGATGTTTTTGATGTTTTTAGGTGACTGAGGAAAGGTCATCTTCCTCAAAACACAGGCAGTGTTCTCTTTTATTTTTTTAGTCTTTTCAGAACACACAACATATTACAATCACACACTGTAAAGAAGCCTTGCATCCAGCCAGCTTTGCTTTTTTTATGCTGCATGAAACAATTTAAGCATAATTTTGCCTCAGTGTGATTATCTTGAGGCAAAAGGGCACAAAGCACAAACCTCTTAGGGATGCTTATACTATTCTGTGTGCTTGTATCACTTGCAAGTAGGTGCAGGAACTGAGACTAATTAAACTGCACCTTTAACATCACATAGTAATTCTATTGTCTAATACATGGTTTCAATATTTGTTTCAGAAAATGCAAAGTTTTAGGAGTGAGAGTCAACAGCTGAAAACTGCTTTGTGTGCAGATGTTTACTCCTGTAAAAACTAGCCTCTTATTTAGTGAGGAGGCAGGTGTCATCATATTGTTGAAAGATGAACTTGTGATTTTACTTTAAGTGCATGATTTTTTTTTTTTTTAACCATTTTGAAATTTGCACATTTAGTTTGTATGCTTTTTCATACCTTATCTGTATTTCTATAAAATATAATAATATAAAGATTATGACAATTATGATATGTAAAGATTCACCTGATAGTCAGCAAAGTTAATATTGGACCCAATCTCCCAAACTTTATCTTTAAACATTTTGAGACTCAGATGGCAGTTATTAGACCGACAAATCAGGAGAAAATTAACTTTCACACACTCTGGCAAGATCTGGAAACCAATATCTCGTCTCTCAGTTGAGGCCTAATCATCAGTGCTGCAGACATCTCTTTCCCATCTGACAAACAGATATTTAAAATAACTTCCATGTGAATAAAAAGTTGAAAAGAAAAAAAAACAGGTGATTCTTTCATTTAAAAAAAATGTTTTTTATAGTGTAACAGTTTTTGGAGGAGTAAAGACCATACCCACGTAGAGGAGGTGTATCAAATCTAATTTTATTTGCATAGCGCCAAATCACAACCAAAGTTTTCTTTAAAAATTAGCAAGAACAGCATAGTGATGATGAAAGGCTGATAATAATAATTGTAACAGTTGAAGTCAACAGGTCAATGATTAGCATTAGCAACTATTATAATGATACTATGGGGAAGACTGATATTAATAGTTAATAGTTGCAGTAGAGCAGGTCCACAGCAGCAGGTGGTCTGCAGCAACAATCCCCAGGAACCTACGAGACAAGGGAGCTCAAAAACTCCCGGGAAGATATAGTCTTAATAATGTTAATGGGACAAGAAGATATATATTTTATTTTATTTATTTATTTTAAATAAAACATAACATACATCACTAACATACAAACAACACATAACAAACATAACACACCAAGTCACATTAAAGTAAAACACATAACATATTGATACAACAAACATAATCAGATCAAACAACCCAAAACAAGTAACAATAATAATAATAATAATAATAATAATAATAATCTCATTCCATAGCAAAAACAAATCCAATCATATAAACTTAACAGTCTGTCAGAGCGATACATAGTAAGCTGCATTAATATAACATCAATGCACACAGAGAAAGTGGGAGAGAGAGAGAGGAGCTTGTATACATACATGTACATTTTCTTATTATTGTCATCTTTGTTACAAAGAATCTTTGAAACAACCCACTGTTTATTTTCTCTTGTTGGTATCTGTTCTTTGAGTGGAACTTTTACAGATCCCATTCTCTCTGTGTCAATGACTCAGGCCCCAGATACAGTTACACAGCTGACAATGATTAGCTGATTAAACCTAAGCCGTTTGAACCTTCTGTATCCATTTACCTACAGGAACCATTCCAACATCAAGGTGTGCAGCTCCTCACATTTATGGTATGATTCAGCAATTATGTACTATTTATACTTTTAAAGCATTAAACTTTTTCCAAAATATTTTCAAAATAGGTGAATAGGTTTCAAAGGTTCCTTGTTCGAATCCCGGTCTGGTGTGGGCCTTTCTGTGTGGAGTTTGCATGTTCTCCTCGTGCATGCTTGACTTCTCCTCGGGTACTCCAGCTTCCTTCCACAGTCCAAAGAGTTAGGCGAGTGTCAACCCTATGATTGACTAGTGATCAGTCCAGGGTGTTCGCCGCCTCTCGCGGATGGATTTATAAATTTGGAGAAGTCCTGATCCTTACTTTGCAATTTAAACTCTGTTTCACACATATATAGAAACACACATACTGAGCCAGTACAACCTCATGACTCTTAAGCCATTTTTAGATTTAAACCTTGGACATTATCCAGAGTTGCCCTTTCAGCAGACACACATTTTTAGATACACATTATGCAGTAGCCTCTGTACAGTTCACCTATCATCATCATCTCTCTCTCTGTCTCTCTCTCGCTTTCTCTTCTATGTCATCATCATCTGCTGCAGTCACTGCCTGTATGCTGCAGGATCACACAATTATGGCCTGTTACAAAACCATCTACAATGATCACAAAGAGAACTTAGCATTTCTTATCTTTTGAAACAATCCATAGAGATGGTGTTGTGTTTATTTCAACCTGTTCCTGAATGCTCTATCATTTCTGCCCTCGCTTGAATCTTTCATCATGCAGTGCTGACCATCAGGTTCACATTGTTAAAGAAAAGCGTAGCTCCTTTAGAGTAGGGCAGTGCGAGTGTGGTTGAGGGACTGAAAATAGACGACGGTGACAGTAAATGCAAGCAGAGAATAGGGAAAGGTTAGCAGAGACATTGTTAATCACCAACATTTAATATATTCAGGGCTACACTCTAAAAGCTAAAGCCGCAGTGACCTTCAAAAAGTTGCACCCTATGACAGCCGACTTGGCCCATGCCCGATTCCAAGAGCATTAGAGCAGATAAAACTATTGGCAATAACAAACCAATAAAAGTCACATTATTCTTCCAATGGGACAGTTTTTATTCTTATTGTTTTTTACTATTTCTGCTGTTATTCTGCTTGTTAACCACAAATTATTAAGCTTTAAGTTTAGTCTTCTAACTTTCCTGCTATTTCAGTTTTACCCCTGTGGACCGTTTCCTTAAAGGGATAGTTCGGTTTGTTTGAAGTGGGGTTGTATGAGATACTTATCAACAGTAAGTGTACTACATACGGTGGATGCTGGTCAGCACGGCCCCAGTGTTTAGAAACTGGACTCTTGCTAAAGAGCAGTACTGTACCTAACCATCAGAAAAGGTAGCACCAAATAAATGAATGAAACAACTCACCGACAACCGCAGTTTTCCCCCGTCTCTCTGTTGGCCAGTCTCATCTCTGTTCTGTGTTCTCTGGTTCATAAAAGTATCCTCTAGTCTCCACCATGAACGATCATTCGGCGTTGGTTTTGCATAATCCTCTTTAGAAAAATGATCGGTGTTGATGTTAACATATAGCGGAGCGCTATCTAACTCTATTATCACTCAACAGTATAAAACAGTTCACACATGAAGGAAAACAATATCCTCTGTTCCCCACCGTGAACGGCACTTTGTCATTTCCATAATATTGTATTTTCTTTAGTTTGTTGTCTCTTCTACAAAAAACGCTGACACAAACAGCTGATCCGACCCCACCCGCTGCAGGTGTTGTCACACGTATGTGTTGCGGTCCACACAAAGTAGTGCCAAATAAAGAGGCTTTCTGACTGAAAAGTGAAACGCAGTGATTTATTCAAATATAGCGTACAATTGAACCCACTATTGATTTTTAGGTGGGACGTCCTCATAAGTACATAACTTACTTGTAAAATTGACCCTATCTGCAGCGGCATATAGCCAAGTATCTCATACAACCCCACTTCAAACACACCGAACTTTCCCTGTAAGTTGAATAAGATAATACACTAGGTGGTATTATTTAGTATTGCAGTATTCTGACTGTTGCTTTAACACAACATATATTTGCTTTGGAAGTGTCATTTATCCTGACAGGTGTGTGTTGTTTTTCCTCAGCCTCGGAGTCGCTCAGTGAAAGAGGCAGTGGGCAGAAGTCGAGGAGGAGTCCTCTACAGACACTTTATGATGGAGACCAGGTGAGTCCTGTCTAACAACTATCCTTGAACTTAACAGCAAACAGTCTGTAGTATTGCTCCTCCAGACAAGCACAATTGGCAAAAGTTATAATGGATTGACAAATTTAGATCCTTTTCCCCTGGGTGTTCCCTGCACTGCTACCTGGTGTATGTGGACTGTGCATGGAAAGAGTTAGACAATAACTGGCAGGCAGCGTTAACCACAAGCAAGCCTGGCCAAATGTTTTATGATAGTAGTCTGAGTGTAGAATAATTTAATGATTTCCTAAAGTGTTTCAACTCGGACAGACCCCAAATAGAGACCAGATGAAACAAATGGTAATTGGTAAATGGTAAAGTAAAATATATATGCATCAGTTGTTTTTGTACCTAGGGAAAACCCACACAGGCAATAGGAGAACATGCAGTCTCAGAAAGGCTCCAGACAGCTGCAAGAAACTTCTTGCCGTGAGGTGACCGTACCGTCTTGAAAATTAAACACACAATTTGAACACCTGATTGGCTACTGCCACAGGACATATGCAGAGGTCAGGATCCACTACTAAACTAAAGCAGCGCCTGTATATGCCAGTATTTGTGGCTGCCATATTGGAGAGGTCATATTTTCTTAATATTTTCTTGATGATATCTCATATGATGATATTTCTGATCCTTACATCTTCACACTGGCCATTACACTCTCTCAGATTTCAGCAATACACCCACATGTGAAGACAGTCAGATAAACGGTTGTTAAAACACTCAACACTCAAAAATAGCCATACAGACAGACAAAGATTCCTTCCTTTATAGTTAGCTATCTTAACATCACATCGATGGATTGGTGCTAGATTTTGTACTTATATTAATGATCACCATGTATATATTCAGTTGTGGGTCTTTCCCTCTATTTTTATCATTCCATCATTGATCTGTTACTTTCATATATTGCCATCATCAGGTTATCAGATGACATCGTCATCAGCCTCAGCTGTATTTGGCCATTCATAGTAATTTGGAAATGTTGGGATGCTTAAACTCCAAACAAGGGGGGTAAATATAATTGTGTTACCTATGTGTTAGTATATCGATGTGAGCATTTAGCTCACAGTTTTGTTGTTTAAGTACAGCCTCAAAGAGCTATTAGCGACTAGCATCTTAAATCCAAGCCAGTTAAATCCATCTTTTCCAACAGCCATTATAACCTAGCTCAGTTTAACCTTAAGAAAGTATCTGCGGTCTGAGTCACTAAGTAGCTGAAAAACATATCACCTCTGATCCTTGTGACATCTTGATGGTTGTGATATCTTTCATGTCAGAAACAGCTGCTTTGATGTTGTTATTCCAACAGAACAAAAGGTCAGCCATCTTTGTTGAATTACACCAGTGACATAAATTTAGGAGGATTTATGAGTTTGTACCGGGAGTGTCAGACTACAGAAAGTACAGAGCTCCGCAACACTAGAGCTGCATTGGATGACAGTACAATCCAATATTATAAAAAAGATGAGTAGTTAAATGTGTGTAGGATATCTGAGGAAGCTTGGGCTACCAGTCTTTTTATTAAGCCATGAAAGCGACACTGTACAGGGATGGCACTGTTCATCAGATACCTCTATTTAGAAAAACTGACAGTTTACCAACATTTTAAACTAAGGTGGTAAAAGAATAAAATATGTTTAAATGTCATAATTAAACAGAGATCTGACGACATACATCCTTTATTTCCATCCAGAGTTTCCAGGCTCTCTCTAAACACTGGCTTCATGTCTCCATAAAACCAACTTATTATTATATATTAAAATATTCCTCCTTGTCAATGTTCGAGCTGCACTTGGAGACAGTGCTATAAAATAGTCTCTGTAACAGCTGTTTCCATTTAAAGCTCCCTGTGAGGAGAAGGAAGGTGAACATGCCAGAAAACAAAGCAGCTCCAGCAGACATCATTTTCTTTTAAGTGCTTGTAATATTTTCTTTTTTCCTTTCCACTTAAACACTTCCCCAACTTTAGGAGTCTGCTAAGCTGTCAGGATGGGAGATGGCTTAGTGCAGGATTAATTCATTAATTTACACGTGATTGCAATATGTGAACACTTTTAAACAATTTCAATTAAAGTAAGTAAACTTTTCAGTGAATGAAATGGAGCATAATGGCCTGCAGACTAGCATCAGAGTGCAAATCCAGCTTTATTGACTATTGACAATTTAAACTGTTGGTTTGATCTCCTGACTTGTTGTCAGGGGTTGTGGTTTGACTAATAAACAGGATTATAGCACAATAAAGACATTGACTTCTTTAGCCAATGTGTGTTTTAATACACAAAATATTTCCTGAATACATCTTATATCTTATATAACTACACATAATAAAATAAATACCATACTATACTGATAAGAGCAGCAAGGAAGATCAAAACAGAAAATTTGGGGATGTTAGCATGTGGAGGGAATTTAATGATCTCTGTCACATTACACATAGTCCTTTGATTCCTTATTAACATACACATTTTGATCAGTGCAGCTTTAGACAGTAATGTAACAAAGAGACAGCATAAAGCGCTAAAAAGTGCTTTAAAAGCAAAGAACTTCTTTAACATGAATTACAAATTACAAAATGCACCATCTGTCGTGCAATATTTGTGCCTGCAATTTATCTATAATTAGATTTTAGACCATACTTACAACCGGAACAGTGTCTTTTGTTTTGTCTCTATGCTGCTTTCAAAGGACCTGGCATAGATTAAACTGCCTTTGGTTTGTTGCATGGTGGGATGTATAGATTTACTTAAGGCAGGAAATTTGGCTTTACAAATGTAGCTTTTCACAACATTTAACATGTGTATGTACCCATCACACTTGCTCCTTTTGAATTCGTCTTTTCCTGCCTCCTGGTTTCTATTTTAGTTTCCTCACAAAACGGCAGAAAATCATGGAAATAGTTTACATGAAAGGGTTTAAAGTCTGAGGTGGAAATACAGCGCTGTATACATACAGTACACAAACTCTTACTAAAAAAAGGGTCAGTGTTGGCTCAGCAGTCTTTGGCCAAATGCTGTATCCTTGATGTTACAGTGTGTGCCAGTAAACACACAGAGCCACACATAGTGTCAGGCACTGAGTCAAACTGAGAGACTCAGGCTTCGACCACTGCAGTGGAGAGCCAGGCTGAGTAAATGAAAGAAGTAAATAAGGCGTTTGTGCTGTGAGGAGGCCGACCTGAACCAGCTGACCTATGATTTTATTAAGGAAGGGAAGGGCTGTGATTAAGACCTCCAGAGGAGAAGTTACTGTAAATATACTTTGTCATACTCAGACAACTTACAAGGTTTGGCTACATGCAGAATGTGAGTTATCTGCTCCATTGAACTAACTTTAATGTTTAACACTCAAGTTTGTTTTTCTCAGACCCACCTAGGTCTGTTGACACAAATTCTTAAATGGCACCTGCAAATAAGCTTGGCTAACGTAGGGGTTTGTACAAAACTTGTCTGATAAATTCTTCTCCTGCTTTTCCCTGCAGGTCGAGTCAGCAGTACAGGCGATCCATCAGGGCCGACGGGAGGTGTTAGAAGAGGCCTGCCGCTCCTACACCCGTAAACGCAGAGTCCTCATCCCTGAAGACCTGAAGCATGTCATAGTGGACGACCAGCATGGCTTGCTGTACTGCTACGTGCCCAAGGTTGCCTGTACCAACTGGAAGCGGGTGCTCATGGTTCTGACAGGCGTTGGCGGGACCCACCAAGACCCATTGTCAATCCCTGCAAACGAGGCCCATGTTGCAGGGAACCTCCGTACTCTGTCTGAGTACTCCACCTCCCAGATCAACCAGCGCCTGCGCTCCTACCTTAAGTTCGTATTTGTACGTGAGCCCTTTGAGCGGCTGGTTTCCGCATACCGCAACAAATTCACACGGAGCTACAACACAGCTTTTCATAAACGATACGGCACAAAGATAGTGCAGCGGCACAGGCTGAACCCACAGCCAGAGGCTCTGGAGAGAGGAAACGACGTCTCCTTTGAGGAGTTTCTGTATTACCTCGTGGACCCAGCCACGCAGCGTGAAGAGCCTTTTAATGAGCACTGGGAGCGGGTGCACTCCCTGTGCCACCCCTGCCTCATCCACTACGATGTGGTTGGAAAGTATGAGACGCTGGAGCAGGACTCCCGCTATGTGCTACAGCTGGCGGGGGCGGAGAACCAGGTCAGCTTCCCTGCCTCGTCCAAAAGCACTAGGACTACAGGAGACATGGCGGCCGAATTTTTTCATAATATCAGCCCCTTCTATCAGAAGAAGCTGTATAACCTCTACCGCATGGACTTCCTGCTTTTCAACTACTCTATACCAGCCTACCTCAAGCTAAGTTGAGGCTGGGACGTCGTTCATCCACAGACTAGACTTGAACTCGTGGAGCTTGGACTCTTTTTGTAGGCCTTACTATGGACCATTGCAAAAAAAATAGACCCTGACTAAAGTCAAAAGTAACTTCATTACTTAAAAGAACATGAGGCCGGAGAATGTCTGTGCACACACAGGATATAAGAGGAGGTGAGAGTTGTTGCAAATGAAAATTTACTGTAAACAGTGATTCAGTGGATTTTGGTCACTGCCTTTGAATTTGCTAAATGCCATTTAACTTCTGGTGCGTCTTTGGTTTTCTGCTGTTTTAAAAGTGTCATTTTCATGACAGTTGTAATCTGTGGCAACAGAATTTAAGTATTGCAATCTTCAGTGAATGTCCCCAAACGTATGTGCCTTTGATTGAGCCTTTTCTTCACCTCAGCAGACAATGACAACTTTGTTTTAACTGTGACTGATTGTTTTTGTTGTGCTGCAGGAAATGTTTGATGATGATATGATTTTGTTTTAATTTATTGTGTTACTTTTTACTCCTTGAAGTCAGAAAAAGCAACATGGTTATATAATTCCAATCACAATTTTCAAATAAATCTATGACAGCAAGAAATTGTTTATTGGTTTAAATATTGGAGTCATAACAGTTCTGAATGCAATAATCATGATACTGCTATACAAACGTCCTGCAGAACACAGTAACCATGACTTGCATGTCAGTCTTTATTTCAGTGACAAATCATGGCTGCAAAGATGTCATCAAGAAGTTTTTACAAACGTGAGAGCACTACAAAGTCCAGTCAAGCTTTTTGTCATTGTGCAAATAGGATTATTACCATCTTTGGATGCTATTTCCAGATCAGTAAAGACAAGTATCTATCTAAAAGTGCATATCAAACACATGAACAGGCCCCATACAGAGAGATCCATACTAAATCATCTGTTCACAAAAATAGCACAAAAGAATATCTGCATTGTCAACACCTGGAACACATACTAACATAGAGACAGTTGAGTATAACTGGCTATATTCAGTGGCAATGTGCTGCACAGAAAATAAAATATCAGTAGAAACTCATGGAAACACATCAGAGAACTGAAGACGTATCACAGTTTAAAGGCACAAATCAACATGAAAAAAATACCTTAAATCCTAACATTCATTCACACAGTGCATCGTCTAATTTATCTTCATATACATTTACACACAATTCCTATGTTATTATTATTATTATTATTGCCTTAATACAATCATTTGTCATCTAACATATAAGAGCTGACAATAGGTGTACAGATGTGTCAACAGTTAACATACAGTGCTTCTACAGTTTTTCCACCTGTGTACATTTTAGATGTTGTTGATTACAGAGCCAAGCTGTGAAGTGAAACTCCAGGGAACAGTGTACAACTATTGACAACAGTGAGCTGGCAAATATGAAGACCAAAGTGCAAAGTATGTCACCTAATATATGTCACACCATTCCTCACCTCATTCTTTCTATACTGAGCCGGTTGTTTACGTTTTGCTGCCGTTACACTGTTTGTATTTGTGCCTCAATCCTGAGAACAAGGGCATATTTTGAGCAGAGAAAACAATGCTTTCAGGCCGATACATTATTATCACACAAGAAGTTATTTAATTAGAGCTAACAAATATTCTGTGCTCAAGAAATGTATGTGTGTGTTTGCATTTACATCTACAGCATCTAAAATCATAACCCGTTTTCTCTGTCAGTCTCTACTATGCCGGTTGTGGGCGGTTCAAACCCCAGCTCCTGCAATCTACATGTCAAAGTGTTCTTGGGCAGGACACTAAACCCCAAATTGCTCCAGAAGGGGATGGTTAAATCCTGATTGGAGACTGGCACTTTGCATAGTAGTAGCCTCTGCCACAGTGTGTGTGTGTGTGTGTGTGTGTGTGTGTGTGTGTGTGTGTGTGTGTGTGTGTGTGTGTGTGTGTGTGTGTGTGTGTGAAAGGGTGAATGTGACATGTTGTTTAATGATCTGAAGGCTAGAAAAGTGCAATGTAAGTGCAGGCAATTTACATAAACAGTAACCAAGTAACCTAGTTGGAAAATTGAGTTACTCTTCCTACTAAGCTATGGAGTTATAATCATTAATGTCGTGTCTGTAAAACTGAAGTATTACTGAAATTATCTATGATGTGATTTGACTTAAACTCCACATCTGTTCCCTGTGGCTACATCTATGGATCAATACACACTGTACTGGTTCACCGTTACATTGTGAACTTTAAAGTGTTAGGCTGTATGTCTCGTACCTCAAATACCGGTAACAGGATTGTATCAGTAATAAAGTAACCCCTCTTTGAAGAAGGACGAAGTATTGTTTTATTTATTGGTATTGGTTGTGGCTTTGCAACAAAATAGTGGTATTCACCCACAGGGCTATTTCTGAGGGAGAGAAGAGAGTTTTTGCAGCGTTTTGAATACATTGGTTCTGTATTAGTGGGTGAGCATTTTCTGTATACATACATATATATATATGTTAAAATTCTAATTGGTTCGTATTTTTTTGGTTAACTTAATTTAACGCTGACTAAAGGTATTGTGTAGCCAACATGCTATAAACTAAATACTACATAAGATTGACAAGAAATAGCAGCTGTGCTGGTTTACTTACCACAATGTTACAATGTTACAATTTCATTTAGGGAACACTTTTGTCCAAAGTGACCACCTGAGAGTTTATACAACACAAGCCTACCAACCTTAAATATACCACTAATAATATTTCAGTTTTTTTGCTGTGCACCGTCCCAATATAATAATTACTTGGAAAGCACTGTTACATTTTCACGTCTTTAGTCAGTGGAAGAAGTGATTTAAAATTGTATTCAACTAAAGTTTAAAGTACTCACGTTTTAGCATAAAAATATGTTTTGTTTTAAAATTGAAAGTACTCATTGTGCAGAATGACCCATTTCAAAATAATTTGTACTATATAACAGTATAATAATTACTCATCCATTATGTGTACATTAAAAATGCTATGCATAGAGTTGCAGCAAGTGAGACAAATGACTTAGAGCTTTGCAGTGGATGATGTGCAAACAACACATTTATGGGCACAGAATATTTGTTTGCATAAATTAAATTACCCTTTCACAATATCTTGTCCACAATATAAAACTTATGTACGTACAAAAAACATGTCTCTGTCCTGTCATATAATCAGTTTTGAGGCACAAATATGAAGCTATAATTACCTCCTTATTCTTTTCCCCCCACCTTCCCTCTGAAACCCAATGAACTTGGCAGTGTGTTTCAGCCACTTGCATATAGTGAACAGTGCATTCAGGGTGTGCAAGACCACAAGTCTATGTGTCAAACTCCAGCAGGAGAAGAACTGACCATCAGAATCAGTCTGAAGCTCAAAGCCAGTAAGCCAGTCCCCATCAAGTCACCCAGAGCTGTGAGGTAGGGGATGGAGAAGTTGTCTGGATCCTGTCCTCTGCGCCACAGCCATCGCACCATCAGACTAGCCACATACAGCAAAATCACCACCTGGGATAAAGCGATCATGAGGAAGATGTTAGAATTTGAGTATTTTGAATTGGTGTAGAATATAAACAGTTAAATATAATTATATCTAGCACATATAGGTTTATGTGACCTGAAGCAGAGCTGCAGAAAGGTAGCAGATAATGAAGGTGGGAGTCATGGCTGTATGGCCTCCCTGCAGGAGGTGGATGAAGTACAGGAAGAGGAGGTGACCCGGGACTACAAGGATGACCAGGACTCTGGCTGATTTTGAGTTCACATCTGGAGAAACAGAATGAGAAGTACTCATTAGTAATTTCCTCCTGTTTCTAAAAAGCAGCTTAGTGTTCTGCTGTTTGCTGTTTCCTGTTAAAGGATTCTACGTGCGGGTTTTTTTTTTTGCATCTGACCTGATGAGCAAAAGGTAGCACAGGGTCCAGGACAGTTCCCATTCAGTTTAAATGGAAGAACTCCAGGAACACTCCAGTAATGGAGGTAGGTGGACATCCTACTGGCCTGAATGGCCACCAGATTTCCCCCTACACCTGCATGGATGTAGAAAAGCGTTGCAGTGATAAATATGTAATCATCAACATGTAATAATATGTAATAAGACAACAATAAGTGCATTTCACGATTGGACCTAAAATGGCAGCCTGCAAAATACATTTAATTACCTTGTAAAAATCCTCCCAAGGCATCTCCTCCTTCTACCTCATTAAAAATTCCCAATTCTCCGTCGTCCCCGCCCACTATGTTCTACGTTTCTCCATTCGTAAAATTACAGCCGAAAAATAAAACACGTCCCCGCGTGTTAGTGGCAACTTGTTGAAACTTAGCTAGCTTGAAAGTAATTAGTAGCAGTAACGTTAATGTTAGTAGTCAGTAGTGAGTTTGCAAGAATTACAATGACGGTTACAGCTGGCTCGGGCATCGTCGAAGTGGTTGCCATAGGTTGCACATAATTACATGCATAGCGTCACCCCGTCCATTAACGGGATTGGCTCCTTAGGTTTGTGACGTCTCAAACCTGCCAATCTGAAAACGTGTTGTTCAGCCTGTCCTTGGTACACTGCAGTTTAAAAGCAGACAGGCCCAGCCATGGAGATGACTGCTTATGTTGTCCTTGATATGTCTTGTAGCACATGAAAGATACCACATGGAGGTGTTTACAAGGTTAAAGACAAACTGCAGGTCCTTTATTAGTTATTTATTTAGCTAGTGCTCTCTTACCATCTAAATGTCGTATGAGAGGCTGAGTAGTCGCTTTAGAATATGAGCGTTCTTGGAAAGTGATTATTTTACTTGAAAATGTATTCAGCAGTTATTCCTCAGTCTCCTAGAGGAGTTAATTCACTAAAGGCTCGGAAAAGTCATACTGAAAATCTGTGCCATGTTCATTATAAGCCTGCTCTCCCCTCAGGGTGATTTCAATGGGAGCTAAACAGAACCTCTTGGCTTCCAGAGCTTAAAAGCACATGGATCATTTGTACAAAACAGGAGCAGTGTTCCTGGCAGAGGGGGAATATAACCAACTATATTTAGTCAAGTTGTGTAGTAAATTTGAGCTACTGGTTCTTTACTTGAGTATTTCTATGTTATGCAACGTTATGCTTCTCTTCATTTCAGAGGAAATGTTGTACATTTTACTTCACTTCATCTATCTTACAGCTATAGGTACAGGTCCCTTTGTTTATCAAGAGTTTACAAAGTTGAATTCAAATAAAGTATGCAAATGAAATTAGTCCATTATCTATTTGTAAGGTACAAAGATGGAATAAGAGAATAAACTGTGATTATATTACACAGTGAATGTCCATCTTCATATTGAGTACGTCTTCCACCACTGGCTTCGAATCAACGGGGTGAGAAGGGAGAGGGCTGAATTGATATGCAAATGCACTTCCTGTACGATGACTTCAATACATGCTTTGGCAGCGGCTAGTCGAGAGGCTGTAATCAGGAGCCAGAGAATGCGTAGTTGGCATTCGGATCAGGTTCGTGGTCTATGTAAAGACCATTCTTATTCTCTCTACTTAGTATGCTGCTTTGTAGGCCACAAACTTCAGTCAGTTCAGTTCTGGCCCAAACTCCTCTTTGGGGTTCATTTGACAGGGAGGAGACTGCTCAACTTCAGTAACACTTTAATACCTCATGATTGATTAATAGCTCAGATATGAAGCCCTTATAAATAATAATGGGATTAGCTGCAGGGCATCTGCATGCTCTGACAATTTCCACATGACATCAGTTGCTATGAGGCTTTTTTTAATGGTAATAATGAAGCTTATAAAGAATGATTAGGACTGCTGAAACACCATAACCCCAAATCCAAGCTCAGTGCTGAATAAATGTCACAAATTGTTTCAGTGTCAGTAAAAGGAATGAATATCACAAACATATCTAAATTAGGCAAATGTTATCTTACGTTATTAGTTTTCACAAAGATCCTGTCTGACACAGTGTCAACTGAGTGCTTAAGCAGAAGTGGTCCTCACTAATGTGGGAAAAGCCTGACTAAAGATAAAATCCATTTTAAAACCTCATTTATGCAGGTTTCCACTACAAGACACTGTAAGTTTTAACAAATGTATTAACAAAATGCTCTAAAATCTCCTTATATCTGCTTATAAGTAGCCTTCATTGTAAAGTGTCATAAATAACTTGAACTTAAATGTTTGTATACTGCTTTTAATGTACTGCTTGTAAATGCTTAAAGGATTAGTTTGGGGGGTTGTATGAGGAGCATTTCGTCGTTTCCATAATATTGTATTTTCTTTTATTTGTTGCCTCTTCTGTAAACCGCTGACCCGGACAGCTGATCTGATACTGTCCACTGCATGCGGGCCGTTGTGCAGAGTCAGGCATACTGCTGAGGGAAAGGGCTGTCTGACGCCAAGATGAAGCAATAAAAAATACAGCATACACTTAAACTGTAATGTTTGTTTATGTGTGTAGGACTCTTTAAAGTGGCTAAAGTACGTGGTACTCACAACCCCGTCTGCAGCGATGCTTAGCTTCAGGGTAGGAACTCCGGCCGGCGTCTCCTAACAGGGCCTGTGCTGACTTATCTACTGTACATAGGAGACTTACTTTTGATAAGTATCTCGTACAAACCCATTTCAAAGCAGGAGTATCCCTTTAAGAGGGGGGTTAAAGGTAAGGTTTATCAACAAGTCTGATGGCTAAGATTATTTCTGAAGGAAGGTCATCTGCCACTCACCATTGATGACTGGAGTCAACACTGCCATACCCTCGAAGTCTGGATTGCTCACTGTCTTATCCAGAATCAGACCACCAATACTGGGGAGAAGACAACATACAGCACTTTAGTCCGAGTGGGACACCACCCCTTTGTGAAATAGATAGCAGAAATTCTTAAACACTTGTGTTCTGAGCAAGAAAAGTTGTAGTCATTAGAAGAAGAAGAAGAAGAAGAAGAAGAAGGAGGAGGAGAAGGAGGAGAAGAAGAAGAGATACTTCATTAATCCTCAAGGTTTCTCTGTCTCTCTCCCTCTCTGTCTCTCTCTCTCTCTCTCTGTCATATTAATGCAGCTCATTAAGTCTGTATCTTCTGGTCCCATTTACATTACTAACCATATATCTTACCGGGAGGTTCTTGTGCTCCCTTGTCTTGAAGGTTCCTTGGAATCGTTGCTGCAGACCACCTGCTGCTGTGGACCTGCTCGACTGCAACAACTACTAACATCAGCCTTCCCCATAGTATCATTATTGTTGCTGCTAATGCTAATAGTAGACCTGTTGACTTCACCTGTTACAATTACGATTACCTCAGCCTTTATCATTACTCTGCTTCTCTCGCTAATTTATTTATTTATTTATTTAGCTAATCTTCACCCTAGTCTACCACTATTATTGGCATTGTAACCATAAGTATGTGTCTGTTGTTGTTCATGTAACAAGGACATATGTTGTTGTTGTAACAAGAACATATGTTGTTGTTGCTCTCTTTGCCTGTCTCTATTCTGCATCTCCTTCTATCCCATTTTCGGCCCATCCAGTCGAGGCAGATGGCTGTTCAACATGAGTCTGGTTCTGCTTGAGGTTTCTGCCTGTTAAAAGGAAGTTTTTCCTTGCCAATGTGTCGAATATTGCTAAGTGCTACTCATGGTGGATTCATGTTGGGCCTCTCTTTAAATAACATAACAAAGAGTCGGTCTAGACCTGCTCTTTCTGTAAAGTGTCTTGAGATAACTCTGGTTATGATTTGGCGCTATACAAATAAAATTTGATTTGATTTGATTTGATTTGATTTGAGGAGAAATTCAATTAGGGCCTCTAGTGTCACAGGTTGGCTCACCTGCTGATGGACATGGCCAAAATGACTGGTGTCCAGCCTGACTTTAGGACCTCTCTGATTGGTGGAGAGTGACGGGCAATCATGAACCAGGCTGGGATAAGGAGCAGGAAGAAGCCACACACAACAGGAGGAAAATACCACAAGCCTGGATAGCAACATAGAACAGAATCAATCTGTTACAATCTTTTATATGATTTAGAAATTGGGGTTGGAATAGAAATGACCCTTGTGTCATTTTTATTGGAGAAGGTAACAAACAGTTCAAAGATTCTGACCATAAAAGAAATTGGGAAAGACAATAGGAAGACTTTTCAGTTGTAATGTTGCTATCTTGTGGACTATGGTGCCCTCTTCTGGAGAAAATACTCCTTAATGGCCAAAACCTTGGTGTTATGCAGTTGCATGGATTTTATCACTTTGCTCTTAATTAGGCCTCACCTTATTTTATCATTAAACTAGTGTCTTTAAACACAACAACTGCAGACAAATATGGTACCAGAAGTACTCATTGGTGCTCTCTTAGTGAAATGTGTGACCTCTGACCTTTGTAGCTGAAGAAGAGGCTGCTGACCCCAGCAAGCAAAGACAGAGTGGTGAGGTCTCCAAGGCTTGCAGCGATGGGCGTGGCCACATTATCCGGGTTGATGCCCACTTTCCTGGATCCAATAATCACTGCTACCATCACCAGACCTGACAAAGCACCAGATGAACACTTGACATAGAAGTGGTACCACCAGTCTCTATTGTTATATTTTCTGTTTGCTTTAGTTGTTGTTGCTTTCTCTGTTATTATTAACACTGAATTTCCTTCAGTGTATGAAATTTGCTATACATATAAAGCTTCCTTGCCTGTTCCCCTCTTCTTGTTTGTCTGTATTGTTGAATAAATTAATACATGCTCCTCTATACATTGTATTCTGTGTAGCTACTGCATTCTGAGCCATCCTGCAGCTTGTGTCTTTGTCTGACCTAGAGACAGTGCAGTGATAAAGGCAGTGGTGACGCTGCTGGCACAAAGAATGGCAGCGTGGATAACATTCACTCTCCCCCGGGTCAGAACCCCAAGACCCACTGCTGCAACTGCTGCCAGGAAGCCCACAACTGTGGCCTGGAGCTGGAAGAAGAAGGACAGAGCAGAAGGAGATGAGTCTATTTTTAACCATATTATGTCTGTGTCATTTCATCTGTTTGTCTGTCTCAGAGAGACAAGACAGCAGGTTGACAAATGATTCAGAGGAAGACGGTGAAAAAACAGAAAATAATGTCGTCACAAGTGTGTGATTTAAAATAGAATGTTAAATAAAACCATTAGGAAGTAGTCATATGATAAGATGAATAATACATGAACGAGCAATTGAAGAAAACTCAACTTTATACTATTGTTATTATACAGATAATAAATAATATGTAATAAAATCCCTTTATTTCATTCTTTTTTACATTTTCTACAGTTGAATGTTTCTGTATGTACCGCTCCAAGCTGGCATCAGGCGAGCAGCTGGTACATCCTGGGCAGGTCGCCAGTAAATTACAGGACAGAAAGCTATTCACACTCACACCTACGTGCATTGGAGAGGTGCTAATTAACCTGCATGATTTTGGGATGAAAAAAGGGAGTTTCCAGAGAAACCTACACAGTTGCAGGGAGACCATGCAACTCCAAACAGACAGAGCCACAGTCAACTAGCACGTAGGCACCCTGTGGGCGACAGTACTAACCTCCTGCCCTCCTTTTTTATGTCAAGTTTTAGGTTATAATGTTACAAAACCCAGAAAAAACACGCCTCATTCCACTTTGGAGCATTTATGCATTACCCGAAGGTGCTTAGTGTGCTTAGTCCTAGTTACATCTTTGTAGTCACACCAGATAAGTGGTGTAAATTAGCCACCTTTGCTGTGTTACATATTTGTAGCAGCTCATTAACAAGAGACGCCAACTGCCAGCACTGTTGCATCGGCAGACATTTGTGAATAGTGAATTTTTACAGGATGTGTCAGTGTCAGAAATACTAGATATATCAGACTTGGAATTTCAGGTAAGATGACCAAATTAAATCAATGATCTAACATGCCATTAAAGAATCCGCCCAATTATATCATTTAATGCTTTAATATCTTATCTGAATAATTTGGAGACCCTCTCCAACTGATACTCTATGAGATCAATTGACTGAGGTGCATAAGTGAAGTGTTTTGAATGTGAGAATGACCTTAACCTGCCAGCGAAGTTTCTTGAGTTAAATTGAAATGTCTAGGAGCCAGAAGAGACAGACCAGAGTGATGGAGTGCATCGTTAACAGGATGGAGAGTGTGCAGTGGAGCAGTGTGTCACCTGAATGAGAGCCAGATTACAGATCACCATCCTCCACTGCTGCTGAGCCTCGTCCATCTGCCCCGTGTTGGCCTGTGGATGGAAACAGTTTGACATCATCTCATTTCTCACTCACATGGTGCTGAGTGTCACCATGCAAATGAATCATTCCCCCTGCCTGTCACCATGAAGTCAGAATTACCTTTACAAATGTTCTGATGTGTTCACAGTGTGTATCGTTAATGAGTAATAACCCCTTTCACAGTAATCAGCAGAGTAAAAGTCAAATGCTCTATTATTAAATTAATATGCACCGATGCTGAAATTTCAGCACTAAGCATACAGTTCTCTGTATATTGTTTGGTACTGGTGTCAGGCATTTGTTGATTAAAGGAAGCTGAGAGACAGAATGGTTCCATTTTAAGCACATAGCCAGCATGTCTAGGAAGTGTGTGTGGCCCACAGTGTTTATGTCTCTGTGAGTGCGTAGTGAGTGTGTTTCGACTCACTGCTGTTGATAGTCTGGATGCCAATGTCATCTCCAGATTGCCCTTCAGCCCCACCAGGGCTGGCACTAAGATAAACACCTCAGAGATCTCCTTGAACACCTCCCAGTGCTGAAAAACACCACAGTGTTTTTAATACATCTTCTTTCAAGACGAGATTATCAAACACAGTCCACTGTTCAGATCGATGAAAGTGACACTACGCTGCAAGAAATACTGGGACTTCAATCTGTTCACCACTTGGGAAATACAAGTTGACATATATCCTTTAAGAACATAAAAACAGCTGCTTATTTACACAGCCAGCAATTATGGAGCAACATTATCATCATTTGAAGTCGTGTTTGTGTCTTCCATTTTTACTCTCTTTAATTCTCTGTTCTTTGGTCTCTACCGAGCCCTGAAGGAAATATCTGACTTGTGTTTTTGTCACAGGCTAGTCAATGGGCCTCATGCAGCAACAGTCTGTTACATTTCTCTTAATTTTCTGTTAAGAGAAAAAATAAGAGAAGACAACACCTGATGCACCAAATGTTCTTAACCATCCCAATCTGCTCTTTCCCAGGAGAGCTGAATGATGAATCCCACTTGATCTCAAATTGGAGGCGCATGGTTGATTTTTGTAATCAGCATAGGTAACGCCCCTTAAACACTATATAAGGCCAGGTGCTTGTTGTTACATGTGCAAATCGGGCACTAGGAGAAGAGGAAACACCACTGAAAAAAGGTAGTAAGAAGAAGAACTACAGCAGTAGCGAAATCGAAGTACTTTTAAATCAACTTAAACAAAGTAAACATGTGCTCTTACAGACCGTGAGTAGTGGCGTTACAGGTACATCAAAAATGCAGCAATGGCAAAAGATCTGTGATGCTGTGAATGCCGTAAAGTGAAAGTGAAAAAAAAAAGTGAAAATAAACAGCAAAGTTTGGGGCTGGAAGTTCTTTAAAGCAGATATGCAATACCAAGGAGCTTCATACCTGTTTGTATGTTAATAAGTTCAAGGCCCTGCCAATGGAGGTCCATGGTTCTTATTTTCAGTATACTGCAAATATCAGTCCTATTATTAAAACACACAAAAGCCTGAAAACATTTGTGTGAATGACATCCTGAGGCCTGCAAGGCCATATTTTTTTCTCTATCAGCTTTAAGTCTGAATGCTTTTGTTTTACGTGAACATGGAGCTGATTATGAAACAGATTGAAATTAATACTGATATCTCTATATGACCCACAAAAGCAGACTAGGCCATCAGCGACAAGTTTGACTATTTTTTAATAGTTATTTTTAACGCCAGTTACCGCTGCCACAGACGCGACGATTAACTGCACGCTGTAGAAACATCTTTGTCCACAGGGGTCCTCAAGATCGACACAAAATTTCCCACAGTAGCTAAAAAGCCATTTTGGTTACAGCGCATTTGGTTGTTGCATGCATTTTTTTGTGCCTCTCATTAGTCTGAAGTCACATCGACTCCCTTTCAATGTGCGCTCTCCCCTTCACTTATAAAAATGTTATTTTATTGATGAACAAAATTTGATGAAATATATATAAAATTCAAGTGAATCGAAGCTAGCATTTAGTGCACAAACACTTAATTATGGCCTCGTAATGTCATTCAGTCATCAATGTTATCTCTCATGCACAGACACTTTTTTTTCCATACTTGCACTATATCCATGACAATCCCAGCTGCCACCATGCCCAGGCCCGACACCAGGTATGGGAGCAGGACTTGCAATGCAATGATCCACGAGCTCTCAGGCAGGACACCGTGGGCAGAGCGGGTCAGTTTGCATGTGAAGCCCCTCAGCTTCTTCCCCTGGAAACGCAGCTCCAAGGCCAGATGGGTCACCACCATGGCAAATTCGTGTTAACCCATCCTTGTCTGGAAAGAGTCCGTGGTAAGGGGCAGTCCTCTTCGCCACTACCAAAACCAGCTTCCAAATGTGTAGTTGAATCACTCAAGCTGACTTGACAGAGATGTAATCATCAAAGCAGAGAAGACGATTTCCTTTTCTGACTTTTCCAAACTTGTTTTAACGTCACTCCCTCCTCTTTCAAAGTCACAGCAGATGGTTCTTTGTTGAAAAAAATGTCCATGAAGTAGTTTTGGAAAAGACAAAAAAATAGGGATTCAACAAGTTTGTTTGCCCTTCACCTGTCACTCCAGCACTAGTGGGGCAGCAACACAAAGTACTTTTGCAAATGGTGGACTAGGCACAGGAAGCTGCTTTCAAACACTTGAACAAAGCACACACACATATTAAGACACACACACACACACACACACACCGAGGTCCACTTGACAGCAGGTCTGTGATGGCTCTTCTGACACTCTGCAAATGACAGACCTCTGAACACACATACTCACACATGCACTGACTACACACACACACACATACACACACACACACACACACACACACACACTCTTTCCTTCCTTATGCCTCACTCTTCAGCAGCCGGGCAGCTGAGGCAGAGCGCTGGAAGCCCGGTCTCTCACGGGGCCTGAAGAAAGTCCAGGTCCTGTGGGACAAGGACATCCAGAAGGCCAGCAGCTTCTTCTCAGCCCTCCTGTGTTGCCATTCCTTCTCCTCCTTCTCCCACCACACCTCCTTTTCCTTCTCCTCGCCACTATACTGATGCCCCGACTGAGCTGGACTAATCTGGAGCCCCTTCCTCATTTTGATCAGGGGAACGTCTGGATGTCCGTCCAGGCTGCGAGCTGTGTGATGGGACACTGCTGGATGTTGGGACGTCTGAGGCTTCTCTGAAGAGGCACGGCAGCGGTCGTTTTGCTGCCAGGGCTTCCCTCTCGTTCCAGATGGAGATGAGTCGTGACGGTGCTCTGTGATCGAGGGAGGGATAAGACGAAGGACAGTGTGTGTGTGTGTGTGTGTATGTGAGTGTGGGATGATGCTGCAGGTGTCTTAGTATAAGCAAGGTGACCAGACTCTCTCAGGACTCTCCTTTCTTCAGCTCTCCTCTCGCCCCTTGTTTCTTTTGCAACCACTTCAGAGGATACTGCAGTTGTGCTCTCCCTCTCTTTGATAGCTCCTCCTTCCCCTGTTCTTCGATGCCCTCTCTTTTAGTGGGTGACGCACTCTAAGCAGCAGCAGGTGCTGTACCTGTCACCAACACGTGGTGCTGCTGCTGACTGGGAAGGACACAGTTTATCCTCCTAAATCAGGGGAAACACACAGGCTGCCACCAGCTCATCCCCTGGACTTTTTATGTATCAGAGTTAATACTGTTACATATTGATTTTGATTGTTTATGTATATATATATTTATATATACTTATGTAATTTGGTACTCCATATTACACAAGAATTTATCACAGTCAAGCACTGATATAACAATGAATAGCCTCCATCTACACCTGAATTGCCTATCAGCAGTTGAAGAAGGAGAAATAAAACAAGCTCTAACATTTTGTTCTCGTGCTGGCCTCCCATTACTCCTTTGTTCCCACTACATAATGTAACACAGGGGAGAACATAAGCCTGTACAGAACACTTAGTCAGACCATGTCCTCACACACACACACACATACACACACACACACGCACACACACAGCCAGTGACTCAGCTGAAAAGTGTCCTTGAGACATGCCATTAAATCTGTCCTCCGGTCTCTGCAGCTCCCCCTTCTGACTTCTGGCTGGAATTTGAATTATAAAGTAAAAACAGCTGCGTGTACACAAAAATTAGGAGTCATATCACTCTCTTTAAGGCCGTCTTTGTCATAATTTGCTAAACTGACAGTCAGGAAACAGAAGAAAGACAGGGTGAGAGGGGGTGACATGAATCAGGCCAGCACTGTCAAACAGCATGCAGCAGAGAGGCAGTGCTAACAGCTCTTCTCATTACTTTTCATTTAATGCTTTTATTGGCCTCTTTCCAAATACGGTAGTAGCTACAGCTTCTGTCAACGCCTTTCAATGTTAGTGATGATTCACGGCAGCTGTGCTGTGACGATGTGGTGAATTAGACATAATAAAGAAGAACCCTTACTATTGACATACACTCTTTGTTGCATAGCCACATGGTATAATATTGTGCAAAAGCAATAATGCAGGAACTACGAGAAATTTAGCTTTGTGTTGATTTTTGAGGCCCCTGTGAACAGAGGTGGTGCTCTGCATGTCGTACAGATTTTTTATCAAAATTTTTTTTACTGTTACAGCAGGATGCATAATATGATAGTGACCTATCTGCTCTGTCTCTTCTGTTGCTCGTTAGGGCAACAAGCCACACCTTTTATTCACCCCTCAACACCTGTACACAGCTATCCTTAACCACATTCTACACCTCTGACTTTTCAGAACTTCACCCCTCATGCCTTCAATATTTTAGTTAATCTATTAATGTGGTCTTATTTGATTAAATACAGTATTCTTTAGTTATTGTTTCTCATGGTGTGTCTTACTTTTACATAACAGTAGTGGTAGGGTAATGTAACAAAGTACACTTTGTTTTAATTGTTTGTTTGTTTGTTTAATACCTTTGATACGAATAGTTTAGCCTGAATCTAACAGATTTTGGCTGTTCGGTAATAGTAATGTTGATAAGAGAGCTAAAGTTATCTGTTATGTCTTCATGATAATAAGCCAACAGCAACATGAAGGTATTTTTTTCCCCAGGACATTAAGATTTCACATGAAGTTGACCTTTGAGCTTTAATATAAAAAGATCATCACTTTATCATTTTATCCTATAATGTGTTTTTTTAATAATTGGCACAAGAATTATAGCCATGCTTTGTGAAGTGACGCATTCATCCATCCATTATCTAGACCGCTTATCCTGTTCAGGGTCGCGGGGGGCAGGAGCCTATCCCAGCTGTCATTGGGCGAAAGGCGGGGTACATCCTGGACTGGTCGCCAGTCAATCACAGGGCTGACACATAGAGACAGACAACCTTTCACGCTCACACCCACACCTTTGGGCAATTTAGAGTCACCAATTAACCTTACAAGCATGTCTTTGGACTGTGGGAGGAAGCTGGAGACCCTGGAGGGAACACACGCATGCACGAGGAGAACATGCAAAGTCCCACAGAAAGGCCCACCTTGCCAAAACCGGGGTTTGAACCAGTGACCTTCTAGCTGTGAGGCAACAGCGCTAACCATGTAACACATCCACCAAATTCTAATGAATTTATCCTTGAGTCCAAGAGGATGTTTGTGCCAGATGTCATGAAATTACCTCCAGCTGTTCCTGAGATGTGGCGTTCACAAGAATGGAACAAATGTACATACAAACATTTGGCCTAACAACCTGAAAACATTATCATTATTTTATCTTTGACATTTGTCTGAAATACGCTCATAATTAGGCCACACAAAGAGATGAATGCTCATGTATTACTTAGGAGATGTAACTTTCATTAACCTTTTATGCAGGCAGTTGTAACTTCTGCTATCTTTTTAACATTGGCAAGGAGTAAAAAAAGATCAGGTCAAAATTACAAAGAATGGTATACATTAAGTGACAGCTAATAAGCAGTTAAAGAGCACTTTGATTTATATGTTGTTTTTTTGGGTTGGAAATGAAGTAACATCACGATAACTTTTTTTTTACTGAGCGGGAGTAGTTAAAACATACCGTGACTCACTCTTGTTTTTTTGTGGACTGTTTTGATACCTTGAGTTTGACCTTATGTTTATAGCCATCTTTGTTTTTGTAGGCCAGAAGGGTGACCATCCCAACACAAAAGATTGCTGGCCTAACGATCATTTAAGTAGCCGGGTTAGTTGGATCAACCGTCGATTCTTCCCAAGATGTGTTAGACAGAGCCACGAGTTCACTACTTTCAACAATCTCTCTTATACTTTTTTTTGTCTAAAATATGAAAACTCTGGTCAGCTACTGCCACCAATAGAATTAGTTCTGTAGGAAACAATCTTGTTAACTGGCTAGCCTGCTCATGAATTGGGATTAACTGTTAAACTATGTACCTTTGACAACTTAGCTTTCTCTCATTCCTCCTCTGCCACCTCTTGTCCGAAAATGATCACTTTTGGCTACAAAAATAGCGACAGCTTTGATGCACAATTCAGGGCTTCAAACTGACAGTCCAAAAACCAATAGGTGACATTACAGTGGCACTAAATATTGAAGGTTAACTTCTCTAACGGACCACCAGCACTTGCACTATATGTAGAATCAATCAGGCAATTATTTCTGTTTCTGTTTTTTCCACCCCAAGCAGGAAAAATAATAGTTACAACAAAACATTAACACTACTCGCAGGCAAGTTACTTATCAATAGTTGATGTATAACCTGCAGTAGATGTATGCAGTAAATGTTGACCGACATGCCCCCAGTTAGAAGAATCAGACCAGAGTTAAGACACAGAAGCAAAACTGTACAAAATAATTTTACTGCTGGGCACATGGACAGCAGCAAAATCTAATTTATCCACATAAAATAATTTATAGCCTTTCTATTACCAGTTAACCTGTTTATATTTAGTGTACCTAAATTCACAATATAGGCCTAGTCTTTATTGGCAATACTGTCTTCTTCTGTCCACTGTCTTCCCAGTTTATGCACAGCTGCATACAGACTTAATTTAGTTTGTAAATTCATGTGTATTGACAAGATGTCAATTTGTTCCCATGGGGCAAGGTCACTTTATACACAGATTAGGTCATTATGACCTCCCATCCCTCTGCCAACAGCTCACAGCTCAGTCCATTCACCTCAGAGACATGTAGACTTAAACAAGAACTTTTTCACTGCACCAATGACAAATGAACTGAGATTACTAAAGTAAAATAATTCAATCAAACATATTTTTTTTCTTTTGCAGATGCACTGGACATGTCCTACAGTAGTCCAGTTCATCTGTACTGCTGCGACAAAGCTGTAGTTCACCAGTCAGTGTGTTACTCACCAGTACCATGTCCAGCAGCAGGCCGGCTGTCACCATGCCCAGCCCGGCCAGCAGGTATGAAGGAAGCACCTGGAGGCAGATCACCCTGGATGACTCTCTAGAGAAAACATGGAGCTTCTCCTCCTCCATCTCCACAGGACAACTGCTGCTGCTGAGATTCACAGCTGCCAACATTCTGTGCACATTCAATCCAAACTGCTGCCAACTAAGAGCTAAAGCTGCCACCCACATGCATGATATGTAAAAGAAAGATTATCTATGTTATACAGATAATTACTGATGAGAGTTCAAGACTGTTGTTTTTTAATTTACAATATTTCTAGTTTTTCATCATATGATAGAATGAGCTAACTTAAATTGCTATTTTTAATACATTGTATCACTATTAAGGCCGAATAAAGTATTACTCTTATGATTACCATTTTCATGTAACTTATAAGATGACTTAAATTCACATTATTTATGTTCAGTTGGCTAGTTTAAAGATTGCACACTCTTCCATATTAATGTCAGTGTCCATAGAGCGCTGCAGAGACGATGTATTTCAATACAACTGTGCTGGTTCACTCGAGGAAAAAGAAAGAAAAGAAATGGGATCTTTCACTTTTTCCCCCTATGCTCCTTTTCTCTTTTCTGTCTCTTCCACTTTCCAATTTTGCCTTTCTGCTGGAAATTAACCCATGGGTTAAACTCCACTTTTGTTACCATGGAAACACCTAATTAATGAGCTAAAATCACATAACCCAGATAACATCCATGGTTTTAATATTCAAAGTCCAGCAGTGTTTCTTAAAAAGTAGGCTATGTTGGCAGTGCAGACTCTTTAAAGGCAGGTGTGCTCAGATTAGCAAATAGATGTTACATGAAGTCCATCTTCTGAAACTGTACTGACATGGACAAAGCATGGTGATCATGTTATGCACCTACCAGGAAATTACTAAGACCATGACCACAGCAAACTAGCTGACGTTAAATATTAGTTTAATGAGAAATTGGAGGGAAATTTACTTTTTTACAGTAGCTAGCATGTTTGTCATTAATTTCAGGGAGTGTCTTAACTCAATGGGCTGATTCATATCAGCTCCAAGTATAACTTTAGTTTCTGAAAACAGATTGAACCAGTAGTAAGAAACAATTAAGCTAACATAGCTAATGTTGTCCGTGTTGGAGGCTATGCTGTGGTAATGCTACAACAACGCCAATATCAATCAGAAGACAGAAGGTAAGTCCAAAAATCTCTTCCATCAGCCACATTATTAGCAATAGGCTACTGCAAGATATTTGACTTCCAAAGATACATAATAGTCTTTATTGTGGTACATTGCTGCTTGTAACAAGCAACTAATGAAAGACAATTTCCTTCAGGTAAAACACAAAAATTAAAGCTTTTGCACTCTTTGTAGTTAAAATCAGACATTACGGGGGAATTCACTAAGAATGAATTGTGGCCGCTGATAGCTCCATAAATTGCGCATCATTTACCACGCTATCTGCTCCGTCTCAGGGTCGGATTCACAAAGCAAATTGCACTGATGATATTCAAGCGCAAACATGCCCATATCGTTTCGTAGATCCGTGCAGTTTGCTCTTGTTTTGCGTCTGATTGTGGAAAGAAGCTGTCTGCACCTCCACTCTGCTGCGCGGTGCTGTGCTCTCAGGCATCAGTTGAGCACACACTGACAGATCTCAACTCCATCCACAGATGGACGATGAGCAGGGAGAGGAGGGGGCAGCTCTTTGAACAGCTTATTGTAAAGTGTCTGTGCCCATGTGCCGGGGTTGAGCCTCGCACAGCCCAGGACTGATTGGTCTCTCGATTATAATAATAATGACAATATATTATTAACAGATTGCTTTTACAGACAAATTAATTTTTTGATCACACAAAAGGTGGAATTTTGATCATGATTACTGGAACCTCAGAGTGTGACAGACATTAAAAGGTGCGCTGCAGTTACCACCAGCTCTCTGCAGGCGATAATATTTTCACTCTAACTGCGCGGTGCTGTGAGCGCTAGCGTTTGTGAATTAGGTGCTCTTTGACACGAGGCTCATTTGCATAGAAAGGGACCAAATTCGCCTGAATGTTTGAATAATGACTCATTTAAATACGCGCAAATGGCACCGGAGCACAGAGACGCTGTTTGATCTGCAGCACACTTTATTACAGCATAATACATTTTTAAAAATCGATTAGACCCTTTGTATCTCAGTAGTAGGGCTACATATGGACATGTGAACCCTTCCACATTACAGACGAAACAGTACATTGTCTTACATTTCTATGCAAAACAATACGAAACTGTTCACCTTTACCATTTAATGTCAGCAATTAAACAATCGAAATTTGACTGAGGGGATTTTGTGTGTGTGTGTGTGTGTGTGTGCGTGTGTCATTGTTCTATTCTGGGCACTCTGCAGCAGGTTTGACCCCCAGTGTTAAAAGGTGTGTTTCATGTCAGTTACTTTGAATAAGCAAGAAAGGCATCCTCTTTGAACAGATGCATACTACAACTAGCACTACTGCTGCTATACTGCTATAAATATCACTCTACACCTCCCATCCCCAGTTAAGGTCTCATGTTATATGTCACAGGCTGAGCCCGGAAGGTGGGAGCCATACATTTCAGTTTGTTCTCTGGATTATGTTCTGCAGTGTGTTGAAGCCAGCATGGGCTTTCTAGGAGGTTGTGTTGTTTATTAAGTCTTTTAAGTGGATCACCAGTTCTTTGCATAGCTTCATTACTATTACTCAAGATGTTGTGTTTGGTTTCCTGTGGAGAGTTACTGGCATTTATTGGCAGAGGCAGACTCATGTCTGTCATCTGCTCACAGTCGGGCTTGTAGCTACTTTGCTTCCAGACAGTAAACAAGGTCAATGCAAGAGAGCAGCGCAAGAAGTCTCTGCTGTAAAGGTTTGGTCTTTTAACACATTTAGCATGCAACAACTTTTGCATTGTCTTAGATTTTGGCTGAATGTTATTGTTAATTAATAATTGTTGTTTTGTCTATTTAACTTGGGGTTGTAAGGGGCACTATTTTGCCTGATGAGTTTAAAAAATGTAATGATAGGGTTATGTATTTGTTGGCTTCTTTGACAAGGTGTGCTGAATGTGAGGAACATGGCCGGAGCTTGTGAGAAATGGCAGCAGAGAGGTTCTGGTGAGAAGAGTGTGACCCAGCCTCAGTTCATCAATGGCTCCAGAAGTTTCTCCAGCACCAAAATCACCACCATTCGTCTGCGGGATCTTTATGATCCAAAGCCTCACACCCCCAAAGCCCCAGTCCGGATTCGCCCCCCAGGACCAAGACCTCCATCAGTGAAGGAGCTCAATTTAAAACACAGCCTGCAAAGTGATCCTCCCACCAAGCCAATAATGAGGAGACGCGCGAAGTCTCTCCCTCCGTCTACAGAGAGGAAAAAGGAGCTTAGGAGCCTGCAGGTACGCTTTGTGGACTCATTAGGACTTGAATTAGAGGAAATCAAGGTTTTTAAAGCACAAGAGCACCCAATGATACCCCAACATGTTACATTTAGACTACTGATGAGCTCTGAACTGGCTTTTGGGAAGTCATTGGAGCTGTCTCTGCCTTACTTCAAACCTTGTTTCCCTGAGAATATGGGAACCCATCCTGACTTCCTGAAGAAACTCCGCACTCAGAGCGTTTGTCTGGAGCAGGTCCTGTGTTCAGAGCAGGGCATAACAGGCACGATACAAGTACTTAATTTAGCTTATGAGAAAAAGGTCACAGTGCACTATTCTTTCACCAACTGGAGAACACACACAGAAATAATAGCCTCCTGGGTATCAAGCGGGTACTGTGGGGAGTGCAAGTGTGACGCTCCAGAAACAGATATCTTTAGATTTCGTCTGCCTGTGCCTCCCTTCATTTTGCAGCCAGGAGCCATTCTAGAATTTGCCATCTGCTACAATGTGAAAGGCTCGGATTATTGGGACAACAACAATGGACACAATTACAAAATGTCTTGCCACAACTACAAGGTGACAGTGCCGAGGGAGTGCGAGGACAGCATGCTGCATTTTACCTAAATGTCCACAGGGGGGAGCTGTGACACACACACACACACACACACACACACAAGCAAATACTGCTTCCTATGTTTCCTTGCGTGTTAATAGCAGTGGTTGAATGTAAATACATACATTTGCATTTATACTTGATAGCAATTTTAAGTAGTTTTCTACTCATCTGCATTTCAGGGGTGAATATTGCAGAGACAAATCCATGTTGTTTGTTGATTTCACAAACACCAAAGGGAATAATTTGTTGGTAATGCGAGCAGCTTTATTGTACTCTCTGCTATGACAAAATGTTATGACCTCATTCTACTTTTGTTTTTGGAGGAGGACTACAGGGAGCAGTGTTTACTCCACTGTTGCACTGTGACTGGCTCCCTTATATCCCCAATAGCAGTGACCTTTCACCAAAAAGTTTCCACTGATAAGAGAGGCCAGATTCCCTGGGAACTTTTTGGCAGGCTGCAACGTTTGGCTCACAGGAGGACATTCTTCAATCTGCATCACTGCAGCTGTATGTCATGCTTTAAACATGATAGCAGCTATCTGAACACCAAAAGCATGACACAGCATGTCAAGCCTTTATACTTTATCCTTCAATCAGAGAGAACTAAAATTAAATTAAAGTCAAATGAACTGTGAGTAAAGGTTACCATAACTAAACACAATAAAAAAACTATGATTCCTATTTTGATTGACAGGTCTTTAAATAAACCCTAGTATTTTTTTCTGGTACTATTTATAATTAGTACAGAAGTTTTAAGAGCAACACAGTATTTTCTAATATGATCTCTTGAGAAACAAAAAAAAGTAGATACAATTTCGTAAGTATGAATGTGACTCTAATTAAAATGGGAAAAGAAAACAGCTCATAGAGTTTGAAATTTTGTCATGATTTGAATTTCAATGATTTGTTATAAAATGTACATGCACATCAGTTATTAAAGTGCTACAGCAACGCCATAAACTCAGCACTCCAGGTACGCAGATACATTCATGTCATTTAAAGCAGCCAAATGTTGCTGTTATGTGACACTAGATGGCACCATAACTCAGTGTCAAGGTGTATTTGACTTGTGTTTTCAGTGATGAAAGATGTTTTCGTCCAATACTAAAGCAAATGTGACCGTGCAACATTGTAACAATTCTCTAATGCAAATAAGAGTCCTGCATGCTTTATCTTTAGTGTATGGAATGTGTTATAAGCAAAATGCATGTTAAGCATTCAAATTAAAAGCCCTATTAATGCAGCAGCATAGCCCCTGTCTTATGGAAGTTAATAGTGTATATTTACAGATTGTTATTACTACTGCATAAATACCTCAGATGTACGTCTGCTAAAGCATCTGCTAAATTAAATCGTGACATTGGAAATATGTAAAAACTATTTCGTACTATTAGTGTCAAGACAAAGCACATCACAACTATTTAATTCACTGTTAAGCAGCTCCATTTGTAACAATGTATATTTTTTTAGATAATACTACGATTTTTTTTTAAAAGACGGTACTATAACTAATGTTCATTGTTATGCTCCACCTGCTCCTATTATCTGAGATTCATGCAACATAAATTTGTTTTCTTTTTGAAATTGTTCCCCCTATTAGAATCCTTACAAATGTCCATTGCAAATATTGCTCTTTTGTTGAGCTTTTCTTAAAACACCATTAAAAACAATAATAACAAAAAAGGGAGTGGAGCCCTTTAAGTGACAGCATCATCTGTTTTGATATACAGTACACTGCAGTGGCGTACTCAGGCTGTTTGAGAGGCAGGAGCAAAAAATAAAAATAAAAAGGGCTCCAATTGTTTGCCATGGGGCACTAGTTGTGATGTGAGACAACAACAGGGGCAACTAGGGTCAACTATAGGCATCCCATGCGGCCATGATGTGTCACACGTATTGGAAGGGCACCTGAGGGGGCACTTTATCATTTTTTATCTACTACAAGTGCATCCATGAGGGCACTTCCGCGGCATTTTTACAAAAATGGAGGCACCAAGGGGGGCGACACCACTGGTACACTGTGTACTGATTATTTATATGGGCTGATTTATCCTCACAATCCCATTAACTCCTGAATGCATTCTGTCCAACCATTTGATTTTAAAAAGTTTGTTTGACTTTTTTATTCAAAAGTAAGATACAAATTCCACAGCTGTATTATTGTAAGGTGCATTGTATTAAAGCTTGTGCATAGCAAAAAACAAGCACCTATAGCACAGTAACAACAATACAGCACACATTTGTGAGCAGCACTCAGTGTTGTGAGGCTTTGGTTTTTCTTCTGTGCTTTGAATTAAGGCACTGATTCTCCTAAACCTTTCACAGTTGCACAGTAGGATGTTTATAGCTGTCATGCCAGTGTGTTGTTGTGGCATACATCCATGCTGCCTTTCAGCACCGTGCCTTTATTTGGGGCTGTCATCTTGTGCTTGCCGCCGGCAGTTATATAACAAGCCACCATATTAGGAGACAACATCATAGTGAATAGTGACGTTTTGCTCCATGCCAGGCTGCAAGTGAAATGTAGAAATCAATGCATGATTGTGGGTCTTAGTGATGGCGACTTAAATCATTAAAACCCCATTATGGCTTAAATGTCTTTTTTAGAATGAAAACTGGGTCCCCTGTAATTATTGTTCATTGTTAGTCTCATAATCATCACTGTTAATATGAGATCCAAAATAACAGCTCAGAGAGTAACAGTGATGTTGCATAAAAGTAAATTGGTCCAATTTATGATGTGTCTTACAATCCAAAACCTATTTTTGAATGAGAAAGTCGTCATGCTTTACAGTTGGCTAAAAACTGCTCAACAGATGTCCAGCATGTGCGTGGTTACCTTTGGCCCACGGTCATCTGAGGGACACCCGGAAGTCAGGATTTCCCCCTCACGCCCATGAGAGCATCCCTTGTTCCTCCCACGCAGCTCCACAGGTAACCGGCCTGTTCTGGACTGGACAGGTTGAAAATTGTATTACTCCACACAGCGAGCAGTCCTGGAGTACAGTGGAATTCAAACTGGAGCTGCCATCTGTTCCTCCACCCATGCCAGGATGGAGGCCGTGACTCACATAACGGGCATGTTGATGTCAGAAAATAAGCTAAAAACTGCACTGCCAATCTGAACACACCTCACAAAGATGCTACAGTACCATGTCAGAGTTACTTCTATCTTTTTCAAATTTTATATCAAGTAAACTGTGTCTTCTGAAAGAGGCTTTTTAATGACCTCATGTGCTTGTAGCATTTTAATTTGTTCTTGTCTGGGAATAACAAGCTGAGGGATAAGTGTGCCGCCACATCAAACTAAACCAGACAGAAAGGCTTATTGCTCTAATTGTTCCGCTGCCAGTGTGGCGCAGCAACTTAATTGTTAATTGATCAACAAAATTGCTCAGCTCCAAATTTGAGAAATGCAGCCAGGTGAGCTACTTTCAAGAGAGGATTTAACTAAATTAATCTGCCTAAACCCCTTCAAATGATGCCAGGTCCGGGTTTGTCAGAGAATAATACACGGCATGATGAGGGGAAAAACTCACTGCCTGCATTTTTAAACTAATTGCTGCTTGATCTGATGATGTTGAACTTACAACAATTTTATTATCTGCTTACTTAAGCATGAAAATGTTTAGATAAATCTGAAGGGATTAGTCAGTGCAGTTGACGTTTATCCCCCTAATTCTTTGTGAGAAAAACATGGCCTATTCACGTTTGTTAAATATCACACATTCCTGTTTTTTTAAAATGTGGTTTAAAAAATGACCAAAACACAAAATACAGAAGACAAACAAAGTTTGCTACAAATTGAAAACTTGTATTGTGCAGACAATAAATAGTGCTTACAAAGGGATTTTTGTCTTTTACACAGACAAGGTTTCTGTTTACATTTTTGATATGAAACGCATCTTCAACTGAATCAGTGAGACTCAGACACAGCTCGGGGATGTGACTACTGATACTGGAGTGGGACTGGTCGACTCGGTCACATGCACATTTCCCCCCTGTGGTGGCATCAAAAACAATGTCTTTCAAAAGAGTCTGTTTACAAAAAAATGTCTCTGCTTGTCTATGGCGAATAAATGACCTTGCTTCTTCCTGCCCCTCTGAAAAGGTGAAGAGAGGCTTCAGGTCATGTTCCTCTGAGCAGAAGTGGAGCTTTCCGCATGCGTCCTCGTCTACAGGCAGCTCCATTTCTAGAGACATAGCCTCTAAGGTTAGCTGGACATTAAACCAGGACACCCACTGACTGTGGGCCAGGGTGCTTGGAAGACTCCGTGCAAAGCCTTCACTGACAAAACCAGATATCAGCAACTCTTCACAGAAGAAACCTTGCTAAGGCCGGTGGAACCTACAAGGGGGAGAAGAGGAGAAAGTGTGAATGTGGGCAAAAATATTCACATATAAGGGTCTCATCAATCAAGAGTGCTATTATTAGCCAGTGGACGGTGCTGTTAAAAGCAGCCAATGACCTCTCCTCAAGAATGGGGTCCTGCGTAAGCATTACCCTGGTTAATTCAGTTCTTTTTTAGCTAAAGACAGCATAGACATAAGTTGAAAGCAAGCTAAATATGTACACACATTCATTATAATGGAGAGGTGGTGCAAAAGGTTGCAACTTTCTCCTCTCAAGAGGCCTGGTTGCAGCTAAATTTAGGCCTCGCCCAGCAGGGTGTGCACTTATTGATGTGAAACTGTAAGATGATGCACCTTTGAGTCTTTACACAATGTCACACTAACCTTGTTAAGACACAATGCAGTGATAATAAAGCAGAATGAAAGAGCAAAAACAGTAAAATAATATTCTCACCTTGTCAGATGTTTGCTTGAAGAATGAACTTCCATCTCGTTACTTTTAAACTCGTTAAGCTCCTTTCGTATCGCTGCCTGCAGGAGAAAAAACATCAAGTGTGAGCCCAGGTGTGTCCTTTCATACATCGATGGAGCTGCTCAGGTGGTGAAGCTTGAATGAGGATGTTAAGAGAATGAAGAAACATCTGCTGTTCAGGTGCAGATTATGTAAGCTTAACTGGGTTTAATGTCAAAAGAAAAGGCGGTGATGCTGACTTCAAGCAGGGCAAAACCCATTTTTAATACCACAGAATGGAACTTATATGAATATATGCTACAAAACAAGTATCAAAGAGCATCCTGCAGCACAGTCCACTGTAGGTTCATATGTGTTTAGTTTCTCCTTACAGACCTTAAGTGCAAAATAAAAACATTTAAGACTGTAAATATTTGCAAATGTTATTTCAACCAATGTCATTTATTTATTATATTGGTTGAAATAACAAATTGCTAACACTGCCAGTTACTAACAATATTTAATTGAAGGGTTCCATTAAACAGCTTAAACACCCACCCCTTTGTACTCAGTAATTTTTAAAACAGGAACTGCTCAGAGTCAAACAACTAATTAGGAATAGCTTGAGACACATAGCAGCCTGTACATATCTTTCAGCTGGAGGGTTGCGTGACATCAAACTGTGTAATCTAAAACAAAACAGTCTTTTCATCAATTCTTAGCCAAAGAAAATGCATTTAGTGCATCATTTGTTAAGGGGCTAAGCGGAGTGATGTGAGACAGACGATAGAGAGGCAGTGTGTTATGCATTGTGTATGTTAAAGTTTCCAACTGCAGCTTTAAGACTTTCTGATACTTTTACAGGCCAGAACTGAATACGAAGACTTTCTATGAACTGCAAAAACCTTGAGAGAAGCTGACAAAGGTCTTTTTCACGTTCAGAATATGGCCCCTGAATTATACTTTTGCTCTTTAATATATGAAAGACCAGTGTTGCTGATCTCTCCTAAAAACAAAAGTGCCTTGTTTTTTCATTTACCTTGTCAGCAGCTGACAGTCTGGTCCAGGGCTTGTCAGCTCTCCTGTCATAGTCCTGAGCTTTGGCCACTTCCACATAGTCACTAAAACGAATGAGGATCTTTCTGTCCCTCAGCTCGTCCACTGTCGGCCGCTGGTTCAGCTGCAAAATACAGATAACTGTCAGTTATCAGCTTATCAATGTATCTAATCACCAAAGAGATTGATGACTGAACCTGCTGTGTATTACGCTTTTGTACTGATTATATGGATGAAATGTTATGACACTGCTCAGACCACTGCAGTCACATACCTTTCTGTTCAGCCGCTGTTTGATTTCCCTCCTCTCCTCCTGCTCTGTCTGGTCATTTCTTTCTGTTGACACAAAAAAGACAAATATTATAATCAAAATGCAAGTCAAAATCATTTAGTATAATGGGGCCAAATGACAATCCATTTAAAGGTGGCGTATGCTATTCTGAAGAAAGTTTGCTGGTATTTAAACTCAACAGCTAAACAAATATATTCCCCTTTTCCCCTTACAAAGCTCCAACCACAAAATCATGGCTTGGCATTGCGAGGAACAAACAAACTACTAATAACAAGCACGGCTGACCTACATGGAAGAGGGAGCGTGACCAGCACTATGTGTTGCTATTTGGCTGGAATCATGTTGTGTTGCGCACCACTTAACTTAACCAGACATCTACAGCATGCACACAGAATAGACAGCTGATGGACCAAAAGGAGATATTTGCTGTATTTGACAAAATATATATCCATATCTTATCACATACCCCACTTTTTTTTTTTTTTTAATTGTTTTTTTGGCCTTTTGGCTTTTTTATTTATAGGACAGCTGAAGATAGACAGGAAATGTTGGGAGTAGAGACTGGGGGATGACATGCACCAAATGATCGGCAGACCGGGAGTCGAGCCTGCGATCAGTGCGACGAGGGCTGTAGCCTCTGTACATAGGGCGCCTGCTCTACCGACTGAGCTAAACAGTGCCCCTCATACCCCACTTTTAATCAGAAATGTTTAAGCATTTTGGAGATGCTCAGTTATTGTACCACATGTCGAGTAAATACACTCTCACTGAGCAATTCATGGGAGTTAACGGTTGCTTAATAACAACGGAGCTAATGTGTCTGATCCTCCCAACAATCAGTACACCTGAGAGAGACACATGCAGATTGGAGCCCTAACAGGAAACAAGGCCGGCCCCTTTTAAAGTCTGCATATGTTTACTAACTGGCTGACTCATTTATTTGCATTTTTACTGAAGAATTTTATTTTCTGGTTAGTTTGTTTGGTAATTGAATGTTGACCATGCTGGAACACATGTTCCTGTGTGAGGAGAGACAGACAGCTGCTCAGAGCACACAGATGGCCCGTCTTAACTGGGAGACACAGTTCACCAAAAGACGGGCCTTCATTCTGTATTTGGCTGTTTCATAACAGTTCTATATCATCAGGACAGAGCAACTAGTTTCAAAGTTGGAAGCTCTACAATACGCTTTTGAATTAAACAGTTTCATGGCTCCCAAATGGATCTTAACTACTTCAATGATTTAAACATGAGCTAAAATCCAACAACCACAACCAGGAATATAGTCAGCTAACTATTTATCTAAAGCTTCCACCCTTTGGAAATAATAGAAATATATTAAAACTTTGATTTTGACATAGGTGATTTGTGGTCAACAAAGTAATTTCACCAGAATTTCTATATGTGGATCCTAATTAGGGCTGCAAGAAATGTATATTTTTTTATAAATGATTAACCTGTCAATTATTTCACAAATGATTCCAAATGTAACAATGTCCAGAAAAGGTCTATCACAATTTTCCAAAGTCAGATAAAATATTATAATTAATTATTTATTATCCTATTTTTGCCCAAAAATGTAAAAATGTATTGTATTTGCAACTTGCAAATTTAATTTAAGTTATCATTGAAGAATTTGATAATTTTCTATCATTCACTCATTAATAAAAAATCACGTGCATCTTACTTTGAAATACCCACGTATCCCACATTACATTATCAGTCATTGTAATGATAAACTTTATACATTTTTTAAACAGAGGCATTAACTATAAAGTCAACATGAAAATAAATCGCTCCTGATAGGAATTCATATATTGATATTAGAAATATTTCGATTTTTAAAGTTTATTTTCCCAAATACGCCGATATAGGCCTATAGCATATTTTGTTGGACTATCTCAAGTGAGATGTATTTAAATAAGTGTTAAGTGGCACAAGCAGAAACTAGCTGTTCTTCCATTAGAGGTAAACACAGATACTCACGCTTTAAGATGTTCCGGCTCTCCAGCTCCTCCACGGCCGGCCTCTGGCTCAGTCTCCTGCGAAAAAACACCAGAATTACATTCTGGACCATCTTTACTCCCACGCTGCTGGGTCTCTTTCCACAACCCACTTGACACAAAGTCTATTCAGTCCTTTCACTACTACTAGCACTTCGTGTGCTTACGCCGGTGTGCAGAGCGCCAAGATCCGCACATCCAAAAAGCAAACACCGCGTCCCACCTCGAGTCCAAAAAGCGACTGGTTTTGGTTTTAGAACATTTAAGGCTCCACATCGGGAAAAAAGTCAGCGCGTTTAAAATCACGCGTCAGATCCAGCTCGGGAAAGAAAAAGGGAGACTTTCCCTGTAGGACCAACTTGTATTCAGTGTTCCAGTAGTAGAGAGATGGGAAGTCTAGAGAGAGGCGCGTTGGTTGTTGCCCGGCAGAGCGGTGGCGGTGCGGAGGATGCTGAGCGCTCTGAGCTCTGACTGGAGTGAGTGAGTGCAGCACCGCCTGCCTCCTTTTTACCACATGCATAGTAGCATAATACTAATGTGAAGGGGAGGGACCGAGGAGGAGATTCCCTCCACACACACGCACGCACAGAAACCTGCTGTGGCGGAGGCAGGCGTGCTAGGACTGCTTGATCAGAAAAAAAGTAGGCCTATTACTAAGCTCGAAGAAACAGTTACCCATCGAAACTCTTTTATCTATTTTGCTTGATTAGGCTAACTAATGACTAATCCACTTATCAACTCATCATTTCAGCACTAGCCTATTTAACATTGTGGTAAAGATGCAGCAATATGGACAAAATTAAAGTTAACAGACACATTGTTAAAGATACTAGCACTTGTTTTTATGTGTTAATTTTGTTTCACAAGATATTGTGGTTTGTCACACCCAGGCTTGGCCTGTGTCAGTTTTCCACATTCCACATCCTCTGAATCTTGGGATTCCTCACATGACTTTCCCAGATTAATCTCCACCCCGCCCCCAACACATTCACTGCTACTAAATTTGCCACACAGCTGTCAAGACAACACCAGATTCCAAAAGGAAAACTCTTATTGACTCATCAGGAAATACACAGAGAGCTATATGTTTATCCAAACTAGGCTCTAAGGAGCTTTAGTTTTATCATAAAACAAAAATCCCTTCCCTGATCCTCAGCTCATGTAGGTGACGTGGACAAAACCGAGAGTGCTAAATTTGATGGTACCTTACCTCCAAGGTTGTTAGTTTAAATCCCTGGAGATATGACAGTGCTAACCCTACAGTAAGACCTGTTACAATTCTGCCCTATTTATTCAAAAAGCTACATACAGTAAAGAGCAATACTGATCTAACTCTGACTTTTGTCAAGATTTGCCAAATAAACCTTATTCAATCCCTAGTGTCAGTTGATGTATTCATGCATTCATATGTCTTACTTTTTCATTTGTGTAGCCTACCTGAGTCTATCTCCATAAGGTTCTAAATGCTTTATGTTCTAACCTGGCTGCAAGACAAATTTTACCCTGGGCAGCATAAAGTTGAAGATAAAACATATTATGGTATAAAAATGTGTCATTTCTGTGAAAAAGTATTTTAAAGTGGCAGTAACTTCTAGCTAAAAAACTGTGCAAAACTCCACTGTACTGCTACAGCAAAAACACTACATCAGGGGACATAACTAATTAGCTAGCATTCTTAAGCTAAAACCGATTTAATTCTTTTTAACCACTTGTTATCTTTAAATAATCTTCTATATCTATATGTATTTTCTAAAGTATCTTGAAAATACAGTTAGCTATCATGGAAATTTAAATGTGGCCTTACTATTTATATTGTACAATCATGATGAAGAAAAAACAGGCTAAACAAATGCTGAAGCTAACTAGCTTTGCAGATCTCAGTAGCTACCATCATATTTTTCAACCTATTATAACTTATGATTAGATAAACTAATGTCATGCAAAGTGTAGCTGGCTAAACACAATACGAATTAATAAAACAACCCATGCATGATTAAACAGAGGTTAAAATGAATATATGAGTTATATATTTTAATACAATATAATCAGAAATTCATTTAGAAAAAAAAAGATGCCGGCTTGTAATAATATGTACTTTTATAATCGACCAGGAAAGGGTCAGACCACAGTGTGGTCACATGCTAACTGGAGATGTACGATGATTCAGACCAGCAGCAGGGGCAACGTACAGCAGACCGGGAGAGCAGAAAATTAGATCAGATGTTGGTCTGACCAGCACAAGAGCTTAACGTGCTGACCAAGAAAGGAACATTACATTTACTGGGAACACAATGTCTTTTTCGGGGCAGGCCACCCTCAATCTTCCAAATTATTGAGGTGGGTGGACAGTTTTTACGTCTGGGCTCACAGCATGGTGACCTGGCATCATCTTTAAATTGTCAAAATGACCCCTGAAGAACTTGCTGTCCCCTGCAATTGCTCTTCTCAAGTTTAGTCAAAATAATTGTTACATGGATTTAGCCAACTAGCCATATAAGCTATAAAATAGTCTTGATAATAAGGTGTAATATTTTGAACCACAAAATCAATTCACAGAAACATGTTTAGAAGCATTTTCTATGCATTATATTTATGTTCCTCATTTCTATATGAATCAACCACATCCAGAGACCAGAATGTTGATAGTTTAATTCAGCACTGATTTTCAGTGACTGACTTTTTTTCTAAACTAATGCCCCCCTTCAACACTTGGTTAAAGAATAAGAGAGTTTTAGACTATGGTCGATATAAAATAAATAAATAAACCCTCCAACCAACAAGATATACAAGAACTACTGACCTGTGACCTGTGAGAACTGTGACTCAAGGAATACACTGAGGTTAAAAAAAACTATTGTTCTCAAAACACGCTTAGTAATATAATTGTCATCTGAAATAGTATTATTTATGGAAATCTTATCTTATATTCTACATATTGTGTAAAACCAAATTGTCTAAAAAGAAAATTGTTTTTTACTGCATCTTTATCTGTTTACTTCAAAATGACTGACAAAATGTATTTTTGTCAGTTTTGTGTTGATCATTATGTACAACAAATGTGTCGAAATGATGTCAGTATCTGGATCAAGTAGCTCATGGAAAATAAGATGTGTCAGATGTATTAAGTACACTTGTTTTTTCAGTCTCACTTTGAAATGTAATCATTTTTTCATATCTGCTGCTATGTATACGTTTATTTTTATAATGTATAGTGAGCATGGTTCGCATAAATATTTCTTTTGGGATGAACTAAGGTCTGCCTCATCTCTTTTTCAGGTTGTCATTGGTGAGTGTGCTTTGGGCACCACCTGGGCAATAATGGACTTGGTATTGAAGCTTTGGGATCAGGGCCAAAAGACATTGGGACATGCCTCGTAGTGGTCATAAACTCTGACACTGAAATACTGTCATGATGACTTGATACATAATTTTGCAGGCAGAAATAGAAACAACTTTTTTGTGTAACCTCAAATCATGTAAGTTCACACAATACAAAGACAAAATAATGAAACCCTTTTATAAGCTTCAACGTTTTGTCCACAGCCCCGAAAATAATGATAGGAGGGATGGCACCTAGAGTGCAGATCTAAAAAAAGCCTCCTGTCCTGTGTCGGCTTCAGCTGTGACCGGGACCACTGAGGGCTTATGAAACAGGACCACAGACAAGGCAATATTGGATGCTGAGGAGAGTTGATGTGCTAAATGGAGCAGAGCTATAGAAGGATGTGTGGTCTGCAGCGGAAAACATTCAGGTCAATAACATTTGCCTCACTTCACAGAGTGATTCAAATCTGCTGTGGACATACTCTTTAACCCCAAAAAATTTGCACCAGATGTATTTCATATTAGAAGATTGAAGTGCTGTCGATTTAAGGCAAAAACAAAATCCAAACACTGTAACAACAAGAGTGACTCAGCCTGTTTCTACCAAACAATCCTACTGGGCCTTTAGTCACAGCCTCCTGCAGCGGTTCGCACTTCATAACAACTCACCCACTCTGCTTGGTCAGAGGTAAAAGTTCCTCGTTTGTTGGAGGATTCACCAGCATGTCAAAGCAATGAGCTGCCTGTAAGAGCAGGGGCTGAAGGGAATGTCAGCCCATGAAAAGTGGAGGAGAATGGGATGCGTCAGGCGCCACGGGCTGGGCGCCGGCCTGCTTCTGCCCAACGAGGTGTGTCCTAATCCCTCGCTCCTTCCCCTCAGTGACAGAGCCCGAGGACAGGAGTGCCACGGTCGGATGTGGAGTCTGAGTGAGCCCAGAACAGCCAGGGGGGGAGTGGTGCGGGCGGGAAGTTGCCAGAGATAATAAGAGGAACCCTCTTTAATGGTAGCCTACCAGAAGCTCTGCATTTATGTAACTTGGTTGTTTTTTGGTGTTGACCTGGATGTACCACACTGTTACTAGGTCACATAAATATGAAAGACTGTATTTATGAAAGAAAAATTATTTGATATAGTGTATATTCAAACATACTTTTTCTATAATTTTTATATTTAGTTACAAAAAAACTCCATACCAGTGTTCAAAAGACTCTCTGTGCTATTGATGATAGATGAATGGGACACATTCAAAGACTCAGACATGAAACCAAGAATCAATTCTTTATCTAGCATGTTGTTGGTCTCTGAGGCTTTGCCCTTTAGCAAAGGCTCACAGATAAGGTGAGGGATCATGTCTGGCTCTTAAAACCTACGGCGAGCACAGTATGAAGAAGGCAACTTCAAATAGCATGATCCTTCACTATTGGTTACCCCAGCTGAACCATAAGCTTTCAGACTGAAGAAACATCAGGTGGCTCTGTACGCTCAGGAAAAAATCTATTGATTTGTTTTTAGAAAACAAAGAAACCTGAGTTCACCGCTATCTGTGATGCTATATTTAGGCTGAGGTAATGCTAGGATGCTAACTTGCTCGCAAAGAAAATCCTAAAATGGGATCCCTTAACATTTCAGTGTAGAATTTAAGTTTGGTAACATTTACCTGTAAGCACCAACACAGACAGCTAAGGCAGTTGGTAATGTTATCAGGGTGCTTTCACACCTGACAGCTTTAGTCCGGACTTTCAGACTTTACTCTGAAAGTCTGGTTCGTTAAGCCAGGTAAGAACACGTATTTGAACTTTGGTGTGGATCAAATCACTGGACCATGGTCCACTAGAAAAGATAGAACGTTTCTAAATAAACCACGGTCTGGTTCGGTTAAGTTGAGAACATAACAAGACTTGAATCGGACCTTATATAGGAAGCAAACCAAAAAAACTGTGAATTGTGGATCGTAAATGGATTGCAGAGACAGCCAGGCAGCAAGATGTGTAGAGGACAGACGTGGGGGAAGCGACAAGGTGAGGGTTCTAATAGAAATATGGGCTGACCAAACAATTTCAGGAATGCTTGTCGTAATGTACAAGAATACAGAGGTATTCAAACTGGTCAGTGAAAAACCAAAGGGGAATGGAATTGATCGAACTGTGGAACAATGACAGTTAAAAGTATAAAAACGTTTTTTTCACGTGAAAATTCAGATCAACCTAGCAGTTTTCTTGGGCTTCAAAACTTTCAGTCCGCTGGTAAAAGCTTTCGTGTGACCACAAATCACTCGAGGCAGGATGCCACATTGTAACAATTACGGCCTTTGATTCGGATCAAACAAACAGATTTTAGGAGTAAAAGCACCTTCAGAGACCATGACTGTTTTTACCAGATTTTGTGCCGAGCCATCTCTTAAATATCGACACTGACTGGTTGGTTACTCTAAGATTTATTAATTAGAGATAATTCACTAAAGGGGAAAATGTCAATATGGCTCAAAAGGCCAGTTAAAAATCAAAGTCACCAAGAATATATCTGGATTAATATTCTTTGCAATCCATCCAGTAGTTCTAAAGATACTTCCGTCAAGACCAAAGTGGTGGACTGACAAATTGCTGGATGGACTCATTGATCCATGGACCACCAGACCAAAAATGCCACACCTATTGCCATGCTGCTACCATGGCTTAAAATCTGCAAATGAGTTTAGTGTCCATTCAAAGTACACTAACTGACTTCAAACAAAACATACCACGTACAATGGCTGGACTGGGAGAACAAATGAACACCATATTGTATCTGTTTATTAATAGGTTGAAAATGTAGCAGTGGGTGACAAGCAAACAAAAATAGACCCTTATGTCACAGGTCAAGTCTCTGATCACTGGTGATCTAACCCTTATTTTAGACGAAGCTCGAAAGGAAAAAAAACAACCAGTGTTCAGTGAGTGGGTGCAAAGGCTTTGAGACTTTTGACATTTCAATTACAGGGTGCTCACAGCTGGATCTCTAGAAAAGAATCCATTGTATAACGCTAATTACTACATGTGGGGCAGGGAAGGTCTATAATGGTGACAACATGTAATTTGACGATTTCGCTTCATGCCATATATGTGCAGGCTTTGTCATCCGGTGCTAACGTCTCTCCAACTGCTGCACAATACGTGCCAACTCCAGTCCTGTAATTGGATTGATGCCCGGCTGTGATGCTGCTCACTATAAAGGCTAAAATAGAAACGGAAGAGGCGCTTCCAGATAGTTCCTTATTTGAAGCTGCAGACACAAAAACTACACAGTCTTCCAAATTTTAGCGCTCAGCTGTTTACAGACAAATTATTTTAATCAGAATCTTTTCCTTAGCCTCACCAAGTAGTTTTGGTGCCTTAATACTTCAAAACTGCAGCAGAAAGGCAGTTTATTTCAAAGCTCGGAAAATAAGGCAAACAGGATAGAAATATACATGAATATATACAATATGACTGAATGTATTTAGTTAGCCTTATGCCTATGTAGATGGAAATGACAGTGTACCACAGGCACATTTGTGCTTGGCATCTATTGGTGCAAGATGAATTTTAGAACAGATCTAGACTTAATGATGTTGATACCTACATGTAAGGTAACAGTTTCTTTACCTTGAGGCAATAAGAGTTACATCTGTGTTTTTTAAAACCTTTTTATTCTGCCCTTTTGTGTGTTTTACATATGACACTTGTGCCACCCATTATCCACATTAAGTTAAATTAAATAGTAAAAATAATAATAAATATAAATTGGGGGAAAAGGCTAAAAGTAAGACTATGCACCTTTTGAAAGTACAAATAACAAAATGGTTTTCTAACAAATGAAAAATATAATTCATAAGAAACTGCAGATCTTCTGATTAATCGACAACCCACGTTTCTCCTGAGCCACAGCTGCTTACCACTTGTGGCCACAGCCAATTAACACAAACATTTATTCAACATTTCTACATTTTGTGAAAAAGATGACTTGCCTAGCTGAGTTTTTTTGTGACTGCAGGAGAGAAAAAAAAGAACAGAGGGAAACCCAAAGCAGAGCATGCGTTAATATTTCATCTTAGGTGAAAGGGTTATGAAACAGAAAACATTCTCTGCAGTTTCTCCAGTACGAGCAGCAAACTGCCATCTGACACTCTCAGTTGCCTGTATTTATACTTTATTGCTATACAACTCAGACTTTAGCACTTAAGAAAATATATTGGTAATGTGTTTAATACCAATTACAGAAAAATAAGGTGAAATTAAAGTGAATGGAAAGGGGATTAAAGATCCTTAACAATACATAAAGAGGGAGTTTTTTTGAACTAATTGACATATTATTCATAATCTGTCCTTTATAAAATGTATTTAATATCAGTAGACATATTTCTTTCTGACCTTTCTGGAGCACTCATTAGCTAAGAAGAAAGTAATTCTCAGCTTGAACGTACTTTGCACTAAATGTAATAGTTAAGGGGGACTCCATAAAAAGAGCTGCTGTATGGTGAGTGCAATACGGAGTTATTTATAGCAGCCCTGGACAGCAGCTGTGGTTAGTTACTCTGTCCCTGCTTCGTAAGGTTGGTTGTGTCAGCAGAAATTGGCCTATGTGCCACAAATATCCAATTATTTGTCCCTCCCCGTTTCAGCAGAGTGCGGGAAATGCTAAATAATAAGTAGTTACCTGTCATCGTCATTACTGTGTGTCTTCCTTCCTTTGCTTCTCTCGTCATCATTAGTCCTGACATTATCTGCCATTTGATCCCCCTGACATGCTGATTAGAATTTGAGTTATCTCATGAGGCAAATCAAATGAGGCAAACAAGGTTACAAAGTTAATCTTGTTAGTTAAGTTACACATTTAATACCATGGTCAAAGAGGTTTCTTTCTAGGCAAATAGGACAACAGCTTATTGTAATTAAAAAAATGTGTAGTACAAATGAAAAAATCACAATTGTAGAATGGATATAACTAATTCAGGAATAATAATCAGCAAAATCTTTTTTACATCAGTCAGCTATGATAAAAAAAGCTTAAAAGCTAAGCTGGTTAAACCTCTTTCTGCACTGTTAGGTCAATTATTTGGGTTGAGTAATGTTTTTTGCTTGTGAACCTCAGGACTCCCATATCAAACAAAAGCTATATAAGCTATGTGATTACAGCCTAGTTGTCTACAGTATCATGATCATCTTAAGTGCCAACTTTATCCAGCTTGATCTCAGGGTAGCAGCCTGGTATGGCCCTTGGCTTTTTGTTGTATAAGTAGTATGATTGTAAGATTTGAGTTGATCAGCCCTTATCAGACAAAGAAAATGTAACATTCTTGGTTCATCTGTTAAAGGGGAATCACATCAAATTCAGTTTAAAAGTTGTTCTGGATTAAGCCCAACACTTAACTGTCATCCACAAATTTAACGATGAAGTTTGTGTTCTGCCTTGCACCACAATTGTTGGTAAACAGGGAGTTAAACAGTGGTCTGAGGACACAGCCCTGTGGCACTCCTGTATACAAAATCCAGGTTTTTGAGGATCGGTCATCCTGATTGAGGTCTACCAGTCTGACAATCCAGGATCTAGTGGTATGTCCAGTTAAGAATAGCAAGGACTTGCTGAACAGCTTTGTAGGAATGATGGCATTACACTTCCAAGTGTCTCTGTTGTCAAGGTGCATGAGTGCGAGGTTAGATGGCTGTTTGATTGTATCTTCAATAGAGCAGTTATTCGGATAAGCAAACTGGAGTGGGTCTATCATTTCTGGGATGCATGCCTTGGAGCTATTACCAGCCTTGAAGCACCGCAAGTCACCGAACTATATCTGTAAAACTTAACCTGCAATCTACACACAATTGCTGATGAAGAATACATTCTAAACATCTGCCTCACCCCCCTGCATACTGCTGTTTCCTCTCATTTCACTCTCTTTTCTGCATCTCCAGCATAATCACCCCCCCCTGGCTGTCACATGACAGGCACAAGGTAACAAACAATGGATTCAAAGAGACACCCTTCTAAAAAAAGAAGCCACATGTTTCTACTAGGATTCAAGTGCATTAATGCTTCAGGGATTTTGACACATGCATGATCACAACCCTCTCACAACTTTACAGTGGATCAGGTGGACTGCAGTATAATCTCAGCAGTTTTTTTTTAAAGGAAGGCCTTCAGAGTGTCATTTTTAAGTAATGATGCTGAAGGTGCCTGCATGAAACCTTGTGCTGAGGACAGAGATGGAGATGTAGAACATTGCAGTAAACTTTGTCCTGAACAGCTCTCCAGAAAAGCGCTGCAGGGGAAGGGGATGGTTCAATCAGCGGGGAACATGGGGGAGGAAGCGCAATCTCTCTATCAGTGGGGACCTAGGCTGTGACGTAGATTGGCCATTGATTATGGCTGCTGCTGCAGCATTTTGCCGATGAGAGCTAAATTTAGAAACAGAGGGTTCCCTTCTGTGATACTGGGCCGGCACACTGCTCTGCATTCTGCTGCAGAGTGCAGTGCTTTAGTACTGCAAATCAATGCAACATGTGATGTGCTCTTCAATACATATCAGCGGATGTGTTGCATCACAGCACGAATGAAAACAGCACAATGATGTTCAGTGGTGATTAAATATACCATAGAGGCAACTATAAAGACTTGTATAATTATCATTATACCACTAGGACTGTACTCTCACTCTAAATGTATTTATGGAAAACTACAAGCTGTTAATTACACTGTGGTATTATAACTTTTTATTACCTCAGTTTGTTTGGCTTGTTTGGATACTTTCTGACAACCTTTATTTAATACATTTAACAAAATTGATGAATGAAACAAATTGTGAAAAGATTGAAAATCTGAATTTGAAATGTATTTTTTGCACATGGTGGTTAAAACTATTAGGTTACAATTGTAAGGTCACTATTTCTTTTTTTTTTTGCTTTTTGCTAGAAAAATCCAGCTTTTATATCCCACATAATCCTAGGATGTCCCTGCAGTGCAGTAATGCAGACATTACCACTTAGTGAGTCACAAGAAGGACTTCTGAATACTATTATTATGGAACTTCAATATAAATGCAACATCCTTCAATGACTGCATTTTTTGATCTTAAGAAAAAAGGGGAATAGTGAACATAAAAGGCATATTACACTAAAAGGTAGGCTATGACGAGGATGTCACTTTTTATGCAACTTCCTACTGTAGAACATTACAATGTGTGAACTTCTTGAACCTATTTAATGCTGTTTTAACATTTAGACGAATTTTGTGTTGTATAATAAGTTTCTCCCAGCTCTAATATAAAGTAAGAGTCACAAGGCTCCATTTCATGTGACAGATTTACATCAAATGATCATGTTTTGATCTCTCATGTTAGACTGAGTGATTTTAGTGCGTGGGGCCAATAGTGAGCTGCTAACTCCCCCGCATAGCTCCTTAGCTTGTTACCAGGTTTCCTGGCCCAAATTCCATTTTAACATTTAATTGTATTCCAATACTTTTTAGGTTGATTTTTGGAAGGGCATTTTGCTCAGCTGATGACAGAACAGCCTAAGGTAGACAGGAAAGGCAGCACGGAGAGAGAGGGAAAGACAAGCAGTAAAAGGGAATCAAACCCAGCCTCAGCCTTAATACATGTGTCACAAGCTCCACCAGGTACATAATAATCTACAATATTATTTTAATGATTGACATAACAGCTTTAACGTTTTTAACGGTTCACTATAACATTACAAAGTCCTGAATTAATTCATTTTAACCCATGTTGTCTTTGCAGGGGTCACTCAGGTGAATGCTTTTGCAAAATGTTGCCTGGCATGTTTGTTGCTGCTCTGCACGCGAGTCAAGGTGGAAATGAATGATTATTATCTCTCCTTGATGGAAGATGTTCTAGTCCTTTTTCTGCACAAACAGATGCACTGCCCAAGGCCCTTCACAGCACATAAACACTGCCACTAGTGCTTCAGACAGGACACAGCGTGCTAGCTGCCTCCACAAACATGCCTCTGTTCTATTCAGCACGCCTTATTCAATGCGACAGATTCAGTATGATTCATTCTGTGTACACAATCACTGGTACAGGATGGGTGTTTGGAGAGCAGGGTTCAGAGAGGGTCCCTTCAGCTTTTGTTGCTGCTGAGCGGGCTGCCAGGAGGGGCTCATCATGTCCTCCAGCAGACCATGTGGTCAGCAGGACAGAGACGCTGGCAGACGAGCACATGGTGCCGTCACCCTGAACAATGGCATGCCTCAGCTGTCCACTGCTCTGACTCGCTTCATGTTGTTGACTCTTGTTTACTAGCTAGTCCAGCCGCCAGTCACAGGCACAGCTGAGCACTACGACACCTGAGATGGCGGAGCCAGGCTGCAAACACAGCGTCTGGGGGACATTTACAATAAACTCTGCCTTTCTGATGTTTACTCAGTCTGATTCAAGCTGAGTCTGTTTTACAGGAAAACCATCCAAATACTGCAGCCTTGCAGTATACTGCAGTATAAGCAGCACTTTGATGGCTCCATTTTGGTTGCTAATAGCTAATTGGTTGAAATTGAGTTTCTTTAGGCGCCTTCTTTCTTACGTATGGTGGCTATCACTGCCAATATTAACATCCAATTTTTAGTCTTTTGCTATTAAGAACATAAAACACACTGCTGCCTATATGCCAGTCCTTGTTTCCTGAGAGGAAACTTTGTACATTGTAAGACACAGCAAATTTCATTTATGTCACCATATATCCTCCCATTTCTAGACCCTGGCTCTCACTCAAATAAAAAGTTTACTCCTCTGCTATCCAATTTCAATGAAGCAAAAGAGCAGTAGGCCAGTAAGACATTCATTTCCATGCATCACAGTAGTGATATCACAGATAATAAACTGAATGACAGCTGAATTCCATTTTGATGCTTCAGTTTCAGGGTGTATTAAAATCTGATCATTAAAGATCGTTTGTTGACCCACAGTCACACCATCATGTCGTACAGGTTCAATAGAATGAATAACAATGCTTTGGTTACTTCCAGGCAGAAAAACTCTGCATCACGAACATGCATACGTTGTTAATTCTTGTTATGTTTAGGGATGCTGGGTAACAATCCAGAGTGAAGAAGGGTTCGTATTTTTTCCAATTGTGGGTGGCAAACATGTTCTAAATCCAGCAACTAAAAACCGCCTGTGTTGTTCATTATTACAGCAGGTCACTAAGTTAGTTAAAGCTCCTATGAGGAACTTATGGTTGATTTTGGCGACCCTTGAGGAGTGATACCTCTTATCTCTTTGCTGATCTGGTCCTGTACAGGTGTAAGAAGTGTTTTTCTCCTGCTTTCTTTGAACATTCAAACGTTTCACCACAGAGAATTATTGCTGTGAAAAAATATTTAAAAAAGGCTGATTTGGAAGCACAAAGTTGACAGCTGGGATAGGCTCCGGCTCCCTGCAACCGTGAACAGGATAAGCAGTACAGATAATGGATGGACAGATGGATATAATCAGTCTTGTCACTGAGGGTCTTGTTTGCATTTGTAGGTTGTATAGAGGCATCAGTATTCATTTCGGTCCGTTTCATAACCAGCAAGAAACTCCTCACAGGAGCAAGTTTATGTTGGTAATGCGAACATGGCAAAAGAGTGATGTAGAGTTGGCCTTCTTTCTGTTGGACAGGTAGGTGCTTTAAACGGGTAGCACAAGCTAAGCGGTGGTTAGCATGCTAGCGCAAAGGTAACCAGTGGTTAGCATGCTAGCGCAAAGCTATGATGCTATTAGTGTTATCTCGGAAGGGTGGGCATGTTCTTGCACGAGAGAGTGAGCTTCTGGTGACGAAGAGCCCAGGAGAAGGGGCCAAGTTTGAATGTGTTGTTGACAAAAAGCAAGGAAAATCCTACTTATTATACCTTTAAGGGCTGAAAATGTTGCTTGGGTTAGTTATACAAGTGATGAACGACACTGTTGGGTAGATTTTGTTTATCATGAGATGTGAGCAAGGCAAAAACGTCAAATAAGCAAGACAAAATGCAATTGTGTTTTAATGTTTTTCTACCCTTTTAATGATCTCTCAGTAATATTAATTATTAAACTCTTTAAATGATAAGGCTGATGTTATTTTGCATCTTTTCTTACTGATAACATCAGTTGTTTATTCTTAAGGCAGCAGGGCAGTGTGTTCACAGTACTGAAGGAACATGTCACGCAATCTAACAGTGGGGCTCGTTGATGTTTTTTTCCCCAGACTCTTGATTCACACAAAATACTTGGTTATTGGTTTTGGTATTTTCTTGGAGTTCGTTGACAATAAGAAGAATGTCTGATATTGTGCTATCTAAACAACGCAAACTACCTCATTAAATAATGTCATACATTTCTAATTGATTTGTTATTGCTGAAGTGCTGTTCGGCTTGGATGCCCCAGTTGGAGAATAAATCGTTGCAGTAATGTAACACACAGAGAACAGTATGACCTGCAGGGAACCTGACTCACATCAGCCCTGCTGCTCTGACCTCTGTCTTAACCCGCACTGTGAACATACTGATGTAACCCAGCCTCCCACTGTCACACCTCCCCCTTATAAACATAATTGATTACATCCCGTTTCTATTATGCAAGAGTAATCAGGAGTTCAGTTTACATAAGCAGTTTGTTGTGTTAGAAAGAAAGCTTTGTCTCCCCATAATGCCCCCTGCAGACTTCAGGCTAAAGTACTTCCAGCATTCTCTCTGGCATGTTGAGAAGTTAACTAAATATGTTCCTGCTGCATAATGCCTTTTGCCATTCTGCAGTTACCCGCTAGAATTTGTCCACGTGCACATAGAGAAGCTCACATGGAGCGAGGCGTGTTTGGAACAGCTTTGGTTTATGATAACGTCACGAACAACATAAACACGCATAGCAGCTCCGGCTATCCAGATTGACACGCAGCTGTGAGATGCCTTGGGTGAAGGCGTAGGAAATAGGCACATGGAGAAGCGTAATGCCAGGCTAAAAGAAGCTGATGAGCAGTTTTATTTACCCTGTCTGAATGCCACCCTGGCTCACTCATCTTTCACAGTTAAGTTACAAATTGGGGAGCAAAAGGCTCAGCTGTAAATTAATTATTAAGACTTGCTACATTGTTTCCCTCCTAGTGTGGTTGGACAGAGCGGAAACCAGCTCTCTTTCTCTCTCAGCTCAAAGTTGCTCTAATTAGCTGCTCTGACCTGCGTTGGTACAGAGTATGTAATGAAATCACAGCCGGGATTCACAGGCGTCCTAGCTCCCTGGAGCTCACCGACACCAACACTATCCTTTATGCTGCATTAATTATGTAATGCTTATTATGCTTACCTGATCTTACTGGTTACTTCTCAGAGTAAGATTTAGCCTTTTGGCTTTTCGACCCCAAACAAAAAACAGAGTCTAGCTGAACTTTTGTGAGTTGTCACAGTTCCAATGAGACATTTACCATCTAAACTTCTCAAATGGTTTATATTAATACTTATTCAATGCCCAAAGAAGTACCTTTTTTCCCAGAAAAAGGGAAACATCAGAGCAAAGTCCAAATAAAAATGTCAGAACTATCAATTCTCTGCAAAATGATGACTTTTACTCTGAAATTCTACAAAATTTGACAAATAATATCTAATAATAAGGACTTTATATATTGTTTTATTGTTACTTTTACTTAAATGTACAGTGAGAAGTTTTAAACTGGTTATGAAGCAGATTGAAATGTATTCTGATGCCTCTGTATGACCTACAAAAGCAAACAGACCATCAGCTAGAAGACTGACTGTTACTATTATTTTTAATGTCAGTCACTGGGTCAGTATCAAACAAAAGGAGTGCCTTGTTCACATTATGGACACAAGAGGTCACAGAGTTCGAATGAGAGTACCGCTTACCCATGTAAAGGAAAGAATCTCCAAAGAGATAAAAGGTTCTGCTTTGTCCACACTTCCAACACATGTTTATACAAAACAAAATAAAAAATGTTTACTGTGTTTTATACCAAAGGGATTTAACTCTGTACACAATCTCAATTCCACGACAATGAAATAAATATGTGTGAGAATGAATGACCTAAAGAAAGAAAACATCTGTGATGTCACATCATGGAGCTGCTTTATCGATGATTAAAGTAACACCAACTTATAAGACTTCTTACAATTAAATAACTTTGATTTAAGTGTGACAACTCTACAGAACCCACTGTGGCACACACACAAGGAACAAAGTGAGCACTACAAAGTCTCCTATTCATTGTCAGTGAGTGCATTGGGTTCAGAGGCAGACTCTATTTTAAACATCAGCACATTGCCTCGCTTGCTGCTCTCTAGTGATGATCTGTTTGGTCCTAAGCGGAGAAGATCAGCTCTGGATCAGTTTAAGTATTATAAACAATACATTATTAAGGCTGGGGATTTAATCCTTGGCTTATTAGAGATGTTAAAACATGCTATTTCTTTTTTAACTACAACCTGTCCAGAATGCAGCAACTGTAGCATCAAGTTCATGCTGGAAAAAACATGTTAATACCTTGCAAGAAGAAAATTGACCGCATTTCATCCATCTCTTATCTGATAATTTCATGGATTCTTTCACAACTCAAGGAAAGGCAACATCCTAAAGAAATCATTTTACAAGAAAAGAAAGCACCTGTTGTTCCTGATTACGACACAAGTTACAGCCTTGCACTACTTACTGAACTTGTGAGAGTGACTTGTCTCAAAGAAGAAAATCCTGACTAAACTACCCAACCACAAGCAGCAATGGACATATTTCTTACGGCCTGTTTCATTACTTCATGTTTAGATTAAATTTTACCTGAAAGAAATACCATTGCTATCGAGTTCAGGTCATTTGAATGTAACACTCAATAAGAAGTGGTGGTTAAAGTGTTAAATGGTGGTATCCAGCAAAAAGCATCATTATAGTACATCCCCCAACAAAGAAAGTGGATATTAAAATAGAACTGGGATGCTCCTGACGCCTACGAACTATGGTATCAATTGTTTGAGCCAAACAGGAGCATAATATGTACAATGGGAAATCATACCTGAAAATGTCACAGCATGCTGCAATGCACCATGAATTTGGCAATAATTACTGTATTACTGTAACAATTTGATTGTTACTAAATAATCACATTAACTCAAGAGATCTTTTATCGTATTCCAGCAGTCAACATTATGTTATGTACTATATAAATACACAGCTTCAATGATAAGATTATTCTATGTTGTAAAATAACACAATATGCCATGATGTAGTTAATGTGTTCATAACATTCTGAGGATGTTAAAGTGCACATTATGGCTTCTGTCCAGTGTCTTTTCTAACAAGTTTAATTCAGTAAAAAGGCCTTTCAGCTTTTCTTTGAGCTGAGAGTCGATTAAAGCAGGGACTTATTTTAAACACTGATTAGAAGTTTGGCTGGAAGACATGGCCTAAAAAAGGAAATCTCCGATACCTTCACATCACAACTGGATTAACGATATTAATCGATTTAATGCTGCTACTATAACATCAGGTATTTTTTGTGTTGTGCAACTTGTAGTGCTACACATTTTTCCCGCTCATGCTTGGGATGAACTGCCCCTCTGAGCAGCGCGTCACGGCTGCCTTGCTAAACTTTTGCAGTTCACGGTATACACAAAGGCAGTGTGTCAGTTGCAGTAGTGCTGCAGTCGGCAGAGCTGCTGCTAGCAGCCCTATCTCTTAACATTGAGTTTGCTATTGATAATGAAAATAATAATCTTCAACTACTTAATTTTGTTTCAATATCAAGTTAATTTATATTGAGGTTAGACAGAAATCTGAAATGGCTACAGGAAGTTTGGGGGGTTTTTTCTACAGTTCTAACCTGTTGGGCCTAGAGCATTCACAGAAGTCACGTAGGCTCCCAAATAAAAAGTAAGAGGTTACTGGATGCACACACACTGCTCAGACTTGCACTTGTTGACCAGGTGACAGCTGTTTAAGACGCCGGAATTAATCAGCTCTGCTCCTTCTTTTAGTTTCCACAGACTTTGTTCAAACTTCAACTTCAAGTGAACAGTGGTGTCCTTAAGGTTGAGACGTTTCAAAATCAAATCACACTGTCAGTGTAAAGTCAAAGTGCCATTATTAAAAAAATGTGATGCCTCACTGTCCAGCACCCTCACTTAACGTAATGTACATGGATAGGCAGCCATATTGCTTCTGGTAAGTTACTGTATGTCCAAACAAAACATTTGGAATGTGAGTTTATTTTCAAAGAGCTGTGACCTCTCCTGTTTCCACTCTGAGCATTGCATAAGCGTACCAGTACACCCTGCCACTGTATTATTTGCTAAAAAAAAGGAACCTGATTTGACTGTTAATCCTATTAAAGTCCCCATTATGACAGCCTGTGGCCTTTTACATTACACAACAAATATGATTATGTTCTGTTTTGCATTCTTCCCCTGCCTTTCAGAAAATCCTGTAACAAAAAATCAGATGGCTTAACCCAAAAAAACTTTAACCGAGGGAAGCTGAGAGACAAAAATCTTAATAATTTTAATTATAAATATGGATGAAATAAATTACCTGGATACATGTCAAGTGTCAAAGAGACATAAGTGACATATCTATGAAAGATTTTAAAGGGGAGTGATATGAAAATCAAACAAACATCTATGTATAAAGGAATGGTTTAAAGCTGCTCTTCTTAAAAAAATCATATAAACAATTAATCAGTTGTTCCTGTGTAATGTCAAAGGTGCTGCTTGTAGTAAAAAATCCACAGGAAATTATCAACCAAATCTTTTAGCATCTTTAACCTCATTGTTTTATGGGGTGCAGCTTTAACTTTGGGCTAAGTTTTTCTCATCAATGCCCATTACGTGCAACAGGCCTCCTATATGCCACATGCTCTGTGCCAAAGTCCTAAGAGACCAATATGAGGACAAGCTGGACGGCATTGAAGCATTGCACTGCTAAAAATACAGATAGAAAGACCTAAATTGTGATTTATAGACCAACAACTCCAAGTGTTATACATATTAAAACAAGCTGACATGATGAACATGTAGCAATGTTTTGGTAGCAGCTAAGAATGCATGAAGATGGGGGTCTCAAAATGGTTAGCCTAGCTTAAAATAAAAACTGGATATGAGGAAACAGCAAGCTTGGCTCTGTCCAATGTAAAAATGTTCAGAATTGTTTCAGGCCCTAAATTAGATCAAATAAAAACACTTGAAATCCAGACCCTAGTATTGAATAATGTTGGTTGTTTCCGTGCAAGTCCTGCCTCGCAGCATTTGGTGGAACACTGTCCAAAGTGAAAAAAGAAAAAAGCCCTGGACTCAGATTAAAATGCTGTTTGCTCATTGCTATATGCTTATCGTTTGGGTGAAGAGGGATCAGTGAACTATGAAGAGAAGGAATTCTTTTCAGTGGACAAGGTTTGTCTACATTTGACAGATGACTAACAGAGTGATTAAAGTCTTTTAGGTAAAGCAGGGTACAGATGTAGGCTGTAGGAGTAGTTTAGTGTTGGGTGGCTGCTCTAAAGGTGCACTGGATAGCATCACAATGTGACTTAAAAAGGACGTAAAAAAAATCTATTTTGTAATTTGATGTGTTTAAGGACAAAGTATTTGTTCGGAAATGGTGAAAAGAAACAGACAAGCACCCAAAGAGCAGACAACAGTGATGTTGGGTGATGAGAGAGACATACATGGAGGGTGGGGGGGCTGATGGGGGGGGAGCTGATGGCAGGCTGATCTGGGTCCACACAGAGCGACTCACTTGGCCAGCTTCATCTCTATCTGCTGGCGGATTTCCTGCCGCTCCTGGTCGCTACGGACGGGGAAGATGTTGCGGTCCTCCAATTCCTGCTTGCTGGGTCGGTTCCGAAGCTTCACGGCCAGCAGCTCCTTCCTCATCCTGCGCGGCAGGGTCCCTGTTGTTGTTGGGCACATATTATGGTTATTCAAGCACAATGGTTTTCAAGCTGCCAAACATAGTTTTCCAGCTTAACCCTCTGAACTGTTCCTAATACCCACACAGTGTGCCTTTGTGTTCTCTTATAATAGCTAACACCTTATTAATTAAATACGTATCTTTGTACTTCAGGACGTTAAAGTATGTACTCAGTGTTCCATTTGCAGATTATTTATATAATCCAGTTTTTTTAATCTATGTAATCTATGTATGAATGTTCACCTTTTCATCTTTTTTTATACAACTTTGAATCATGAATGACTTACATTTTTTGTTGATGATAAACCGACAAACAAATAACATACTAACGTAAACACAAATATAAAAAAATTAAAACTGAATACACACTAGTTAAGTCAGTCGTAAGAAGCATCTCCAACGGTCGTCATAGCCTTAAGTCAATGTGGATAGGTTAAATTACCATTAAGTCACCATGTTTTGACAAGTCTTCTTACATGCTTCAATTTGAGATCTAGTCCTCTTAATTCATACAAAGTTTATCATAAAGCTACTTTTTTTCCTCTGCTGTCATCTCCTCCACCAGACATTTCCCTTACTGTCTCTGCAGTCATTACTGATATGTATAAGTTGCCACCTCTTGCTGGTGGCGCACATATAAGTCATGTCTATCATTACTCACCAGTTTATCCATTTAATATTTTTTTTATAGTTTCCCCCAGAGTTACAGACATATTATCCCCAGCCGGCGGTGCACCACTGACCCACATGTATGGCCAGGAATTAGGCCACCAGAGCAGATGTTGACGGGCCGCTGAAACTTAACACCAGTAAATCTGCTATTCGTCATCACTGTAAATCTCTCTGTCATGCTCTCACTGTAAACAAATATCAGCACAGATTATGCTACTTCATTAAGCACTGACAGGGTTCCCGGATTTGGTTGGCTTTCTACTTATAATAGGAGCAAACATTACACCACGTCTGTCAGCAGACCTACCAGAGATCACAGACTCGTTCCAGCTGTCCTGATCGCTCAAGTATTCGTTCAGACGCCAGTTCTCTTTGTTCTCATCTGACTCCTTCTTGCTCTCCGACTCTCCAGCCGGCTCCTTCTCTGTGCTGGACGTGCGGGACAGACGCCCATCCAACCGGCGTTTCAGAGATGACCGCCCCTCCTTGGTCTGGAAACTGAGATCACACAACACAAGACAAGCCTATCAATTACACTTATTTTACATCATGGCTACTAAGAAGTCTTAATTCTGATTGTAAGGTGTGGATTATTTTAGCTAACCAGACAGTAAAAGAGAATACCTGATTGTCTGCAGTTTTAAGACAGCAACTCAGGGAGTACAACACAAATTGTATTTCAACTCTCTTTGAAATGTATGTAAATTTTGAAATTCAAATCAACTGAGGTTAGAGGTGGAAGTGATAAATAATGTAAATAGGTAATCTATCTCGCTCCCTGTTTTGAAATGTGTGCAAAGTTTTAAACTTTAGCCCAGCTAACATCTTCCTGTATAGCTTAATATTGTCTGGCAAACAAACAGTTTGATTTTTCTGCTTTTATCATTCTAAGACAAAGCTCCTAAACCTCAGGATTTCTATGTGTATAATTGACAGCTTTTAATAATAACGATATCAACATGATAACACATGGCATTATGATATCAAATGGCCACAGAATAAGTTAGACCCTGTAATCTCTGTAATAAGTTAGACCCTGTGATCTCTAATAAGATTACACCCTGCCAGTATATCGATCCATTACATTGTATGTAATTGATACCTGACAAACCTTTCACTGAAATCCTACAACTTTCAGCTTGTCGAGTATTATCCCTCACTATTTGTAAACTCTTTGGATGAGGACTAAGATGTGGCATAGGTGACGTTCAGACAGTCTTCCAAGTGGTTATATGGCTCACTCGCAAAGACTGAATAAGGAACCGTAAGGTAAAGCTAACTGACCCCAAAAGAGAATAAAAAAAACAGTGATGAAAGCACAAAGAGCCCAAGTGAATAACGAGCCAAGGAGACTGGTACTTTATGACAGGAAGGTGCATTTAACACAGTCCACTGCTTCTGTTATTCATAGTGTTCAGTTTAGCACAGCAGCAAGAATCTAGGCTTTATTTCTTGTAACTGAACAAGATGGGACCTTGAGTTGTTAAGTGTAGGTTAAGACTAAAAGATGAAAAAATTCTTAATCTTCATTAGATTTAATTGACACTATAACACTTGAAAAGCAGGGCCCACATTAACTGTTAAAAGTTAGCAAAAAAAAAATCTACAACTTATTTTATAAGTTATCTATCAACAAAATGTGGTTTACAATACAAAAATTGAAAGCAGTACATGGTAGGGGTGGGAAAAACTAGCCAAGCACAAATACTGGTACAAAAGCCCTGAGTCAACAATAATCAATTTATGCTTACATATAAGCTATAAATTGAAATATCATTTACTTTTACTCCAACTTACAAACTGTGGAGTCAAGGTCAATTTTTAAATGCACATGACTTTGCAGTGCCTCATATATGGGGGCGGCTGTGGCTCAGCAGTAGAGTCGGTCGTCTCTCGATCAGAATCCCTGACTGCTATAGTCACATGTCGAAGTGTCCTTGGGCAAGACACTGAACCCTGAATTGCTCCTGGTGGCATAGCCATCAGGTATGGAGTGTGTGTGAATGGGTGAATGGGACATGTTTTTAAAAGCAGCTTTGAGTGTGGTTGTGAAGACTAGAAAAGCACAGTCCATTTACCATATACAGAAGATATAGATATAGAAGTGAAGTATAAAAATGAAAAAATCTTTAATAAATAATTGTTCACGCTAAGTTGGTTCTTTAGTGCACTCTTACCACCAGACATGAGGTCCTACTATATGACCAGTCCTGTAATTGTTTCTTGATTTTATTTAACTAAATTGAACTAACACAAAGCACACAAGGACATCAAATCCACTTCATATTGCACACATAGGGGATCACAATATGTAGAATTACACTGGCAGCAAAAGAGACAATATATTGTTATATATATATATAATATATCAGGTGTTCTCTGTGTTAAAGCAAATGGTTTGATTCTGGTTTAAAGGTGCTCCGTTCACATTATAATGCAAACTCTCTACTCCCCACATTCCCTGCCTCTCTTCAACTGTCCTATCTAATAAAGGCAAAAAGCCAAAGAAATAATCTAAAAAAAATATAGAGTCTGACCTGTCCTGTCTATGTTTGGTGGCCAGGGCGCGGTGCAGTTCCTCAATGATACAGCTAGGGGGCAGCTGTTGGTGAAGTGCCCCAAGGTGTGGAGACCCAGTAGGTGTCGAGATTCTGCCTCTCAATAGGGATCCATGAGGGTCTTTGGGAAGTGTGAAGTTCCTGGGTAATGTGGCTGGGGACTTCTTAATTGGCACTCGAGGAGCACCTGTCAAGGAAAATCATTAAAAGTGAGACAGTGCTGCAAGCAAGCAGAGCCTTACATCAGAGTCCTCCAGGTAAACTCACCATCTAGGCTGCCCAGTCTGGTGAGCAGTTTGACTGGCTTGTTGGGTGGATTAGAGGTGCTGGCTCGTCTCTGAGGCAGAGCTGCAGTCGCCTCTGGTTTCCCTTCAACAGCCTCCACCTTCCCCACTGGCTGCTCGTCAATGGGGTCGCTCAGTGAGGTGCTCTCATCTTCTCCATCTTCGCTCTGACTGGGTTCTCCCACTGTCTTTGTATCTTCAGTCAGGTCTTGTACTGAAAGGAAACATGAACAATACGAAAGCAAAGGTTTGATCGGGAAGTCTCTGTCTCTACCTGGTGGACAATAAGAGACACTGCATCTTAAACAGAAGCTGGCTCAAAAGAGCTGCAGGAGGAAAGATTTTCATGTAGAAGTTGAGGCATTTTCATCAGCCAGAATCACTCATCCATCCATCCATCATCTATACCATCTTATCCTGTGCAGGGTCACGGGGGGCTGGAGCCTATCCGAGCTGTCGTTAAATATATCTTTATAGTTAACTGTTGTTGGGTGAGAGTCACCAATTAACCTCACAAGCATGTGTTTGGACTGCGGGAGGAAGCCGGAGTACCTGGACGGAACGCACAGGGAATGCACAGGGAGAACATGCAAACTCCACACAGAAAGGCCCACTTCGTCCGCACCGGGGTTCGAACTAGGAACCTTGTCGCAGTGAAGCTAGAACAGCGCTATCCACTGCACCACCGTGCAGCCCAGAATCACCCATTTCATTTCAAATAATCATTGACTGTATTAGCTTATATCTTTATCTACATGGAGAAGAGTATCCAATCTTGAGTTACATTTAAAACTAGATGTCAGAGAGATGTAAATGATGCGCTAATTTGGCTGCTAAATGGTCCAGTTTGAACACTAATTTTGCTGGTCTCCAGCTGTGTCTACTATAGTGTACAGCAGGTTTATAAAGGGCTTTTTCATTCAAAACAGCTGACTGTAACAACTGGAAATAAGTTTAAAGAGAGCTGTGAAGACTAACCAAAACAGTCAATTTGTGGGGCATAAAATCAGAACAATGAGATGTTAAAATGCTTCGCACAGCAGAGAGGAACAGCAGTGTCACGTGGTAGTAAGAGAATCACTTGAGACATAAGACAGAGTCATTTGATCCATTGTTTTCATAAAACATTGATTTGGGCAGCTTTATGTTAAACATTTATGTATTTGTATTTCATTGTGCTGTCAGCATGTGTGATTGTCTATTTTGGCTTGAACCCTTTAACAAAAAACTCCAAGGAGAGACCACAGCTTTGCACTCTACCTGTTGAGGCCTCTAAATCGCTGCCCAGGTCTTCACTGGTGCTGGCCAGAGGTGCCACAAGCTCCTCGTCTCTGTCCTCAGCATCAGAGTGATTCGGGGTGTCTGGATCTTCAGCATTACCCCCACAAGCAAGATCTGACTCTGCATATGGTGCACAGTGGAAAAGCACAGGAGTTACTTTGTGTGGCAGTTGGGCATCATGTGGCTGAATAAGTGAACCAAGATCAGCCTGGAGTGCGTGTCTGTGTGTGTGTGTGTGTGTGTGTGTGTGTGTGTGTGTGTGTGTGTGTGTGGTGGGTGGGTGGGTGTGAGTGTGTGTGAGATCATCTTCTATTTTGCACCTGTCTCCGTCTCCCCAGGGTTCCTCCTGACGAGGTCATCTCTCTTCTGTCGTACAGCCGCCTTCTTCTCCACCGCTAAACAACAAAAAACATGACACTGGTTCACTAAATGGACACAAAATGAAAAATGCAAATATAGCGTTCCTGTTCTTGTTGTGAGTGATTCCGGCCACTGTCAGAAACATGAGTTTTGTGTCATACTTACTTGCAGAGGGCTTAATCTTCTCATTTTTCTTTTTCCTCCACTTCCATGGCTTGAAGATTCTCCCTAGGCTGGCCAGCTTGCTGTTGCGGCGGACGGGAGGCGTACGAACCCCTGAGACCAGGCAACCCGGATGCAGCGCCCTCTGCTGGTCCATCACATCTACAACACATAACAAACAACGGAATCTTAAAATGGGTTCAGGCATTTAAATCCATTCTAAACAAAGGCATTTGTGACATCAATCAGTCTACCATTATGGTGATTACTACAGGAAGTTCTTAAAACACTAATAGAGCTGTTTTAATACTCCTGACACCCCATCATCATCTAAAAGTAACAAATGTGGGTCAGCGGCTGTAAATTCCTTTTTGATTCCGCTCTAATTTCTGAAGGGAAGCAAGCGGTGTAGGGAAGACAGTGAATTGCATTGTTTGCATGTGACTCACATGGTTTCAGGGCAGCCAGACCTCCTTGGCCCCAAACCCACAGACAATAGAAGGCTTTTAAAAGACAGCTTGAAAAACAGAATAAATAAAATCGGCTTCAGCTCAACTGCTTTTTCTGAGATCACTGTGAACATCTGCAGCCAGCCATCCATACTGATTTTATTTGAGTCTGCCTCCTTATTCAAGCACAAAGGCATTTACACAATTGGACATCATACAGTGATGACAGAATTGGCAAACCTTACATGCTGTTACTGACAGTCTAGTATTTTTTGAGCATCATGCTGCTTCTTATCTCACAGTTGTTTATTTTTGTTGTCTACTGTTGTTATGTATTGGTCGCTATTTTTAGATACCAAAAAATATTCATTCCAGTGTGTCATAAGGCTTGGCTCTTCAGGTGTCTTATAGTTAAGATTTTAATGTTTTTACTTCAAATAACAGTCAAAGTGATTTTTAAATCATTTAAAACAGTTTTCTATTAGTTACACAATGTTCTGTGTCTGTGTGGATGCAGCTACGATTATATTCGTTATCACTTTATCAGCCATTTTTTCCTTCATTTATCGATTTTGCCTTTTGAATAAATGTTTCTCTCCGTTTGGCCTAACTGTTGAATGTTCTGTATTCTGTGATCTTCCTGAGTTCCTGCCTTTGCTTTGTCTTTCAAAGCATCTGTTTTAAAAGGTCCTATATAAATAAAGTTATTATTATAATTAAAAAATGTTAGAAAATTCTGACAAATTGTCCATCAAAGCTTCTCAGAACTCATTTTTGACAAATTTGTATCGTATTTTGTCTAAAACCCAAGATATTCAGTTTAACATCACGAAAGACACAAAAATCCATCACATTTGAGAAGCCATTTTTTTGGCACTGTTCCTTGAAATATGACTCAAACGATAAATTCATGTAGATCTACTAATCAATTGCTTGACTAATAGAGTGCAGAAGCTGTGATTGATTGATTGACAAAGACGGTTAGTCAATGGCCATTCCTCTTAGCTGGTACTTAGCGCTCGGTGTGCAGGATAAGCTGTGGAGGAGGCATCACAATGACAGACATGCAGAAGAACATAAGAGACCAACTGAGCTGACTTCTGCATCGAGTGGCAAAGCAAAAGGGAGTTAGAGAGAGAGGTTCCTTAGAGAAAGGACAGAAATAGGCCCTCCCACACAGTCTGGCTCCGACAACAAGCTGACACCTCAGGGAGCCTACAGCTGAGCAGTGGGCTGTACAGGGAGTGCTACATGAACGCATTCATTTTCAGCAGTGTGGGGTTTAGCCTGTGAATGAACTTAATTTCCCAGACTCCTTTACGCGTCCCCGCAATCAATTACTATTTGATAGTGTAACATAGAGCGATTGGAAAGGTGTAAACTGAAGTGGCCTCCAGTTCTTCCTGTGGGCCAAAAACACTTGTATGGGGATATCTAGAGTGTGACAACAGAATTTATTATAATCTATATCCTCCCTCCTTATTATATTGCATAAAATTACATATAGAAATGTTAGCTAGCTAGTTGGTAAAAGCTAACATTGGCTGTTGTCCTGTGGTAGCTAATGGGTTATCAAATATGAAGACTTTCTTTTTTCTTGAAATATGGCCTGCTTAACATTTTCAACCTTGTGTCTCTAAGATTAATTTTACATAAATGCTGCTAAAGAGAAGTTAACCAACTTGGTGCATGCGTTTGGATGCTAGGTCCAAGCAAAACTACACAGTTTTGAGCTATAGGGCGCCACAGTTATAGGCCGCCACAAAGGTATAAAAAAATAGTTTTCAAATTATGATAGATGGATCTTAAGTGATCCTGGTGGACAACAACAAACGTAACTGTGTAGACATTTAACATTTCAAACCTCAAAAAAGCTGATCAACCATAAGTCTTACAAAGTAGAATTTTGTAGCACATCCCAGCATCTTTGGTCAATTCAGATGCCAGTCACATAACGATACAAAAATTGACACAGACATCCACTGGTTAACTAGACATCAAGTATTTCAAATGGTGTTCAGATATAACAGACACTCAGTCTGCAGTGATATTGACTGTCTTACTGAAACTAGTACTGAATGCATTAACATTTTTTATTTTACTAAAGTTCACAAACTTCAAAGTATATGATGATAACCTTGAAACCAGCAGTGTGTGATTTATTTCAGAAAAGTATGACAAAAATGTTTTTGGATTTGGCCTTTCACTTTTACACAGCGCAGTGAAGAGTGACGGGGAAAGTGGGGAAGAGAGCGAGAGGATGACATGCACCAAAGGCCAAAGTCAGAGTCCAGCCAGTGGAGATGCAGCGAGGACTTTGCCTCCGTATTTGGGGTGCTGCTCTTCCAACTGAGCTAAACCAGCACCCCATGACCAAAATATGACCTTCGTTTTCAGTATCAAAAAAGAAAAATTAACAAAGTTTTGCAAAAGCAACGTTACATCCTTACTTTGTAAGGTGTGTTGAAAACCTTGCCTGCTGGTGCTTATTGAGGTCACACTAAATTACAGAATTCTTACATCATTTAAACCTTCTCAAGTCATCCATATCTGGTCTTCTGCTCTAAAATTCTCTAATTTCACTGAAGGTTCTAGGATACATCAAATGTTTCTGAAAGTAAATTTATTTACTTCAACAGGGCATCAGTACGTTAATTATTTTGAATAGTAAGAATTTTGCTTTTTGTCAATTAAACAAAATAAGAAATATGAAATTCAATAAGAAACAACAATTGATATTATTTCTTATCAGCTAGTATTGTGATCATTATTTAACTAAGGTGTTCCAAATTGATAGTTTAGTGATGAGAGAAGCCGTAGGACAAAGAAAATAAGCAAATTCTAGCATGAGAGAAGCTAAAGCTAAAGCTTTTTTGGTCAATTTTTGTTCAACTTCACTCCAGGTTTTATAGAAGCCATCTAGCTAGAGACTCTGTTCCAGATGTTTCAGTTGCTCACATAGGCTGCAGGCAGCTTCATTATTTTCACTACATTTACAAATGCAATAGATCAGCCCTGTGAGTGATGCACAACACATACACAGATACAGTCTCAGTCTAGGAACACAAGGCCAATGATGGTTAAGTTCACTGATCCATGTACAGCAGTCTTTTGGCATCTTGGCTTTTATTGACACAAAAGCTTCTGACTGCCAGCAATGAGAAGCAGGTCAGTTGCCCAAGTCATGTGTGCCTGCCGAGGATGCAGTGAAGAATTCAGGTCAAGCCTGTAGTAACTGTAGCAGCACACACCCAGGGTCAGGCTGCCGTTGCCATGGCTACCACGCTGGATGCTGCAGAAAAGGCCCTTGGAGGCAGAGAATCATCACAGCATGAGGAATAGGGAGTTGCTGGGTGGATGGGAAGGCTGTTGCCACACAGAGAGATGGTGAGCTGCAGCCAATCATGGCCAAGCATGCAGCGATGCATAATGTAAGTCAGGGAGGGGGCTGCTGTATTTTTAATTTGCAAGTTACGTTAAAATATTTATTCTCGTGTTAGGGTTGGAGTGAACACTGACATGATTTTTCCGCAGACGCATGGATAATAAATACCTTTTCAATGTCAGATACTGTACAGTGCAGTGTTGCCTAAAGCAGAACTCTGCTACTGCGAGGCTGCTGAGGAGGCTTAAGACAGCACCTAGAAATGTCCCAGCACCCTCATCCATCACATTTACTTTGTTACTTTCTTGTCATGAGGTTATTGCTCCCGGGGGTTCTTAATGAAGTTTACTGGTAGGCTAGGCTATAAGGGAAAGGTCATGTTAGAATAAAACTAAATTATGTAGACTACATGATAAAAGTAGGTAATTTATCACAGCGATTTAACCACACAAAAAGCAATAATATTCGTCAGTATTCACGTCAAACTTTGTGAAACGCTGAACACCGAAAGTCACTGTTTGTACATAATAGGAATATAATGAATTGTTAGGAGAAACTATAGCAACACGAAGTACCATACATCCGTAACAAATCACAAATCCAAACAGGCATATTACATGACCAGCATTATGTTTAGGGTAAATACAAACAATACTGCGGCAATATGACAAAACAGTAAATGTCTTACTCACATATCATAGGATACACAGCTATCCAGTCCTCGTGCAGCGCTCGGTATTCACATCATATGTTTCCAAAAGAGCCCAAGAGCTCACACTGACCGGAGACCAAAGAGCCGCGGTATAAAAAACTGTAAAAAAATACTCAAAATACAAAGTGTTTCACGGCGCCGGGAGAGACACGACAGAGTACAAACAAAGTGCGAGCGACGGAGTTAAATCTGCTGCTAGCTGCTAGTGTTGATGTGCCATGTGGACCCCGCCCCTCTGGACGGGAGGAGGCGGGCAAATAAACTGGCACACACTCATCCTCTACCGCAAAACATAGTACTACAGTACCCTACATTAGATTACAGTTGACTTACACATACACCAAGCACACAGCTTGATAGCTTAGTTATTGAAGTAAAGCTGTGTTGCAATTGCTTGTTATTTAGGTGATGATCAAATTTTATGTAATGGTAACAAATTATCCATTAGGCTATGATAAGTGAAGTAAAAGCTGACGTTTAAAAACCCCTATATGTGCTATCATTTCAGAGAGAGACCTGATGGAACCAAATGGACTCTGGATTCTTTCTTGAAAATATATTTTCAAAATTGTTTCAGATATATATTTTTGGGTGGTAATCATCTGTTAGTTTCAGCTTAATATCACAACACACCATGAATTACAGCCTCTAATATGATCATGAAGTTGAATTCTCACTTATGTAAAACAGTTTCAGTATGACAGTACAGTATGACACTGTATTTTAGCTAAGTTAACCTAATAAAAAAGCAACTGAGATTAAATGTGATCGTACATGCAAATTCATGTTAACTGGAAATTTAAAAAAAGAAAAACTCCTTTTTTGAGTGCAATCTTTTAGCCCACTCAAAAAAATATATTCTTTAGCATATGTGAATGTATAGGACAGTGTAAAGTCCGGCTAGATATAAATAAATAATGTCAGATATGAAGACGGGGCAAAATAACAAATAGAGTTACATATCACAAGACGTGCAGCTTTTATTTCCTTTTGCAGTTTAGTCACTTAATACTTTCCAAAGGTCAACTAGGCCCTGCCCTTTGGAAACTGTAGCTTTCACAAAGTTACATATTGCCTTTAAAATCAGCATTGTTCACAGATAAATTACAGGTACAGTATGCCAGACTGTGTATAGTAAATTGTTTTGAGTCAACAGTTAGCTTATCGCAGCACTCTGCTTACCAAGGACTGTATCAGGTTATTGGCAACGGACTGCTGCTTTTAATGTGTGCTCTGTCACACCTTGTTTAACTGACAGATTTCTAGTGACACGTTAAACTTAGACAAGGTTAATCTCAATCCTGGGACCTCAAAGGTTTTAGTGTCCCTAAATGCATCTTTCCGTCTTGTTCACCAGGCCCATTGCTTATGTTCATCTTTATATGTTAATATATTTATTCCTTATGGAAGAAGGGGCTAACCTTTAGGTGCATTTCCTTACTTTAGTTGTCTGCATTAGTTTAGTTGGATTTTTTTTTAATTGATATTAACTATTTAGAAAAAGTGATGGTCTTCTTAAACTAATTTGTTGAATGTCAAATAGAAGCTATGTGTGTAATTTCTCTGAACAGAAATCATAGACCACCTTAAACATACTCTGGTGACTCTGCAACAGTGATAGTGCCTCATTGAAAATGAAACACTGTAGTGAAATTGAATGAAGCTTTTTTTGTTTAATTGAAAATCAGGTCAGGTTGGATTCAACCAGAAAGTCACCATACTGACCTTCCTTCACAGGTATTGAACACTGACCTGCTCCTTGCTACATCTTACCATTATTTTAATTAAATAAATAAATCTGCATTATTGAAGACCTGTGTGGTTAAAACAACACAGTTGGATAAATGTTGTTTTTTAGAAATGTTTTAGGGTTTATTTTTCAGATAAGTAGCCAATTTGTCACCACCACTGAACAAAAAGTTTGTTTATCTGCTGGGTTAATGCAATAAATAAATAAATAAATAGAATTACATTAAGAAATATTTTAACATTTTCTAGTCCAGCCCAAAGTGGTGAACGGAACATAAAAATGTCTGCGACTAAGATCAGGAAATTATGCGTCAGACAATACCAGAGGTGATAAAAGAAGAAATATACTTACACACTCAGGCCACCACAAACTCTCTATATAGGCATATAAAGCACAAATATCACAGCAACAACATACGAATTCTGCCTTCAGATTTTTAAGGTGCTGTTGTTTTTTGCTTCGTTTAAATATATTTTCCCTCTACTTGCATAGACTTCTTAGCCACAGGAGACTAATTATTAGCTATTCTGACAACATCATTTGGGCTGTAAACAGAGCCTTTGTGGTTTGCGATCGATTTTCTACAGGACCACTCATACATTAACAGCAGGAAGGGCTAAGCCTCATCACAGATGATAAAAGTCAATGGCTGGATTTCTCCTCTGGGACACACAAGCAGTAAGCAAACAATATAAACAATGGTGTAGGCCACTCAGTGAACATGAATCTCATTCAATATTTACCAGACTTCATTTAATATGGCTGAGGACGGAGGGCATTCCCAAAAGGGTGAGGACAACACGAACTGTGATCAGTCAATAAAAACTGACACATGAACTCCACCTGCCAGACCGAAGACGAAGAAATGTGAAGCACCTGCAGTTATGCAGTGTTCACATAATAGGAGCTGGCAGAGCTTTAAAGGGTAGTTTTAAACATTTACTTTAGCTGAATAGAAACACTTATTACTGCTGTTGTAATGACTAACATTAACAATGGATTCCACTTAGGGTGTTTCAATTCCAAACCCTGGTTTTGTGCATGCTAGCTCACTTGCAAAGGTTATTAAAGTTGTCGGTTTCTCCTGTGCTTTTCCTATTCATTCTTGGTCACATTCTATGATTCAGGCTCTAATACCAAGCAGTAAGAATAATTGTTCAGTTTAGTTATAATCTCAAATCAGAGATGTCAGGAATTGTTGTTTTAAAATGTTACAATGTTTTTGAAGAGTTTAATACCTATTCTACCAATGAGAACACTAACATCTTTTCACAAGAATTGCAGACCATACAATTAAAATGAAGACCATTATTACTATAGCAGCAAGAATTTTCAAAAGACATGAGGCCTTCCTTACGTGCTAACATTGCATACATGCACCAAAATGTCTTTAACCATCAAAGGAATCATTGCAATGTGTGTTTTTTTAGGTAAAAGTACTATAAAAGCTACTGGCAAACAATTGTATACATATCTGAGGAAACTAGACAGAGTAATTTTGGACCAGGCCTCATTGAGCAGACCAGCTAACTGCCCAATGGCAGCTTTGTGTAAATGTGTATGGGTAATAAATAATTCAACACAACAAAAATGTAACTTTGGAAAAAAGACAAATTAATTTGATTAACTTGCTTTATATTATCTTCAAGGTTACACAGTGGTGCAGTGGCTAGGGCTGTTGCCTCACAGCAATAGGGTTCCTAGTTTGAGAAAGTGGGCCGTGTGGAGTTTGCATGTTCTCCCCATGCGTGGGTCCCCTCCGGGTACTCCGGCTTCCTCCCACAGTCCAAAGACATGCTCGTTAGGTTAATTAGTGAAATGTGAATGTGAAAGGTTATCTGTCTCTGTGTGTCAGCCCTGTGATTGATGGGCCATCAGAACAGGGTGCACCCCGCCTCTTGCCGAATGACACCTGGGATAGGCTCCAGCCACAATAGTATGTTCCTGAAATACCAGAGGCTGCGGTTTCAGGACCGCATTTTCAGGACCACATTTCTTGGACCTAAGAGTGCCACCTACCAAATTGGATGACCACAAAAGGTTTATTCCACCAAAAGTTTCTTTTTTCTGTTAAAGTCCTTACAGTAATGAAGGTTTATTCTTCCCAAAATACTACATTGTCCAAGTACTCTAGTCATTTTAAAGGGTTATTCCACCAAAATACTATAGCAACCAAAAATACTCTCTGAGCACATATGTGTGTGTGTACTTTGTTTTTTACGAAGGATATGACAAACTGTGAACCATATTTTTCAAAGGGAGTCTTTCAAGTGTTGTGCAGTCATGAGGGAGATGATGGAAAATGGAGAAACATGCTGCACATCAGCAGTAAAACAGCTCAAACCTGCAGTTATTGAGTGTCCATTAGCACAATTTGCTCCAAAGCACTTTACAATTGATTGCAGACCTCAACCGCAAAGCAGTCACATTGTCAGTGATGGTTCAGAGAATCTTTGTCTTACTTAGTCACAGAGTAACTGCATTAGAGGACAGATATTGATTGCCTGACATTATGTCCAGAGTTGAAAAAATATCAATTATAAAACATTTAGTCCCGAATTTCTTCATTCAGTTCATTAAAAGTAGACATATTGTCAAGCTGGAGTTTTAAAATGTTGACCTAATTTGCTATCCTGTACATTAAAAATAAGACAGATTAGAGACTGAAAATGTATAGAATCTATCAAGAACCAAAGAGGAAAGAGGACATTATAAGAGTTAAGGGTTGCTAAATCAGATTACAGCACACTATAATATTTATGTAAAAACTAATAATATTTCTTTTTCAAAGAAAGACTGTATATGAACAAAATAGTATTCAATTATAGGGAATATGTGAACAAAGCACAGCAAAAAAATCCCCTTCTTCTCTTCACTTCCCCATGCAAAGTAAACACACACACAATGATTGCTGTTTCTTATAGTTCTCCCTGTCTGTAAAATACTTCTTCTGTTTCATCAAGCATTTTACTTGTTTGTTTAAATCAGCTTTCACTTACTTGCCTGTCATCCTTATGCTGTGGCACGCTACTACAGTCATTGATATCAAGAATAAACCTAAATACAATTTGGGGCAAATTCACAAAAGGATTTCACAGTTTTTGCCACCACTAAACTTGTGCAAAGGAGACAAACAGGAAACTGGCCAAAGTGGAAAATGCACCCTAAACTGCGTTGCACAGCAAATAGCATCTTAGTACTCCTGTGCTGCTGGCATTTATTAATATTAGGTAATATGAATGCATTTGTTGCAAAAATGGTCCAATTCAAAAACACTACTGCTAATAGCCACATGCAGTTAGAATAAAATTATTAGTAATTAGTATTTATAAAGGCTGCCATGTCCAGTGTTCTTGGCAACAATTACACCTTTCCTTTAAGTACAGCCAGTAAATAATATTTTGCCAATATTAGTACATTAGGTGTTTGAAAGGTCCATCGCTGGACGGAGCTCAACCGCTGCTCATTATGGCACACTTGTTGACATATTCAAATATTCAAAGAAGCCAAAAAGATATTCATTAATTGCAAGATGTCAAATAATTTAAAAATTTGCCCTGAGATACAAAAGGCCAATTGTAAATATTTCGATTCAATAGACATTTGAGAGAGCCACAGACTATTGCCCAGGATGTCATGTATGCCTTGGAGCTCCTCCAAAGGCAGTAAGTGGGACTATGACTGTGTTAAATGAAGTGTTTGACCTTTAACTCTTAAACAGGCATTGCACTGTGACTGTGCTGCCAGTTTAAAAACATAAATTACACGTTCACAAAACTCTGCTGCTGCACCACTCCAGCTCTGTTCCCCTTTAATCTGCTGAATCATTCATCAGGTACAGCCTCGGCCTGTGCAGCCTACGAGCCAATGCAGCATCACAATGACAGATAGAGGACTGTAGCAGTGGGGAAGACACAGCCACGACTCTCTAGAGAGCGTGAGCTGCAAACTAAATTGTTTCTGGGGTTCCTCTGACGGGGATGTTTTAAGGTTGGGAGGAGGCCAGGTCTGACTTGCTGCTACCCGAAATTTGCAGCAGGGCACATTGATGTTTTTTTTTAGACCTTATATAAAATGTAAAAAAAATTGTGTTTGTATGAAAGTACAGCAATCAGTTTAGTTTTTTAAGGATAAAGGATTCAAATGAGGGCTGCACTGCGGTGCAGTGGTTAGCGCTGTTGCCTCACAGGTAGAAGGTCACCGGTTCAAATCCCGGTTTGGGGGCAAGGTGGGCCCTTCTGTGTGGACTTCTCCTTGTGCATGCGTGGGTTCCCTCTGGGGTACCCACAGTCCAAAGACATGCTTTTAAGGTTAATTAGTGACTCTAAATTGCCCATCGGTGTGGGTGTGAGTGCGAAAGGTTGTCTGTCTCTATGTGTCGGCCCTGTGATTGACTGGCGACCAGTCCAGGGTGTACCCCGCTCTTCGCCCAGTGACAGCTGGGATAGGCTCCAGCCCCCCCGCGACCCTGAACAGGATAAGCGGTATAGATAATGGATGGATGGATGAATGGATTCAAATGACTGATTCAATATATTACTGCTATTGTTCAGTTTTCCAACAAGTCCTGCAAAGTTCATAACAAAATCTCTCATTCTCACAGCCGACATGCGAGCATTTACTTTCCAAAGAATGTAACATATGACTGTTCTGTAATTCATAAAGAAGTTTATCCCATAAATATTATTATTTTGTTGCTTATATGTTATGTGATACTATGTCATTATACTATATATAATGTTTATGATCATCATTAGACTATTCTATTCATGCAGTAACATTATACCTAGTTATTTATTTATTAATTTTTCTGCCACACATACCCCCACCTGTCCAGGACACTCAACACAAACTCAACCTCATTTATACTCCCGGATGATATCAACACATTAACATTGTTGTAACCTTTCTTACAAACCTTTCTTTTTTTTCTTTTCAATGTCTTCTTGTTTGTAACGTTACACTGATTAAAAAAAAAAAAAGTTTTTCCCAGAAATTACATGGGTATGTTTAATAAAGATGGCGCCATTTTTTTGTACAAAAATGTAAGCATCCACAATAAGTGAAAGGTGTACATTTATTATTTTATTATTATTGTATTTTATTGTCTTGCCTTTCTTATCCATCACTTGTTTTACCCTGTCCTTTACTTTGACCTGTTGTAACAAGTGAATTTCCCCCAATGGGGGATAAATAAAGAACAATAAAAAAAAAAATTATATTATCTTATTTTATATTATTTTCTGGTAAACTCAATATTTAACTGGAAGAATGACAAATGTAATATATAAACAGTGTCTTATTTTTTGTTAATTGCCTTATTGTTCCCAACATCAGCATGCTTACCTCATAAAATAATGCAGGTGATAAAGATAGCTAGTTGGAAAGTATTTATATGTAAGAGAAAAATCACACTTCAGTCTTTCCGGGGGAATTTGGTTGCCTCTGTTAAGCCACACTTTTTAAATGCATGTTTTCACAGGGCTACCAGAGTCAAGTCAGAACAGCAGTTCAGTGCTGATTAGCAGCTTTTATTATTACTTTTTAGGGCCTCATTCCAGCAGACAGATTTTTGCAGCTGCTGCCCCCGCCCCTCCTCCTCTGCCTTCCTTTACACTGCTGAGATTTTCCAAGTCTGAGTGATCAGTCTCTCTATTCTGCTCTGGGCTTAAGTGTTTGTTTTAATTACATCTGCCACAGAGAGCAAACCGTCTCTTTTTGTGATCAAGCTCTCACTAGACTCTTTCTATTCCCTGTTTCTGTGGGACGCAGTGTAGATTTTTTAAAAACATGGCAAGTGACAATTAGTTATGAAAATAAGCTGGGAGGGTCTACAGCCTTTATTCTTGTCTTTCTCGGGCATCCAAGTGGTCATATCACAGCTCTGTTTCCATGTGTCTGGCCATTCCTATGTCAAAAGGATCAGCTGGAAGCTCTGGTGTGTTCTCATGTGCAACATATTGCTCTTACTCCGCTCTGAAAGGAATTAGGTCAGCACATGAAACATTCATAAAAGATGCATTATGTGTAAATGGCTGACAGCTTAAGTCAAGTAGCTCCCCCCAACATGCCAAGCCCAGTTACTGGGTAGATCTTTGCATCTGCTACACATGTAGTAAACTGTCTTTATATAAATAAAACTAAGTTATATGCACATCCATGCTCAGGATCACATTCTGTTACTACCAAAATGTGACTGCATATCAAGCATGTTAAACCCCATCAGGACGCAAAACAAAGGGGTACACATGCTGAACAACATCCATTTAAATTCATGAAAGCAGTTTCGCTCACGTACATATTATGGATATAGAGAACAAGGTGCAGAGCAGTCACAAGCCATTTATCTCTTTGGTCACGGCTTCACAATTTAAGAACATGACATAAAATCAGAGCTGTTTAAGTCCTACTGTATGTGTGACATCCTTGTTGTTAAGAGATCCCTAGTTTAGTTGGGGGAGGGGAGACAGTGTGTGTCAGTGTGCTTGTTTGTTTGTGTGTGTATGTAATGGGGAGGGGGTTAGTACAGTAAACCATTTCTGTTTGTGCTGCCGTTCTATCAAGTGTGTACATAGAGACCAGGACTTTTTTATTCTCTGTTCCCTAAAAGGGAAACCCTGCCATGAAACAGAAGAAGCACATTACTACATCTTGTTTCTCTGATGTTAATTTTAACCCTTGATATCAGATATTTTACTCATGATTCAAGCAGATGGTCAAATCACACAAAAGTGAAAAGCTGTTCAAAGCAACTCATTTTGCAAAAGCTTTGGCAGCAGTCAAGCAGTCGACTGGCACCTTTTGAAAACTGTATATTAACAAAAATGAACATGAGCAATGTAGAAGAGCTTAGCATCTTTTACCTTATCATCTTAAAATACTTCCTTCGATTATGTCCTCAGAGTCCATAATTGCCAAGACAAGGTGATAAAGGACCCTTCATGGGCTTAATACAGGGCCCATAAGGGTAGAATGCAGCCCATGTGAGCCTATCCAGTACCCCTGTTGACTGTCTGAATAGTATGTCATGTGGGCCACAACACCAACCAACAAATAGCCCATTCGGAGCCCATGCTCATTTTGAGTCCGAATAACCCATGTACAGGCCATGTGGGCAAATATTGGATGGGTTGGTTACATAAAGGTTAATCTCTATAGATTCTACATAGAAATGTAGAATCTGTCAGCAGGGACGTGGATTTCCAGGACAGCGAGTGTTCTGGTTTGCATTTGTAGTACGATTGTAGTCCGAGTAATATTGACTAATCACGTATCAGCAGGCTGCAGCGTATGCAGGAAATCAGTCTGTGTGGAGAGCAAAAGCAGGCGGAACATAATGCACTGTAATGTCATCCTGGCTCCCATAAGCATCATCTGGCGACGATTTAGCTTCTTATTAATCTCTTTAAACAGACATCTGCATGCGAACAGCTAACAATCCGTTCTAGATCTAAAATTCAACTTGAGATAAATTCACGGTGTCATGAAAGTCATTCAGCGTTCAGATTTCCCAACTTTCTTGAATGCATCTAAAATGATCAATCCGACCTCCGTTCAGAAAACGAGCATTTTAAAAGTAATTTCTCTCTCCTCTTGAGGACAGACCTGACAAAGCTTCATTTTTACTTTTTACAAATCTGCATCATGATGTTTTACATAGCGTTCTGGCGTTGTGGAAGCAAAAGGCGTGCGACTTGTGAACAAACGGTGCAAGCTTCACATAAATACACACAGCACTGTTCTGCCCTGCCGCGGTTGACACTGATGCAGTTACGCCTCTGTTACTGCCTCCGATGCTGGCTTGACAGTGGAACGACTGAAACGACGAGATGTAACAGTCCCGTCCTGAACTGGCAATGTAAAAGGGGCTGGTGTCTGCATTACCCACAATGCAACTGGGCTTCCAACAGTCCAGTCTGAGATTCTTAAAAAATCTTATGGTCGATTGGGTTCTGATGGTAGAATTTGGACTTGTGACCTCAGTATTTCTAAAATTCTTGCTACGGCCCTGTATGTACAGTGTGCAAGTCCTCTACAGAGTGCCGTATATGTCCCCTCATTACATTGGTGGAGGCTGATGTCATGTTTTGTCCTGCCTCTCTGCTGCTCCTCGGGGCCTTGTCGTCAGCGGGAAGTGGGGACATCTCTGCATAGTGCATAATGGCATGAGAGATGAGTTGGCATAAGAAGTAGTAGGTGCTTTTGAATTAGCCACTGTTCCACTGTGTCTTGGTTGGCTTATAAAAAAAAATCAATGCTGCACCAAAGACTCAAGGGTAAAACTCAGAGATGGAACAACGTTTTACTCTCTCAGCAGTCACATTTTCATTTATGGTCCTAGATTAGAGTCACATCACTCCTGCAATGCTCCACATTAATCATCACTATGCGGTCCATGCTAAATCCTTTATCACTGCTTCCAGTTGTTCCACTTTTGAAATAGACATGAGAACCGAAAAAACTCTGAGAAGTTGCATCAGCTCTATAAATAGCCGCTGAGGGGCATTAAGTAAGCAGTTTGCTTTTCTGAGTGTATTTTTTTCAGTTTTAGCCTCCTCTGATTGAACTTCAAAAGATTTGAAAGCTTCTCCTAATGCTGACGGCAGTGTTCTCACAGATTTGTCATGAAGAGAAGATTCTTTTAAAACTCATCTCACTTAAGTCTTATGCCAACTCATCTTAAGCCTTGCAGTATAGTCCTGAGTAATCCTGAGTAAATGTCTGTTCATGGAGACAGTATAGGCAACCTTGAAATTCATTTGTCCTTATTTGTGAGAGGTCAGGTGACTGCAGTGTTGGACACCTTTTGACAGTGACAGCTTACCTTATTTATGTAACATCTGTTCCAATGCTAAAAAGAGCCCCATTGTTGCAGTTCCACCTACTGATTCACTTTCAGCTGCTCTTGACCTCACTTAGCCGCATTTAAAGACCTCTTCTACAACGCAAGCATAAAAGATTCTGTTCTACGATCCTCCAGTCTCATGTCTGTCACAAACACACCGGAGACAGGGTTAGTAAATAGTGAAGATGTTACGGTGGTTAGGTCTTTATTGTATCTATTACTCATTCATTTTGGCACCCTAGGCAAGTTTAGAATTTGGTGCCCCCCACTGCAAATGGTAAAGAAAATCATTTTTCTGCCACACAATAGAATTTTTTATTTTGCATGCCAGTGTGCAACACAGTTATGCAGTAAAAGACCTGATCATTAGGTTTGATATTGCAATAAAGATGGATCGAAATTACTACAATGTGTTGGGATATGAGGACAGGAGGCGGGTCGGGGGGATTCTCCCCAGGAATTTTTTAATAAAAAGCTCTGTTTTGATGCAATTTTATACTTTATTTACATTCAAAGTAATCATTGAAAATTTAAAAATGTGCATCTCAACTGCTTTCATTTAACATTTATTGAAGAGAATTGAAAAAATGGGAAATTCAACACACTCAATAAACTTTTTAAGACAGATTTTCTTTGTCTCTTTCATCTCTCTCTCTTTCCATCACATGCTGCTGTCTCTCTTCCCCTCCCTTTCTTTTACAGTATGTGCTGCATGTCGTTCTCTCTGTCATCTGTAGGGCAAGCTAATGTACAACAAAAAACCTCTTACCCTCCCCTCTATTAAAAGATCAAGTTTGGGTTTTTCCAACTGGACTTGAACGCACCTCTCCTGTCTTGTAACGTGTCAGGAGTAGTGCACTGAGTGAGTGGTCGAGAAAGGGAGAGAGAGCGGCAGAGTGACGGTTAATGCGGGCGGAGCAGAGAGAGGTTGGGATTGAAGGTTGGGAGTGAAGGCAGTAGGCTTGAATTCAACATCGAGGCTTCATTCGAAATGTTTGAGGCTCATATATCGCCTATGCCTTGAGCCGGCCCTGCTCATTCAGTCTATTTATCAAACACTGCGGCAACAAATTTTGAATGATGTTGGAGCACTGCTTGGACAGAGATGGGCGGAATTTGTAGCTGAGATGACAAGGAGTCGCAGAAGTTACCGATGGAGCATAGCATCGCGCCAGAAAGGGGGCGGAGATTAGCGTGTTCCCATCAATGCTGACAGGAGCCAAGGCGATAATAACCTGGGTCTACTGCCTGTCACGAGTCATTTGACTCGGGTCTGAATGCCAATTGTAGCCTTTCCCAAATGGGAAAAGGGCTTTAGATCAGAGACAAATACTATCAACACAGATATCAAGATGCATTTTAAAGAGACCTTAGCTTAAAAGAAAATTTGAACGCCATTCTTGACAACCTTATGAATTGTAATCACTTGACTTGACTTCCATGTGCCCATCAGATCCAAAGCCGTATTTGTCATTCATCACCTAAGACCTGCGAAAGTCATAATGTCAGCATTGTCACTGTGCATGGATGTGCCAAAGAGCCTCTAGCAAGGCTTTTTGTCTTCTTCTAGAAGTTACGTAACAGTTACCCTGTGATCAAGCAAAAAGGAGTTCATTTACCAAAAAACAAGGTCTTATAGCTTTTATACTTGGAAATCAAACAAAACTTGTGCATCTCGTGGCTAAAGGAAGAGAAACACTTTATACCTAGGGACCCAAAACTCTTCAGGCTTACAAACCTTAAAGTTATAATCTCGAAGATTTTCTTTTAAATAAATGTCTGTTTACTCACTATCTATCGCCGAATGAGGTAACACAATGGTGATTGAGCCTATGGCCCACTGATGAAAGCCTTTGCATTTTACAGTATTATGGACTGGGTGTCTATGGCAACATTTGTGGAAAAAATCACAAGCGGCGTCCAGTTAGTGACGCGTTTTCCATCACCCAGCAGTGGTTAGTCTGCCAGAGAGGGTAGGTGGAGCTAAGCGGCTGCTTTTCTGGTCTCTGCAAGTGTTGCGAGTAAAGACTAATCTACTATGGCTGAACAAACAAAGAAAAGATCGATAACTACAGATACAGGAAAGCGACTGTCAGCTAGGAAAATCAATCGTTACAACCGGAGTCAATTACCGCAACTACCGTTTATCGCCATAGGTGCCTCAAAAGAGAACTTAACTGAGATCTTCGAGATGATAACTTTATGTTCATAGATGTGCCTTGTCAATATTTTGGTTATATTACATTCCAACACTTGAATACACTTTCTCTCTCTTCATGAGTGTACCTGGACTCTATGACGCAAGAGAAAACCCAGATTTTGTTATGGTCAGTTGGTCAGGGCTTTTATACTATGAGTCCCCGTTCTGCTTAGAATTATGTATAATACCCAAGTGGATACAAGAAGACAGATGATCAGCGCTTACCTCAAGAGACACGCATAATCATGTGTGTGTAACTTGGTGATGATCAGGCTGATTTAGGATCTGATTACAAGAGCAAAGTAAGGTAAAAAGACGCTGAGCAGTCGTTCCAGCGAGCTGAAGGTGGCAGTGTCGAGAAGAGATGAATACCTTTTTCACAGAGGTGAAATAGAAGATAAAGGAAAATGGATGTAATAAGGTAAAGCCTAGAAGCATCTGTTCTGTCTGGGCCTTCTTCATGCAATTTGTGGACAAAGACAACAAGATAGTAAGAGCTAAGTGTATTCCATGTGGCTCACTGTTACTCTCCAACTCAATGAAGAAGGCACTTCCCAGCAGGTCAAATCACAACAAGAAAACACAAAATAAATGACAATAAATCAAAAGGTAAACGACTTCGATGTAAAACCGGCATTTCAGATTAGTACAAGAGCACCAGCTCTGTGTCGACTCCTGCAGGAAAGAGACAACACCAGGGACCGATAGGGCATCCCAGTCATTTCTACATGCATCCAAAAAGATTCCCGCAGTCTGATGCTGTTTTATAGTCCCCTACTGACACTAACATTGGTAGGTGCAGCTTCAAGTTCGATTTGAAGCACTTCCAAGATTACCCCGCGATCACACAGGATCCATCTCCGGCGCGTTCCGTCTCTGCCGTGTTTCTGGTCCATCAGCGGCACGAGCCCTCGCCCACAGGAAGCGTGTCTGGTCAGCAGCGCAGCGGAGTGCTGGCCCAAGCAGCTGGATTCGCGAGATCACAAGATCGCGGGAGAACTACATTATCACGTGAGAACTGAGAAATCACGCGATAACATTAATGTTAGCAGAGCAACACACAAACTACAGTTCAGTTTGCACATCCGAGGTTGATTATCTGCTTATTTGGAAATCATTGAGTGATTTTTGTGCTTCTACCATGGAGGCTATTAAAAGTGTTCTTTTTTTGAGATTTCAGTGTGTTGATCTTAAAATAAACAGAAAAAAACAGGAGTCTGTACCGGTCTGAACATGGTGTTTTATTTTGAAATGACCGGATGCTGTATGCTGCTTTCGTGTGTGACTTCCTGTTTGGAACGATCTGCTCTGTTGAGCAGATCGCGTCTCTTTAGCGAAACAGAGCGGAGACACGCTTCTGATTGACTCCAGAGGTCGCGGCGCACATGGAACACGCCGGAGACGGATCCTGTGGAATCGAAGGGTTATGCTGCCTTGAAAATGACAGATTACATCTTACATATGGAGTCAACTTTAAGTTAACCAAATGCCAAAATGGAGTATTTGTGTATGATTATTTCATCATTCAGTTACTTCTTAATGAAACAAATATAGACCAATTTGACTTATTTTTCGCAATCACAATTTCACTAACAGCAGACTGTAAAAGTTGGAAGAATGAGAGTCCTTATGCCAAGTGCTGTTTGCAGGCACGCTAAGTGTCACAATGCATCTGCACCTGATGAAAGACATGAATATCGTTTTTTTTCTGGCTACTGCATTTGCCAAAATCTGAATGCAGCATGAGTTTCACCTTTGGGCTACATTGTTTTGGCTGCACTAACTGTTCTGCATCATCTAGAACAGAGCTAGTGATGTAACCTGTATGTCCTGAACAAGGTGGTTGCTTATCACAGACTCCGTATGAAACCATATACAGAAGTCGATAAAAAGAGATTTTAATCAACCTAAGTGTTTTATTCTCAGTCTGCTGTCTATCTGATGGCGCAGAGCATCAACAAGGCCTTCAGGCGGTAAGTTCTGCTTCACCTATATTCAGGTTGAATCGTAATTCTCAGTGCTATGTATGCTGCAAAATAAGCATCAACATGAGCACTAATAGAGTAGGCTGCGAAGCATTAATGGGAAGTGATTTTTCTGTATTTGTGCAGCCATATGCAGTAGAGAAAAGACTTAATGTTCTTCATTCATCATAAAGAAAAAGAACAAGAAGTCAGTTATATATTAAGTCCAGTCTACTGTGCAGCTTATGCACTGTGACATTGCCCAGCTGGGTGCCATGATAATGCCACCATCAGAGATCTGTCGCTCCCTTTTTTCTCCCCTTTAATGGGGATGATTCTTCAAGTGCCAGGATCAAAGCCGCAGTAGGGGTGCCAGGGCTATGAAAGGGTTAGCACCGAGCAGAGGGGATGGAGGCGTGGGGAAGGGTGGGGGTGGGATGGGGGGGTTCACTGCTGCATTGCCTAAACCCTGCCTGCCTGAAGCTGCACAGGAAACGTCAGCTTTGGATAAAATCTGCTATGGCACTTTAGAGAACCCAGGTGTATTTGACCTGAAGTTTTAGAAGGGAATAAGCGGTACATCCCAGGACAATCCTGCTAGCGTTATCTCAGAGTTGCATGTACACCAACGCTGTTATGTAACCATAACAACCACGACAACGTGACAAGCACTGGAATTCGAAACTGAGGGCATGAGCGCAACAATATTCACCGTTGGCAAGAGAGCTTGAAGATCCTTTCTGCAGCATTGCTGTGGCCCTCGTGTCTAAAGATAGCCGGCCCTGTGAAACGGTCTGATGTTCAAACAGACTGTAATATCACACACAAGTGAAAATGAAAGTGTAGTGCAGTATGAATGCATGTATGAATAATATGGAGCCCAGAATCCTGACTTATATATTATACTGCAACCCCCGCACACGTCACACTGTGATTCAGTAACTGAGTCCCTTATTTGCAACGATACAACAGCTGTACAGTATCAACTTTCCTGTTCATCCCTTTTCCTGCTGTCAGTCTGTCATGAAACCAGTTGACTCTACAGAATGTGGGCGATGATGGCTGGCAAACAGCGACGTCAAGAGCCTGCAAGTTTAAATCTGTAATTTTTTATGTTTTCATATCGATATATTGCTCAGTGCCTTTCAAACAGTATATCTTTCGTCTGCTGCTTGGTAGCACTTGAGCAACAGTTATTGCCTGCCCAGCGATTTCCCAGTGGAAATGTGAATCCCATCTCTCCAATAAACACGATTCACAGTCTAAGTGGCATTTCACTTTGAATGGCTGGCTGCTGTACATCACCGAGTGCATTGAAAAAAAACGACCAGTAAGTGAAGCAGACAAACACCATGTCGGCTCACAGTTGGAGAGCCAAGTGCTGCCTTCTGCCATTTGGATTACCATGGAAACAGCCAAATACACAACCAGCACTCCCATCAGCCTCAACTCAACATACTGCAGCACATGTGTGATGCCAAATTGCACGTTCAGTCTTTCAATGATGCCCATAGAATTTTGTTAACTGGACTGTTTTATATATGAATAGAATGTTGTATTTATGTTATAACTATCATTTATTTGTAATATGTTGTTTTGATCATTTTATACTTTGAGTCAAGTGTTTTCTTCTGATTATGTCAGAGATCATACCTCTACAAGTCTCACTCCCCCTTTCCCTGTGGTACTGGTTAATTCCAAGTTAAAGGATAAAACTGACTCAATACAGAAGGTACACAGTCACACATCAGCACTATGTTGAGCTATGCTGGATGAATATTAGTTATACACACCTAACTGCATGTTGAAATATGGGCATTCATTGATTTGCATGCTAGTCGGCTGGTACCAGGTGAAGTGATTGGCCATCCCTCACTCCAGTTGTGAAGGCCCCTCTCACTCTAGTTATAGTAGTGTGTGTAGGTGTGCTGACAGGTTACATGCCATTAGGCCTGTGGTCATGATAGATCCTACAAGGAGGCTGAGTGAAATAGGGTACTGCTGAGCTACTATTGAGCTTTCTGTTGGCAATGGAGCAAATGTCCCTGTCTTCTATGCATGTTCTGTTTTGTTTCGTTGCAGATTTTCCATTTTATATTTAGAGATGTAATTCACACCTTGATAGACTGGGCATATTTGTCTGTCACTGACCAAAATCAGCCAATCAATGCATCCTTTTGCTGTCATAAAGTGGATACCGCTGTAAAAAATTAAATGTCTCCAGTAAGACACCAGTTGGACAACAGCCTAATTCACTGTGATATTGTGAAGGGCATTATTATTGAAGACATTTCATGTGGAAGGCCTACAGCACTGAACAGTATTGGGTACATATCAGGGATACTAAATGACGCACGTTTACAACACGACCTACGTTTGTTGCATACCAATTCACTGAGATCACCGCGGATGTGATCGGCTGCAGGCGAACCCCGACATCGTGATGTGTTGCCCCTCCAACCTCCAGCCAAAGGAACAAAAGTATTGAGCAGGTGACAAATGTAAGATGCGTTTAGGCCCCCCTCTCCTCTTACCTGCTCTGTGCGCTTCACCCAAGCGGACCTCGGTGATGCTGCTCGGGTCACTCTGAGATCTCCCCCGCTGCAACACGCAATCCTCATCCAGCCCGTCCGATGATGCCATGGTGAACAGAAAAGCACAATGTAAGATTGTGAGACGTAATCACCGTCAGCCAAGGTCACCGGCATCAAGTGGTGGAGAAGATTTAATGTGGTTGGACTGCTGCAGCTGCAGCTTCTGGTCCCCGATAAGCAGCAGTGCTGGGGAAATCCATTACGCGCGCAGCATCATGCCACCTTCAAGTGCTGCTCGTAAACCCCATATTCAAAGATCTAACTTCGGCTTGACAGTTTGTCTTGGCTTTAAACAATATAAATTGTCCCAGTATTGCAAAGGAGATTTTAAATCCGTTTTCTTTACTGAACACACGTTCAGCTTTTTAGACAACTTGTAATTACATTGATGCTACTAGTTTGACAAATCTACAGTAAATTACACTGATTGATTTGGAGGAGAAATAGGCTAAATCGAGAACTAAAATTAACAAAGATGAAACCACAATGGCCGACTAGATATCTTCGAAGTCTAACCTTACAGGGGAAATATGTATGGGTTTAAATAATCTGCCGTTTACAAAACAGTACAGCTCATTTTTATGGGTGTAAGCCAGGATCGCAACTGCGCTTTGATTGCTCATATGAAAGGCCACTGTTAAATGCGAAATGTCCTACAGCCCTTTAAGGTAGCGTTGGATTCACGTCCGCTTGGGATTGAAAGAAAATGAGGACTTCTTAATGACCTTTTCCCAATGGACTAAGTCTTCCACATGTATAGAATAAAGCACGCAGGCCTACAATTAGAGAGGATGGAACTTGTTTCACGGCTAAGCTTAAACCTTTGGTAATCATCTTAAAATACTGAAGAGGACTTGGGCCCCATGTGAAAGAAATATTTAAAATTATTTAGATTCTAATTTATTTCTATTTAAATGACATTTTTAAAAAATGTATTATTTAATTGAGATTATAGTCATAATTCTGAGTTCAAAGTGAACTTTAAACGTAGAATATTGACTTCATTTGCAGATTATTGTTATAATATTATTATTATATTATTATTAATAGTAGTAGTAGTAGTAGTTAAAAAAATAGAACAAGTAAAAAATGAAATACAAAATTTTCAGTATAAAAACAATCACAATTCTGAGATAAAAGTCAGAATTCAGATTTTAAAGTGAGAACTCCAAGAACTATGGTCTGATTTTTGCAGACCATGTATAAACCTGGTATTAAAATAAAACACACAAATGCAAGGTGTAAATGCATCATGACCCTTAACTGTAAAAAAGATTGTCATGATCACAATGTGGTCAATTCAGCTTCACTACATCTGGAGGTAGTCTGATCCTCACTGTGTTTGGATGGGTGTTAACGTAATCCATACAACAAGCTGGCATCAGTACCTCCGTCATCATTCTGCTCTGACCTCTGACTGCAGGTTTTTCTCTGGAGGACAGAGATCAGATTTTAATCAGGATAACAAGAATGAATAACAAGTCAAATTGGCTTCAAATTTGGTACACACCTTGGGGCAGGGCTGGATTAGGAAAATCAACATCAAAATTTGGCCTAGTCCGGTATTGTAACAAATAGCAAAACATTGTTATGATTTTTCAGGCAAAGTGTGTTTAAAAATAATATAATCTTCTTTGTGGGGTTCATTCATGATGGTAAATGAGTTGAAGTTTGTAGTATATGAACATATAGTTTTATCAGCACATGTAGCAGGTTTCCTCAGTGAATCTGTCAGTAGCCTACTTGTGAAGGCAAACTGTTTGGCCTCTTTTACGGTGCGTTTCAAGCACTTTTGAAAACCTCTTTAAGGCCGTGTTCACATTTGGTTTTGGTGATCAGATCACAAGTGGACAGCCTTATGTACATGTGTGAACACACACAGGGCAGATTAAGGAGGCTTTCAGATCCGATCACTCAGGCCACATACGGAGGTGGTCTGGAACACATTTATCAACATACTTCTGGCAGTGTGTACGCACATGTGTCCTGGGCCACATTAAGTACAGCCCACTCTTCCCGCATCCATGCCAACGATCACGTGGATACAGGGGAGACCACTCAATTTCAATCCATCTGATTTAACATTTCTCTGCTGTGAAATTGTGATTCTAATTTACAAAAAAATAATGTCGGTTATTTATAGATCTTATAAAATATGTGCTGATAACATCATTGATTCCTATCACAGTTTGATCTGAAATGTCCTTACTATTAGGGGTTAACTGATGTAGCTGCCAAATTATTCATCTGCCACAATCTGCTCCTCAGTTCCCCTTACAGCCTCTCGCTCACCCTCAGCCCTCCAAACTGAAAATGTTCTTTTTCAATCTTTTATACGTAGCAATTCCAATGGTTAATTAACCATTATGTGATTATCAGTTAACCCATATAAATAATGCCACAATGTGAGCTATTAGAAAAATTGTGTGAATGATTAAGGATTTAATTTTGATAAGGATAAGCTATTGTCAATTAGGTGGTCATTCACGCCAAACATGCAAATATCTTTCAGTGTCAGCTGATGAAGTGAGAACAGACACCACACAGCGTAGTGTCCCAGGTCTTTGCAGTACCCCTGTGCTTACAGGTATCTAAATTCAAAGAATAGAAGGAAATAAATTCTTCTACAGCAAGATATGAACTGTTTAAACATTTGTCGAAATATTTTCCTCTGTGTGCAGGCTGGTCCATGAAGGGTTGTCAGAGATTGTTGTTCTGGGAAATTACATAATTGGATTCCCTCCCGCACCAGGAAGTGGAAGAGGTCGGTCACTGTTTCCAGCTGCTGGCCACAGTCCTGTGTTTGGTGCCACTGATGGATCCTACGTGAGAACAAAAACCCTACCAGTACACCTTGGCTGGCACTAGATGATTAGAAACCTTTTCCATACATCCGGCTGCAGGCTGTATGCAATGGGACAAGCAAGTTCTTAAACACATCCGTGGGGTACTCAGGGTCTGTCCAGGACACCAGGCTACAGAAAAACAGCAGGATGTTCAGAGATGCTGGGAACCCTCCTAGTCTACGCCTGCATTAACCAACCTACTGCGAACATCACCCCTTATTGCAAGTCACTACAAGGGAGATCATACGGCAGGTTCAGCCAGCACCAGGCCACTTATAATTGAACATGTGTTTGGCAGGTTGAAGACCCACTGGAGATCCCTGTTCAGAGCCCTGAAGGTGAACTACAACAATGCATCAGCGATCAACACAGCTTGTACTGTCCTGCACAATATTTGCCTGACAGCAGGGGACAGCTTCTAGTCAGTATAGGGCATGGACAAACCCCCCGTGGCTCCAGCAAGTCAACTCAAGAGGGAGAGGGGTGAAGTTACTTGCAGGGAAGGAGTGGCCGGTCATCTTCCTGCTCACAGGATCACAATTTTTATTATAATTTTTCAGTAGCCATGTTGTTGCCCTGCCACAGTTTTAGACACTGTTAATTTTATTGGCACTCAAGCATATTTGTCTTTTTATTAATCCATTTTATAGAATGGCCTAGATAACACCCTGGTATTTTATTCCTCTTGTTGCAGTATATTAAAGTGTTCTGTTGGTAGTATTTGTGTGTACAACATATGCAGCTTCAAATTGATTGCCCTATAGTGATAAATAATTATCTTTTATAATGAATGTGAAATTAGAACCATCTGATAAATGTTTATATTTAGCTGTTTAATCAAGGGTGTGTCGTTACCCTGCGCTGTGGCCTAGTATCTATAGCCACTTTCCCACTGGTCAAAAAAACCAGTAATACCCGCAAACACTTTGCTTAGTGTGAAAGGTTACAATCGGCATTCAGACCCGGGTCAAAAGAATCTGCAGTAGACCCGGGTAAATATCACCTCAGCTCCAATTGGCATTGATGGGAACACAAATCCTGTGTTGACACGCTAATCTCCTACTCCTTTCCAGCGCGATGCTATGCTCTGTCGGTAACTTCTGCGACTCCTTGTCATCTCAGCTACAAATTCAACCCCTATCCGTCCGAGCAGTGCTCAAACATCATTCCAGATTTGTTGCTGCCGAGTTTGATATATCGACTAAATGAGTAATAGATACAATAAAGACCTAACCACCGCAACATCTTCACTGTTTACTAAACCTGTTTTGGGCGCATTTGTAACGTCAGATGGTGACGCAGCAGAAAAGAGACCGGAAGGAGTATACTCCACTGGGAATGGGAACAAAGACATTATAAGTGGGTCTTCCCGGATCTGAAAAACCTGCGTCAACATGCTAAATTTAGGTGGGAAAGGGGTAACTGAGTGAGAGTAGTTAGTACCCCCTGGTGTTGATGGGTTGTTAAGCTCACATGATCCTGAGTGTGAGTGTGATTGTGATCTCAGCTGTTTGGGCAGAGAATTCAACACTGCATTGTAAGTGGGTGATAGGTGATGTCTTAGGCCACCACCTCTGTAAAAGGTTTTTCCAGCTTAACATAGATGGCTTCCTTGACACCTCTTTCAAACCAACCACCTTCTCTGGCCAGGATGTGAACCTTGCTGGCTTCAAAGGAGTGTCCTTTGTCCTTTAAATGTAGGTGGACAGCTGAGTCCTGACCTGAGGAACTGGCTTTCCTATGCTCCATGCATTTGTGGAGGGTTGTTTCCAGATGTACAGGTCACTGCATTCCTCATTGCATTGTACTGCATACACTACATTGCTCTGTTTATGTCTGAGTATTTTGCCCTTAGGACAAGCTTCTGTCTGAGTGTGTTCAATGGTTTGAAGTGTACTGGAATATTGTGTATGTAAAATCCTCCAGAGTTTCTCGGATACTCGAGGGAATAACAATGCTGTGGCGTTTGTTGTTCTCTTCCTTCCTGTTGGAATTGTGTTTTTTAGAAGTCTGACTGAAGGTCCCATTTGGGTAGCCTCATGTCTGAAGTGCCTCCCTAGGATGTTCCTGTTCCTTCTTCTTCCCCTCTGTCCTGGTGGGTACATTTTGAGCTCTATGGTGTAGGGTTCTAATGACTCCTAGCTTGTGTTCTAGTGGGTGGTGAGAATCAATAAGTAAGTACTGGTCTGTGTGGGTGGGTTTCCTGTAAACTTTAATGTTGAGGCCTCTGTCCTCTTCAATGTGCACTGCACAGTCCAAGAAGGCCAGGTTTCCTCTCACATCTCTGGTTCTCTGGTAAACTTGATGTTGCTGTCTACTGTGTTGATGTGTACAGTGAAGGCTTCCACTTCCTTAGATTGGATTTTGACCCAGGTGTCATTCACGTATCTAAACCAATGGCATGGGGTAGCTCATTTTCTCTCTACTTTCTCCATTTACAGATTCTACTTCCTCCATGTGGATTTGCCTCTATTGGAGACACAGGTGAACTAAGTCTTGTGAACCAATTGTTCAAGACGTTCCAAAAGCTGTTCAGTCTGTGCCCAGAAGCGCTCATCCTCTTTTGCCACCTCCTCCTCCAGCAGCTGTAACAGCACGCTTTCTCTTCTTTTGAGCGGACGGGACAGGCCGAAGTGGAGGAATTACCCCCCTGTTGCACACTCGTCCCCTGCTCTGCTGCCTCTTGCTCTTTCACCTCATTGCTTGCTGGATGGCAGGTAACCAGAGATGTAGAGGGAATCCGGCAATTGCCTTCAATGACCAGAGCATCCACAGGGGCCTCGCTTTCCTCAATGCACGAGTCATAAAGACAGAGGGCACAACAAAAGGATTTTCCTCTACCTCATGCAATCGGGTAAACCAGGTCGCTGCTCTGGCCTCCCCTCTGTTTGTCCCAGTCTCATCATCACACAAGTACAATTGAAAACATTGCTTATCACAATGCAAGAATAAACAAAATCTGCAACAAAACAGCAAATAACCGACGTACCTCAAATTCTCTTTTCAAGTTGTTCCACTTCTCAGCCAGTTGAGTGTGGCTTACTGTGTCTTTCAGGCCCATCTTCATCCTTATTTGTCTGAAGAATGGAAAACAGCTTTAGTGTTACAGGCCAGTCTTGACCAAAGGTTCTCAGTTATATCACCACAAGGCTTTGTCAATATATACAAGTGGCAGTTTATTGTACTCACCGGCTGTGTATTTAAAACATTATCAAAGCTACACATCAAATGATAATTATCACAGTCAAGTATTAATAACGTGTGTTGCTGCCCCGTGAACAGGAGGTCACTCTCTGCCCTCAGTTTAATTAAACTTACAAATAAAATAACATAGTTGTACATTTATCAATAATTTCTTTAAAACAAGGCTTAACAAAAACAAGGAGCACAGTAAGAACATTCTCTGCTGTTATATTAATGTGGCTTTTCATGGAACTGACAGTTGTTATTAAAGAGCCTAACTGTGTGCCATGTGAGGAGTTGTGGCTTTTATACGTCAAGCCATTTGATAGAAGACCCCACATTGGCTACACCTGTGTTTTCTCACTCTCACTCTAGGGTAGGTAGAGGTAAAGATTTCTGGGTCATGAGAGAAGAGAGGACACACAGAGCCATAAGTTAGCAAAATGAAAAGCACAAAGTATCCAGTCTGTTCTTAGTCTCCAAGGCTGTTTACCTTCCTCCTGTTCCTCTTGCCATTCTCCAACAGATTCCCTTGAGTGTCCCTGCTTTCCCCATCTACACACCTGTTCCCACTTACCTGCTGACTTGCTCACCAGACTCCACATCCCTCATCAGTAACTAAACAGGTTGAAAATTGATGAAACGACTCAAAAGTCTCCAAGGTCCACAGTATTCTGCACTGGCTTGCAAGCAGTATCGAAGGAGTTTCTCTGATCTGCCATAATAATACAACAAAACTGAAGAAACAAACAAGTTGAGCTCTGGCAAACTTTTGACAAAAAGTCGAAAGGGGACCATTTTTTAAAATAAATCTTTTGAAATTCTTTTAAAAAGTGGTCGTTTTAATTCGATAATACAAATCAGTTAAACTGTCTGTGGAGGGCAGCATTATACTCTTTAGTGTATAGCCTGCCGGAAATGCTGAAGAAGAAGAAGCCGCAGAGAAAGAGGAAGAAGTTGTCAACAAACATGGCAGAAAGCGAAGGAGATAATTCTGTCTCACTAAAATCTCCTAAAAATGAAAGTTCGGAGAATTCTACTTCCCAGTTTACCCCCGACCTCAAAAGCGTCTTGGTTACCAGCGTTTTGAACCTCGAAAAGCTCGACGTAGACCTCTACAGGTAACTGAGTTACGTTTGTCGCTTTACCTGGACATTAAACGACATTAACAACATATGCTAAGTACATCGCGTTCACGTAAACGTTCAAGTCCTTATTATGACTGGTAATGGTTTCAAAGCCTCCGATGTATTAGACGTAATAATTTGAAACGTTAAGCGCTAGAAAACCAAACAGTTTTGTTCTGGTGACCTCAGCCTGCATTTTGATTAGGGCTCATTATCATATTCTATGAAAGAAACAACTAGTCACGTTCTGTTTTGCAATTCTCTAATGCATCTATTGGATTTCAATAGCATTAAAATTAGTAAATGTGATGTGTGGTAATGTGGTAAGAAAGTGCTGATAAAAACTGAGCAGACTTTAAGTTATTGACAACACCAAAGGTTCACAGTTTACATCTATGAATTACAGTCTCAAAAATAACACTCTTTCACTTTTCTGGTTGAGAAAAAAAAATGTTGTTTGTCTACTTAATTGAAATACAAAAGGCCGCATCACCCTGACTGTCAAAGCTACACAAGCATCATATCGAGAGAATGCATTACATGTATTTAAGTTGTTTTCTATTTTTCCACAGAGGGACGCACCACTGGGTGCCTCGCAGTCAGCGTTTGTTTGGTGGTCAGATAATTGGTCAGGCCCTAGTCGCTGCTGCCAAATCTGTCAGCGATAATCTCTTTGCCCATTCCCTCCACTGCTACTTTGTACGAGCAGGTAAGATGAAGCACAACTATAAAGGTAAAGGACCTGGCCGTTACATTGACCTGTGCCTTACCTTACAATAGGTTTTATCAGCATTTTTGAATTCTAATGCTTGCATAGCAAATACATGAATGTAAGAAAACCCCTCATTTTTCATACTCTATACACTCTATGGAATAATCTTGCTAATTAGCCGCAGGAAGTCCAATAACTTTTTCCTTTTTTATCCTTTTTTTCTTTTGGGTCAGGAGACCCTAAGGTGCCAGTGCTGTACCAAGTGGAGCGTACAAGAGATGGTCGCAGTTTCACAGTACGCTCTGTCAAGGCCATCCAGCATGGACAGCCTATACTCATCTGCCAAGCCTCCTTTCACACGCTACAGCCGAGTCCCCTGCAGCACCAGTTCACCATGCCAATGGTCCCTCAGCCTGAAGACCTGCTCACTGTAGAGGAGCTTATTCATCTTTATCTCAGGTAAAGCTGCTCGATTAGTTGATAACAATTTATCATTGACATGCAAAGATTCTCTCCGCTCTAGTACCATCTTCTGGCTTTGACTTCTTTCAGAGGGGGATTGTTGGTTTGCTTGTTACACTGCTGGTGTGTAGTTCCATTGAAAATGAACATTGAAATATAATTATTTTGATTGGAACTTTATGACAGTTCAATTCTTCAAATAATTTGCATTTATTTCCATGTTTGGAAAAAGAACAAGCCATGAATAATAAATTGACTCCGGTTAGAACCAATCATGTAATCCCAATAGGCCTACAGATGACAGACACACACAACCTATGTTTGTGTTTGATCTTCTGTCTCAAATACAAACTAAGCAATACTTGTGTATTAAATAACGCAAGGTTCATTTTTTAAAACAATGCTGTTTACAATCACATCTCAACTATGATCTGTTTTTTCTTCTATTGTTTCACAGTAAACCAGACATAGCAGAAAATGCTAAACAAGGCCTTAACACCCTGCTGGCTAATGAGGTCCCCATTGAGATAAAACCAGTCAACCCACCGCACTTTTACAGACTTTCAGCAGCTGAGCCGAAGACGCTATTCTGGGTGCGAGCACGAGGACATATTGGTAAAATGCATTAATTGCACATTTGCTTGCAAACACTACAAATATTGAATAGCTTATGTACTAGTTCACAGGGTACTTGTAGAGTATTTTCAAAAATGAATAGTATTCCTCTTCATAGCATTTTATTTGCAGCATTCTTAGGATTAACGGTAAGCTGGGATGCTTTGGATATTGTATAAATGCATCAGTAAAAATAGAACGCAGTTATATATAACATGATGAAATAAACTCAGGATACTGAAATATATTTTACTTCTAGATTTTATCATCGAGTGGAAACAATTTCAAAACTAAGCTCGAAATAAATTATTTTCAATATGAGAACACATGAAAAATGTTTGTAGTATATAATGTCTGTAAACCAGTATCGAAATGGTATTATTTTATGTCTTTTATTTGTGTGTTTATGTAGGTGAAGGCAACATGAAGCTGCATTGCTGCGTTGCTGCTTATGTATCAGACTACGCTTTCCTGGGCACAGCACTGCTGCCTTATCCAAACTACAGGGCCAAGTTCTCAGCTTCCCTGGACCACGCCATGTGGTTCCACAGCACCTTCCGCAGTGACGAGTGGATGTTGTATCAGTGTGAGAGCCCATGGGCAGGTCAGTACTTAATTTGTTCTGTCTGTAACAGCACCCCGGCCGGTTCCACAACAGGAACTTAAAGGCCAATCACTGAGAGTTTCCCATAGCCTGAATCTGTAGGAACCTGTGAGGTCAGGCTCTGTGTTCTAGATAATGAAAAAGTATCCAGTTGATTGTCGTGCTTTTAGATTGCTATGCTTTTGTTATTTGGTATTTTATTTTGACAAAAGATCAGACTGATGTTTCACAATCAGGAAAACCCTGAAGGACCCCAAACAATAAATACATATACAAATATTAGGGGTGCAACAAAATATCGAGACGGCGATATTTCGTCGTCCTGACCGTTGCAATACAATTATCAATAGGCTGGCACCAAATATCGCTATTTTAATATACGGTGATCTAAGCAGATTTTTCTGCCATTTTAACTCACCCCGTCACTACTACATGATCCTCTCAGTGGCATTTATGACGTGAACGGAAATTAATTGGCTAAAGAAGTTAATCAGATATCGTAATGTGATCATTTTATGATTGTCTTGCAATATATCAATTATCACAGAATCACTGTATCGTGATATTTTCATTATTGTGGGCCACATACATATAAAGAGTGCCACCATATGGCAGCATTGGAACAATTTTTTATTTTATGTTTTTGTTTTGCGCTGCCCGGTCAACGAGCAGTTTAGTTGTGGAGTTTGCCACAATTGAAAAGTGTTGATTGTATAGATTTCCTTCTTTTACATTAAATGATTGATGAATGTCAGCATTGTTTATAATATTGGTAAATAGATCAACAGAAGGGCCCCACCAACTGTAAGATTTTAACTGAATAAACCAAATAGAGAGTATTTATGGGAAATCTACTGCTTTTATGATCAAATTCAGAAAATTGCAGCAGAATATGCACTGTATCCTGTATATTGAAGTAAATTGCTTATCTACAGTGCATACGGAAAGTATTCACAGCGCTTCACTTTTTCCACATTTTTTTATGTTACAGCCTTATTCCAAAATGGATTCAATTAATTTTTTTCCTCAAAATTCTACACAAAACCCCATAATGACAACTTAAAAAAAGTTTGTTTGAATTTTTTGTTAATTTATTAAAAATAAAAAACAAAGAAATCACTTGTACATAAGTATTCACAGCCTTTGCTCAATACTTGGTTGTGGCACCTTTGGCAGCAATTACAGCCTCAAGTCTTTTGGAATATGAAGCCACAAGCTTGGCACACCTATCTTTGGCCAGTTTCGCCCATTCCTCTTTACAAAACCTCTCAAGCTCCATCAGGTTGGATGGGGAGCGTCGGTGCACAGCCATTTTCAGATCCCTCCAGAGATGTTCAATTGGATTCAAGTCTGGGCTCTGGCTGGGCCACTCCAGGACATTCACAGAGTTGTCCTGAAGCCACTTCTTCGATATCTTGGCTGTGTGCTTAGGGTCGTTGTCCTGTTGAAAGATGAACCGTCGCCCCAGTCTGAGGTCAAGAGCGCTCTGGAACAGGTTTTCCTCCAGGATGTCTCTGTACATTGCTGCATTCATCTTTCCCTCAATCCTGACTAGTCTTCCAGTTCCTGCCGCTGAAAAATATCCCCACAGCATGATGCTGCCACCACCATGTTTCACTGTAGGGATGGTATTGGCCAGGTGATGAGCGGTGCCTGGTTTCCTCCAAACATAACGCTTGGCATTCACGCCAAAGAGTTCGATCTTTGTCTCATCAGACCAGAGAATTTTGTTTCTCATGGTCTGAGAGTCTTTCAGGTGCCTTTTGGCAAACTCCAGGCGGGCTGCCATGTGCCTTTTACTAAGGAGTGGCTTCCGTCTGGCCACTCTACCATACAGGCCTGATTGGTGGAGTGCTGCAGCGATGGTCGTCCTTCTGGAAGGTTCTCCTCTCTCCACAGAGGAACGCTGGAGCTCTGTCAGAGTGACCATCGGGTTATTGGTCACCTCCCTAACTAAAGCCCTTCTCCCCCGATCACTCAGTTTTGAGGGACGGCCAGCTCTAGGAAGAGTTCTGGTGGTTCCAAACTTCTTCCATTTTCGGATGATGGAGGCCACTGTGCTCATAGGGACCTTTAAAGCAGCAGAAATGTTTCTGTACCCTTCCCCAGATCTATGCCTCAAGACAATCCTGTCTCGGAGGTCTACAGACAATTCCTTTGACTTCATGCTTGTTTTGTGGTCTGACATGCACTGTTAACTGTGGGACCTTATATAGACAGGTGTGTGCCTTTCCTAATCATGTCCAATCAACTGAATTTACCACAGGTGGACTCCAGTTAAGCTGTAGAAACATCTCAAGGACAATCAGTGGAAACAGAATGCACCTGAGCTCAATTTTGAGCTTGATCGCAAAGGCTGTGAATACTTATGTACAACTGATTTCTTCGTTTTTTATTTTTAATAAATTTGCAAAAATTTCAAACAAACTTTTTTTAAGTTGTCATTATGGGGTTTTATGTGTAGAAATTTGAGGAAAAAAATTAATTTAATCCATTTTGGAATAAGGCTGTAACATAAAAAAATGTGGAAAAAGTGAAGCGCTGTGAATACTTTCCGTATGCACTGTAAACACATTGCCTGTGTAATTATTTTGGTCTTTTGCCATGCTGCAAACCAGCTGTTTACATTCTGTACCCCTGGGAGTGAGGTAAAACCCCCTGAGCAGAGTTGAAATTTAGGTTTTGATACTTGATGCCAGAGAGGAGGGAGACAAAAGCAGAACCTTTAAGAATGGCTACACCTAAGCAATGGGTCATTCAGTTCCTGTATTGGAGGTCAAATTATTACAGATCACAAAAACATATGCAAATGCAATCGGATGTTTAGTTTTTATACAGTGTTTCATTGTTTATCTACTCAGATGCTTCACACTGCCCACTGCACATTGTAAGTTTTTAATGCAGCTTAATTTGATCTTTTTTTTTTTTACAAAACCAACAACCTAATCATTTGCATTGAGAACTCAGGTACAGGAAATCGCTAATCATGACTATAGAAAATATATAATTTTTAAAACATATTTGTACCCAATAACAAATTATTTTGTACTAAAATTAACTGGAATTGTATAAATGTATTTGCACAGTGAGTTACAAATTTCATTCATATTCTCTGCCACATGTATTTGCTTAGTAATGGCGTAAATCTGTAAATTTCAAAATATTTTGTGAGCCTATTGCTAGTATGCTACAATTGTGGCTAATCTCCTAACACCCATAACATTAATCTTTTTACCAGCTTTGACACATCTGACATCTTTTTGCATTCCTGCTTTAAGCCTAATGCGGTTTGTGTTTTTGTCCCATAGGGGGCAGCAGAGGACTCGTTCAAGGCCGACTATGGAGAAGAGATGGAGTGCTGGCTGCCTCTTGTTCCCAGGAGGGTGTCCTGAGGGTAAAACCAGTCACAGAGCCTAGCAAACTATAAGAACATTCCAAAAGTTTTTATTTTTTATTTATTTGTTAATCTAATTATTTTAATTTTGATTTAGAAATTCAATTGATCATGTATTTATGGATTTACTGATTGTTTTAATAAGACTTATTTCAAGGTCAATAAAGACTGGAAAAGATTAGAATGGATGATTGTTTGTCATATTTTATAATGAGATGAGAGGTGTTTCTAAGCTATTTACAAAGTAGAAACCCAGATAGCGTAACAATTGTATGCCTGTCTTGCAAATGCAACTACCACTGCTGTCTCATGGGGTTTTCTTGGAACTAAAGTTTTGTCTGTGACAGAAAGAATAGCAGGTGAATGGAATGTAGAACAGGACAACAAAGGACAGGAACAGTCTGATTCACCTGTGGAGAATGAACACAGTGAAATGATTGTGGTGTAGGACAGTCCAGATTATAAACAACCTGATCCACCAAAGGAAAATTAAATAAAAGTGCTGAAGAGTTGAAGTCACTGAAGTGCAGGACAGCCCAGACAATGTACTTAAAAGGGCGAAATGATTGTGGAGCAGCTCTTGACGCTACCATTAAGTGTGTACATTTAAAGTCCTATACACAGAAGCTTCAAGCAGCACCAACCTGCTACCATGTCACATGAAATTTTTGGGATGCTAAGAAACCTTTTTCAACATTTACCTTGTACAGCTTGTTTTTAACATAATAGACAAAACGTATCAAATGCTTTGTTAACCTGATTAACTTACAGTACATCTCCTATCCTTTTTAAACATTAACGCATCAAAACATGCTGAAGGACCTTAAAAATAGTACGAAAGCCAATGTTGTAGAGGGTCCAGTGAGCCAGGAAGAGAAGAGGTGGTGAATAACTATACTTTTCTCCAATCAAGCTAATTTCCAGTCAGAATAAACGCAAGTTAAATATTGTATTGTAATACTGACAGAAACTGTTGTGCACTGACTCCTTTTTGAATACATCATTTTTCTGACAGTTCTCTTAGTCTAAATGTTAAGAGTTGAAAGCTGCTGGGCTGTGCTTTTGAATTTTGGTGGGGGTCGACTTAGAATCACATATTGTGCAGTCTTCTTGAAATGTGGGAACCACAGAGTGGAGCAATCAGAGGTCGAAAATTACATTTGCCAGTTAATTTGCACACACCCTGACAGCTCAGAAAACTTCATCAGGTACAGTGCAGAACGTATAAAATACCATTTTAAAGGTAATCCTGTACTAGGTATAAGTATATTTTCTGAATATATTGAGTAAAGAGTGAGATTCCATCGGCAGATTTTGCGAGGCAGATGCTGCCCAAACTTCCAACTACAGCTTACGCTATACCTACAGCTGCTGCCTCCTGCAGATAGCTACACCACCTCCATAGTCCTTAACCTACAGGAAACATACTGAAGCCTAAACCTCCACCTTAAATCTTCTGCCAGCAGATATTAGTAGACAACTGCTACCCAAGCATCCTACAGCCTCCACCTTAATTTCTCTCTCAGCAACCTAATTTTGGTGCAGGCAAAGCCCAAACCTCCACTTAAAGCTATTAAAGATATTCTTATTTCTCATTATGTAGAAAAATGTGCTTAAATAAAGGACCTAATTGCGATCAGCCTAAAATAATGCTATATAACCAGGAATTCACTGCATTTTGCTAAAATAAGTCATCCTAAGGCAATGTAATTTTACTAGAAATAGCACTGGCTTTAATAACGAGTAACAAAATAATAAAGTTATACTACAGCACTTTGTGTTGATTTTGGCACCCCCTGTGGACAAAGCCGTACCTCTTATCTCTGCTGATTTTGTCCTGTACAAGCTTAAGTGGTGTTTTGTAACAAAAAATCTCTTCCTGCTATTAACTATATAGAAATAATCAATCTTGTCGCTGATGGTCTGGTTTGTATTTGTAGGTCATATAGAGTAATCAGAATTAATTTCAGTCTGTTTCATAACCATCGTAAAAACTCCTCACAGGAGCTTTAAGATAATCCCACTTTCTTGGCCCATCCAGTCGTGGTTGTTGGCCAATAAGTCTGGTTCTGCTCAAGGTTTCTGCCTGTTAAAATAAACTTTTTCCTTGCCACTTTTGCAAAATACTTGCTCATGGTATATATACATATATTTTTTCCCTAAAAAGTAAACCAAAAAGTGTAGATAAATAAAATTAAAGAATTATACATAGTAGAATATATAAATACATTAAAAAAAGCGAGTAAATAAACACTTTCAGTTGCTGCTGCAGTTATTTAGGCAGACATACTGATTGGATCCGTCCGGTCAGCCTGTGAGTGCAGTCGGACTCTCTGAGCACCGCGGTTGTCTTTCCCTAGACCTTTCCTTAAGAATTCTCCTTTACACCTTATCTTACCCTTAAGATATTTAATATTTAGAGAAGTGTGTGTGTGTATGTGTGTGAGGTTTATAGTCCGGCTTCCGCACTGTGTCCAAGCGGATGAGTTCCGCCCTTATTTCGTTCCGCTATATAAATTACGGAACTACGTTTTTATGAAATTCGATTTCGGCATTTGTGAATGTAATCCTTATTATGAATGGTATGAATCACGATTCGGTACGTGACTTTATTTTCCCCATCCATCCAATTTATTTGACCAAACAGCTGCACCGCTTGGTTGTTATGTGGTTAGCGCCCTTGGTTACCATTTTCCACCCATCATGCATCACTGCAGGGAGAGCCAGAGAGGTAACTGAGGCAACGTCAACGCCACTTTTTAACGTGAAATATATGAAAATACAGCGTTACAGTAGAAAGTGAATGTTTTACCATTAGTTAAACAGTTACCTTACCGCTCTCTTCTATCACCTTTGTAGAATAGATAAAAAAGAATATCAAGCATCAACCGCTAAGGTAAGATACAACTCCATATAGCTAGATTAAGCTATTGCTATGTTTGCTAGCATAACCCGTTACGCTACTACAACTATTGCAAGTTAATATTGGCTAACTATTCACAGGAACTGTAATTAACGTAAACTTCAGTGAAAGAACTTTGCTAACCCGATGTAAGTTAGCTACGATAGTAATAATGCATTAAACAGAACATACTGTTAAATGGGATCTAACTTCGAGTTACATGTTGAAAGGTGTATGGAACCAAATAATACTCTTATTTGATGAGTGCATTAAATAAATGATGGAGAAGGAACAGCACAACACAGTCGTCTTCAATTGTTCGAAAAGGGAGCTGTTCACTGCGAACAATGGAAACAAATCCATGCAGAAAAGACTACGAGCTCAGTGGAAAATCCAAAGGTAAGTGATTTGGTGAATTACTAACTTTGCTGTCTAGTTTGATCTACGGAAATTTCCTATAGTTTAAAAATAATTTTGGGGAAAACTTTGTTTCAAAATATATGATGTGTGTCCTAGCATGAAGGAAGAGCTGTCTATGGAGAGGCTAAAAGGTGTCAAGTTGTGGATATCTGCGGGTCCAAGGGAGAAGTTCACAGCATCAGAGGTGATGTATCAAAAGCTAACGTTTTAAAGAAAGAAATAACATTGTAAACGTTTTGTTGATTTCCATGTTACAGTTTTGTCATGGGATATTGTGAAAATGACAACGCCCCAGTGAAATCAAAATTCCCTTTTAAACTCTCACGTCGGTATTCACACAAGCACGTTTTCTCATGCACAGTTTTTCCATTTGATTGCAGCTGGAAGTGCTGAAGCATTATCTGGATGGAGGAGGAAATGTCCTGGTCATGCTCGGCGAAGGAGGAGAAATGAAATATGAAACCAATATCAACTTTCTCCTCGAGGAGTTTGGGATAATGGTCAACAATGGTGCATATTAAAAGTTGTTAAAATTACATTTCACATTTATATAGTTTTTTTTGTTACAGTCTGCAAAGTGAATTATAAGCTGTCTTTCCCCCCTCTTTCTGTCACTCCTGCAGATGCTGTTGTGAGGAATGTGTATTACAAATACTTTCATCCTAAGGAGGCACTTGTGTCCAATGGTGTTTTGAACAGGTTTGTTGGTACTGCGTAAGAGTGTTTGTGGCAACATGTATACATATGTTTTCAAATTTTACTCTAATAAACGTAAAACAAAAACTCTGCCTTTTTCTTGTTAGAGAAATTAGTCGGGCTGCTGGTAAAGTTGTCTCTGGAATCATTGAAGATGAGAATGTTGGAAACAATGCACAGTAAAATATTAACTTTGATATTTCTTTCTACTACATTAAGTACTGCATTTAGAGTTTTCAAGGATTTAATGTGGGCTTTTCTGTCTTTTATTGTGTAGGGCTCTAACATTTGTGTATCCATATGGTGCCACACTGAGTGTGATGAAGCCTGCTGTGGCTGTTCTCTCAACTGGCTCAGTCTGCTTCCCCCTTAACAGGCCTGTCCTAGCCTTCCATCAAGGAAAGGTAGGAGCGAACACATTCTCAGACCATGTATTTAAACTTACGGGATGATGTTAAAACGTGTCTTGTGTCTTATGAAGGAGGCTGGCCAACTGGTGGTGTCTGGTTCCTGCCACATGTTTAGTGACCAATACATAGACAAAGAGGAGAACAGCAAAATCCTGGTGAGTCCAGTTGAAAGATTTATTTCAGCAATTTACATTCCAGACCCGGGAAGAGTATTATATTCTGATGTGGAATTTGTTAAGCATTAACTTTTGTGCACAAAAAAGCCTCTTGTACTTTTGTATTCAAGGATGTTGTGCTCCAGTGGCTCATGTCTGATAATATTCAGCTGAATCAGATTGATGCTGAGGACCCAGAGGTGAGAACTTACACTTAACAGTTTCATGGCATTAATCATAATGTCTTTTAAATTAGCTGACATCCATCATGTCCTTTTGTCCCCTAGATCACAGATTACACCATGTTGCCAGACACTGGGTGCTTGTCAGAACAGCTCAGAGTGTGCTTACAGGAGGGTGATGAAAACCCCAGGGACTTCACCTCTCTCTTTGATATGTCTTTGTTTAATTTGTCAACCGACACTTTACCCCAAGTCATTAGGTGAGAATGCAAAATAAACGTTTGAATGTTATCCTATTGAAGCAATTTTTCTTCATGGATTACCAAAAAACGTTTTCTGCAGTGCTTACAAGCAGCTTAACGTCAAAGATGAGCCACTTCAGCTGATCACACCGCAGTTTGAGACCCCTTTGCCACAACTTCAACCTGCTGTAAGTTAAAGTATTGCATTCTTGTCCCTACTAATGGTTTTCCATAGCTGCAAATTGTTATTTGTGGAGTAATATACAACAGAAATGTTAAGGGAACATTTTGCTTTAAACCCCTGACATTGACGTTGTGTTTTCTAGGTATTTCCACCTGCCTTAAGCGATTTGCCTCCACCTATGCTCGACCTGTTTGATCTAGATGAAACATTCTCTTCTGAGAAAGTGCGCCTGGCACAACTCACCAATAAATGCAAGTTATTTCCTTTACACAGCAGAATTGGTGAAGTTGAAAGTTGTTAAAAACACGACTATCTGTAATCATATTTTTTTTAATGTCATTTTCTCAGGCACAGACGATGATCTCGAGTTCTATGTGCGGAAATGTGGTGAAATTCTGGGGTTGACTCCAAAGTTGGATAAAGATCAGAGGGATGCCAAGCACATCTTGGAACACATTTTCTTCCAGGTTGTTGAGTTCAAGAAACTAAATCAGGTGAGACACCCTTAAAAGGTGTGCAAGTAAGTTTATTATGCATTCAATGCATTGTCTAATTATAATTCATTTTTTCCTCACAGGAGAATGATATCGAAACAGAGGCAAGATTCACTCCATAGTGATTGGATTCATGAACCTTTTTTTAAGACTCAACTCTGCCTTTTCAATTTACTGTACTCTGACCGAGCAGATGGAAGTTTGTTCTGAAGTAAAATGAGGTAAAGGGACTGTCACAGGAGTTGTGGACAATGCGGTATCAACATATGGTACTATGGTGATGAGAAATTGTATATAAAGTTAATGTTTTCATACATTTCTATTGCATTATATTGTATTTCACAGAGAAAAAAAAAAAGTAAAATACACTTAAATAAAGTCATTGATAATTTTATTTAAATAGTCAACTCTTTAAGAAACTTTAAAAAAAAGAAAAGAAAAAGGCATTTGGATCCCTCGCACAGGTCCTGATGAATGGATCCTGTAAAATAAACGAAAAGTTAGAACATGTATTTGACATAGAATTTGCAGAATGATGAACACTAAAATAGTCATGTTAACTGAGCATCTTACCATCACACATACTTGCATGTTAGAAGCAGAGAATCATGCGTTTGCTTGCAAAGAGACATTCTCAGGGAGAAACTTCAGCTAGTGAATGTTGTGTTGACTGGAGTTTCGGACTCTTTGTTTGCTCCAGAGCACTGGACTCCATGTATGATTTGGGGCTGTTGCTTTCTGGTTTAATCAAAGACACATCCCATGACATTTGAGAGGAAGCAAATTCACTGTACGACTGGTCAAAACAGGCAGGCTTTTTTTGCTTTTGAAGGAGCATGTGGGGAGTGGAGGACTTTCCCTGTAAAGGTACGGCCAGGTGACAGTTATCAGTCTCTTGAGTGATGTTCACTGAAAAGGCCTGAGAGGGAGAAATGGTGTCGGCTGACAGGCTGAGAGTAGCCAAGATGGACCGGCGGGGGTCAAATCCATCAGCCACAGTGTCATTTGACACTCTTGACACGGACAGTTGTTCCAGAGACAAAGCAGACATCCAACTCTGTTCCCCCAAAAATCTCCTGTCATGTTCCAATGGAGATAAACACTCAAAGCTTTTCATGTCTAGAAGGTAAAATGTAGAATACCACTTATAAACACATCATTTGGTCAGACTTGAATGAATCATTCTGTTTTTAGAATAAAAAGTGCTCCTACCTTTAACAACAATAGCTTTCTCCATTGTCTCCTTAGGCCAGCGAGTCTAAACTGAGCTCCAGGTGGGTTTTAACAGCTCAAGATGTTTGTTAATTGACCCAGCTGGTGGCTGAGCTGGTCGTCAGGGTCGAGGAGGTGGGGGAGCATGCAGACCTGTGGATGTGCAGGCAATTTTAGTTGTAATCTTATAAAAAAAAAAAAAAAGTTTTAAAATAATAATTTAAATGATTTCTTGAATGATAATTGTGACTTTTAGTGATGTGTTTTTGAATTGTTTTTTGTTCTGAGAGAAAGTTAAAATAAAAGAGTTTAGAAATATATACAATACAAATAAATTTTTTATTAATTGAGAAATTCATTTTGGACAAAAAACAACAACAACCAAACAAAAAAAACATAAAAAAGAAAAACAAAACGGCTCCAGCTTACAATTATTTACATCACTGATTAATCCATTAATATTCCAACCTTTTTCTTAATGTCTCTAAATTTAATTAAGTAGTCACTATATTTGAGACGCAGAGATGACACTTTCTTATTTTGAATGACAAATAACCAAAAGGAAAGAAAAAAAGATTTAATTTGATTTTAAAAGCTTGGGACCTGATAATGTAGTATTTTTGATAAATAATCTACTTTATTGCCAATTTAGATTTTCTTTTTTTCATTTGATTAATTCACTCGTTGTTTCAGCTAAGAATAGAAGTCTCTTAAAATTGGATAGTGAGGTTATTTTAACAACTATCACACATAAAATTTTCAATTTAATTGGTGCTTTTTCAAATATTTTATTTTCCTTTAATGTTTAAAAGGCACTCGGAATATATGATTTTTAGGCATTTGAAAAAAAATTGGTTTGGACAAACACTTTTTAAAAGATTTTATTTTGAAGCTTCATCGGAAGCTTTCCATGTGGCTGCTTGACCCTCCGCGCACATCTAATGCGCATCTACGTCACTTTCCGGCTCCTACGATAGAGAAGGGCGCGAGATAGAAATCCAGGAGCGCGGACAACCCGGGCGCTCTGCTCCAGCTGGCTACAAGCTGCTACATAACCATTCAACACAACAGCACCGAGCCTCCATCATCACCACCGGTCACCTTATAAAGATTAAAAACAAGCGGAATACAACGCCACAGTACCGAATATTCATGCACATGACTTGCAACAACAACAGGATACACCACCGTCTGACCGTAAACAACAGAAACCGAGGGAAATGTCTTGGTGGGCGCGCGGGTAAGATGTCGATCTTTGTATTTTAATGAACAGTGGCATTAGCAATACATCTATCACTGTTAACCTTGCAGTAGTAATGTTATTCAGTTGGCCATGGTTTGCATTTTTAGCAAATTTTGCAACATTTACGTTTATAACCCACTCTCGCGAATGCCGCCCTTTCCCGGATAAGGACTATAAACAAGGACCAGTACTTTATTTGACGCCAGACACTCTTCCTTTTAACTCTGAGCAATCAAATAAAACCGTCTGATACTGTACTTATCGTATAACTTTAACCAAGCAGTGGCAAGTTCATGCATATAGACTAGTAACCGTTTATACCCAGTAAACCACACAAATAAACCTGATATTCAGGTTCTCCTCACCGCAACACAAAGGCATAACAGGAGCTGGTTTCTGCTTTCACTGTCAGCTTTGTTGGTGCTCATTACACCGTTTGTTTCCCAGTGAGGATGGAGAGGAGGCCATGCATCAAGACACTGATTCTGATGTGGCAGATCAGAGAGACGGTGGGAAAGTGAAGGTGAAATGGACACAAGACGAGGTGATTGCCATGACTTGTCCTAATGAGGTGCATGTTGTCTCGAAGTAAATAGTGGCTCTGTAGCACAGGGGACATCAAAATGCTTGTGTGTTTATGTTTACAGGATGACAAGCTCAAGACACTGGTTCAAAAACTAGGACCCAATGATTGGAAATACATTGCCAGCTACATACCAGTGAGTTTAACTTATTTGTTGATAATTGTAAACTGTTTTGGTTATTTTATGTCAGCAGAAATCTCTTTCAGTGCTTTGATGTTTATTTCTATTTTCTTTTTTGCTTAGAGTCACAGTGAACACCAATGTCAGCACCGTTGGTTTAAGGTCTTGGACCCAGAATTGGTTAAAGGTCCTTGGACCAAAGAAGAGGATGAGAAGGTAGGTAACTCCTTAGCTATTATTTCAGGGATTTAAACAAAATAGCTCACCAAGTGTATCCAGTGTGAATTGATCAAAATGAAATTACATTTTGATGCTTCCCTTTATTCCGCAGGTTATAGAGCTTGTAAATCTATATGGAAACAAACAGTGGGCAATGGTCGCCAAGCATCTGAAGGGCAGACTGGGGAAGCAATGCAGAGAGCGTTGGCACAACCATCTCAATCCCAATGTGAAGAAGTCATCATGGACAGCCGAAGAGGACCTCATCATCTACAAGGCTCACTGTCTGCTGGGAAACCGCTGGGCTGAGATTGCCAAGCTGCTCCCTGGAAGGTAAATATTCTCCATTTCATTATGATCTGCTCAGAGGATGAGTTTGAAGTTGTTGGTGTAGTTTTGTATGTAAAATCAAAGCCTTTCCTTCTCTTAAGAACTCTTGTTATAATATTTTTTCACAGGACTGATAATGCGGTGAAAAATCACTGGAATTCCACCATCAAACGCAAGTTAGAGATGGGCTTTTATGCAGGGGAGGTCTTTAGGCCCAATGAACTTGAAGAGCTGTTGGCCCGTGTTAATAAAGATATGCAGGTGGGCTATCTTTTCATCATGTTCTCCTCTAAGGTGGATCCAGTGTTGAACTTTACTAACATTGTTGAAAAACTGTTCTCCGATCACACAGATGCCCAGTTGTTCTCAAGATGGTGCAGAAAAAGACCCAGAGCAGAAAACACATCTTTTAGTATGCAACCAACCACATTTATATAAAAAATTATTAAAATACACAAGTTACGATCAATGGACTTGGTCTAAATAAGGAATATCTGTATTATCATGTTTTTAATTTCAGTATATTAATAGATGAATATTCCACCAGATGCAGGAAACTCCAGATTCTGAAGCTGACACCAGTGAAGCAGGACCATCAAAGGTTGAGTCCTCCCCAAAAAACAGTTTAAGCCCCAAGAATGAAGCAGACGCCACAGGAGAGATGAGCTGCTCCAGCTGGGTGGTAGACAGTTCTGGCTTTCTCTCCCCTTCTGGCCCAGCACTGAAGGAAGTGCTGGACATGGTGGATGGGGTATGTATCCCAAAGAACTGACAAATAGACACATAGCATAACATTTAATTTAATATAAAGCTCAATGGGAGTTCATAGGGAAAAAAGCAACATGAATTTATTTTGGCGTGTAATCAGTGATAAAGACAAGAAGGCAAGAAACACTACATTAAGAAAATGAAAACAAAACAAATCAGTCGAATTATATAAAGATTTCTTCAGTCTAAAACAGGTTATGGTTGAATAAAAATCTTATTAAAAAAAAAGCTTTAATTAATCATTCCTGCAGCAAGATCTTGTTATTGTACTTTTTATAAAAGGTGCAAGCTTTTTATGACTAGTTAACCTTTGTTCTATTTCACATAGGTTAACTTTTATCACCATTTACCTTATTACACCTCCATTCTTAACTAAGAACGGAAAAAGTCTATCTGGTTGTACTATTGCAGAGTAGAGACTACATGTTCAGCTAACAACGAAAATGTGTCTTCTATCAGGATCTTGATGGCTGGTGCAACCTAGCAGCCTTTGACCTGCCAGAGGATAGTCCTAGCCCAGAGCGTCACCAGTTTCGTCTAGAGGCCAGTTCCTTGCAGGAGTTAAGCAAAGGCAGCAAGGGAGAACTCATCCCCATTTCTCCTGGAGGTGTGACGCCACCCTCCACACACATTCGGAGAAGCTGGAGATGCATTGCCTTGTCTCCCGACGGCAATAACTCCATGACTCCCAAGAGCACACCTGTCAAAATCTTGCCCTTTTCTCCATCTCAAGTAAGTCATTTAATCCTGTGGCTCTGGCTTTGGTGATTCCTCTAATTCCATTTGAGATAGTTTGCTAACTATTGTGTGTTCCAGTTCCTCAACATGTGGACCAAGCAGGACACTCATGACCTGGAGAACCCGTCCCTCACGTCCACGCCAGTGTGCAGCCAGAAAGCTATTGTTACTACACCACTTCAGCGTGACAAGACCCCCCACACTCAGAAAGAGAACTCAGCGTGAGTGATCTTGAACAAGTGAACGGACTGCAATAAATATTTTTGTTATAGTCTTCTCACCACTGCATGCTTTTAACCTGATTCACACACACAAACACACCTATGGCACAGCCAATTGGGGCAATTTGGGCCTCAGTGTCTTGGGCACAGGTTTCGAACAGTATAAAACACTACAGAGTTCAAAAGTTGATAGATTGATGATTGATAGATGTATTTGGGTTTTTACTTATTTAAGCCTTTAATTACCATACTTGCAATTGTAAAGAGGTAATCCTACTGAGATTTGATGAGAGATTGCAATCCGATTCTGATCAGATAAAAGGATGTAAAACTGTATTTGAATTTGATCATAGGTCTTTCTTTTGAATGAATTTTGTTTTCACATAGATTTGTCACACCCAATCACAAGTCTGAGCTTTGTACAACTCCACGAACTCCAACACCATTCAAAAATGCCATGGAGAAGTATGGTCCTCTGCAGCCTCTGGTGAGTATCTGGTTGCCCGTGAAAAACAATGTGGTATGGTAATGATTTAAAAACACTGCATTAACACTACTTTTCTGCTGTGTTATACTAGCCTCAGACGCCAAACCTTGAAGATGACATAAACGAGGTCATCCTAAGAGACGCGGGAATGGACTTGGTTGTTTTACGTTCGACTCCACCTGAGCAAAGACGCAAAACAATGGTAACTATAGCTTTTTTCACACATGCACTGTACTCTTAGCAAATGTCTGTAAATTATTTAGGGGGCCCTCAATGTGAAAAAGCAAATGTCCAGATCCATTGACTTGGACTTTTAAGTAATTTAACCTGCCAGCCCCCTAGTAAGAAGTCTGCGTGAAGTCTCGTCAGTCGATGTGTGAAAGCAGCAGGTAATAGTCCAGGCAGTTCACAGCAAGCAAGAAGACGTGTTGATGACATTGTTCACGTTGAGCGGAGCTTAGCTGTTTTATACACCTTTCTCAGTTGCCTGTATTATGTTTTCCACTCTTGTGTGTGAATTGTGAATACGTATTTTTACATGTTGTAGTGATATTAACCCAAAAAGAGTCACCATAACAGAAGAATTCTCATCCCTCTCCTGCTCACTCTACACAGGCACAAATTTGTAGCTGTGTAACTCTTGTGAAGGAATTTATTACGAAAGCAAATATTCAAACACATTTTTCTTTTACATTTATACATGGATAGTCAACAAAGTTCAAATAGGTCACTGAAAACAAACCTGAATAAGACTGTAATAATTTTCAGAAGCTAGCGTAACAACAGCTTAGCTTAGCTTTGGGGTCAGGGTTCAGCTTTTTATGCCACATGCTAATGCTTTAACACATTGTAATGAGTTGTAATTAGTTCATAGTGCAAGCCAGCCTTGACACCCCAAATAATAAAGAGCAGGGAGTGTGATCTGTCCTCAAATTTGATAAAATATACATTGTGGTGTTGATCTCATACCTGATGTAACTTGGGTGAATGCCTATTGAACTAGCACATTGCTTGTTGAAGATGAATCTTAAATGCTTTGGAACACTGAGTACTTTCTGTTTTTCTGCTTCACACTGTATCACCTTCACAAATTCACACTGTGGAGCTGCGACTTACGATGACTGTCTTTCATTGTTGGGCAAAAGGCAGGTCCACAGGAGCAACTGAGTGTGAAATTCCTTGTTCATTCAACTCCCTAAACCCAGATATTTCTAGGTTTTTGCTGCCACCTCAGTTCAAGAATGCTTTGAATATGTTTACGCACCATGCTACATAACATAAAGGGCATTCTTCTTATTTATATTTTTGTAATAACTATTGACCTAGATATCCATGTTTTTTTTTTTTTTCCCTAAGCATCGGCCTCCTATGAAGAAAGTGCGTAAATCATTGGCCCTAGATGTCATGGACTGCCAGGTGATGCCTACATCGAAACGCAAAGCCCTTAAAACTGAATCCAGACAAAGCATCAAGGTAAATAAAAAAACAAATGTGTTATTCACCCACCCATGAATTTAACGCATCCTAATTCTCGTTGTAATTTTTTCGCCACAGGAAGAGCCGGTGATAGTTTCTCTCAACTCTTCATCATTTTGCAGCAAGAGGCATGAAAATATCTTGGATCAGGGTTTCCTTTTGGGACCCAGTGACAGTGCCATCTTTCCCAGCACGGTTCCCCCTTTGCCGGCAAGTTCTTCTTTAACCCTAAAGGAAATTGTCAAGTATTTTACCACAGCTTTTCTACGTTTGCTTAACCTTACTGTGATGATTTTTGTTCTGTCTTTAGATGTCAAAAGAATGGGAGATGGTTGTTTGTGGACAAACTAAAGATCAGCTCATCATGACGGAGAAAGCAAGACACTACCTTCGTTCACTAAAATCCCACGCTCCCAATCGGGCTCTGATCCTGTCCTGAGACATCTCTCATCTGTACACCAACATGTTACACATACACAATCTAATGTTGCTGTTGCTCCCTTACTTTTTGCGGTTGCAATTTTTGGTGGAAAGAAGAACATTGCATATGTAGGTTTAATACAGTTTTTGAAAGAAGTTGATAGAAATCATTACAGATTTTTTACATCCCCATTAAATATCTGAGAGTTGCTTTTAGAGTTGGCCCTATTTCAATGGCCTTGTGCAAGACTTGGTAAACAAGTTAACCACATTCCATTGTATCATTGTCACTTCAACATGTCTGAAAAGAAAAATGAATGTAAAATTGAAAATCACGAAAATGTATATTTGCTATCATTGAGGACATTGTTTTACATTGCATAATGTGTCTGTAATTTACCAGTTTTTAAAGTTGTGAAGAGTACATACACTCAGTTTGCACCTCCATACATTCTGTTTTGTAACTGGAATATGAAGTAAATTCAAACAGGTTGATCAGTATTACATTTAGTAATTAGGGATCTGTGTTAAAGTGTTAAGTGAAATTTGTCTTGTTGTAAGATCTGTTTAGCATGTGTCTGGATTTCTAATATGCATCTCTTTATGCATAATAGCAATTAGAACCTCAGACAGAAAAAATCTGATATCTGCTGAAAAGCACACAATAATCCTTCAAGGTGGTGGTCTACTTAAGTGGATACAACAAAGTGATGAACATACTTGGCAATATTTTATGCAATAACTGGGTAGTAAAGATGTTAGGGAGGCATGGAAGCTGTGCCAGCATTCATGGCAGGGGTATAATGTTATTTGGCACTGTGTAAATATCGTAGAATAGTGTTGTATGTTTTTACTCAATCGTACAAAACTTTGTTAAAAAAATTTAATAAAACACGAATATGTCCTATTCACATTCTCCTCCTGACTATGCCACTTCAGCAATTACTATTTACAAACAGCAGAGAAATTATACATCTCTCATTTAACATTTAATTAAGAGGATTTTTTTTTAGCTAAGAGACAGCTACACGATCGATTGAGGATTATCTGGATTATAGTGTACATACACATTTTCACATTTCATATAAGCAAATGGGTATGATTTCAGCTTTTGAATATGCATTTGATTCCTGTTCCTGTTGAAACAAATGAAAACTTGTTTAAAACAAATTTGTCTTTTGAAATGTTAATGTTTCATATTATATTTTTTTGGCCTGTAGTCTATTTGAAATCATAAATAATAGGGTCAGTTTTATCTGAGAAGATTAAATGCCATCAGGTTAATCAATTAAAACTTGCTATTACCTACTAACTAAGATAATATAATATATTTCTTATGTAATCGTCATGAAATTGTAGTGACAGTGTTAATGATAATATTATCTTTATTATAAAAATACTATTACATAGCACATATCGTAGTCGAATTTAAAAAGTTGTGTTTTATTTTGAAATGACATGTGTACAACCGGATATTATACTTCAAGTGACAGCTGGCTTCCTGAGACACCGGAAGCAATCGTCGGTTTTGGTGACGCTGCATAAGACTGCAAGACATGGACCGGTCTAGTAAGTGAATTACATCGTAAATGTTGAATGTAATTTTACGATAGGTTTGTTCTTCTTCTTATTTAAGTTTTGTATGGTATTGTAGAATTAGCAGTCTTAAACTAAGTGTAAAAAACGAACCTGGTACATGCAGTGTGTTGCTTCCTACTGACGCTAGCTAGCTTGCCTGGCAGCTAAACCTGCAATGAAAGAGCGAGCGGTATCTCAATGAATGAGTAAATATCTTCAAAAGAAATATAGCGTATCTTTTGTTTCCTTATCTAAATGGTAATAGGTAGTTACACCTTTAGACCAGCTGGTAGGCAAACTTGTCTCCTCTTTATGACTGCAGGGTTGTTCGGGTTGGTTCTCCTCAGCCTGGCTCTCGCTGGGGCTCAGGCACTCACACCGGCGCACTACCTCTCCCTCTCTGATGTGGCTCGACTGCAGAACCTCTTGAGCCAACAATTCGCTGACCTGGACTCTGCGTACTATTCTGTTGTTGGTCTGACCAAACTTGGAGCGGCTGTTCCCGATCACACGGTAAGAAAACCACTCCAGTAGGCGGAAGTTTAGACACTTGAATAAAGCATTCAGTCACAATTTAGTTTCTTGAATAATTAATATGACATTACACGTTGATTGTCAATGTTCTTCAGCTGAAAATGTGTGTTTTTCTTTGTAGGGAGTATGCCAGTTCCTCAAATCTCAACTTGATCCCACTAGTGTTGACTCCATCTTCTTTGCTGCTGAGACCAGTCAAGCCATTTCAGGATGTGAGGTATGGAAATTATATTCTCACCCTGACCTTCTTATCTGTCCTATAGCATTTCATTGTATTCCAAAGCATTTATGGAGAAGATAAGTTTAGTTAGACAGGTCGAAATAGGAAAAAAAAAAGATTTGAAAGTTTTGAGAAGACCTCTTTATAACAAATCACAATTTCCTTTGGGATTTGAAATCCACATTATAGCCTCGTGGTCAAGATGTAAAAAAATAAAAATAATATGACATTAGTTTGGCCTGAACATTGACAGGAAATAGTTGAAGACTCTGTATTATATTGCAAACTCTTGCGCATCAAACTGTTTATATTAGATTTTTGTTAACTTCACAGATCCCTGTGTCCAATGAAACCCGTGACATCCTCCTGGCAGCAGTCAGTGAAGATTCGACTATGACTCAGATTCATCGGGCTGTGAGCGCCCTCAGCTCTCTGGGCCTCCCTCTGGCTTCCCAGGAAGTTGTAGGTGCCTTAACAGCTCGCATCAACAAGGAGGACAATGTCATGGCGTAAGTGTTTGTTGTGTTGGTCAGGGAGTGCAGTAGCTTTTTTTGCAGTTTGATATGAAATGAAATGTATCTTCTCTTTGGACAGGATCACTTTAGCTCTGCAAACAGCAGCCCGTCTGTCCCAGCAGGCAGAGCTTGGAGGAATACTGGAGGAAATTGAGGTAAGTTCTAAAACGTCCACTAGGTGGTGCTGTGTGCTTTTTTTTATTCAGAGCAATATAAACTGGACTTTTCATCATGCACAGAGATTTTTTAATGATCAAATGGTTTTGCATTTTCCTCTCAGGATCTGACGGCTCGTCTCGATGATCTTGGTGGCATCTACCTCCAGTTTGAGGAAGGACTTGAGGCAACTGCCATGTTTGTGACTGCTGCTTATTCCCTGTCAGATCATGTGGATATGGAGCCCCCCCTGAAGGAGGTATTATTTTCCTCAGTCAGGTGTTTAATCAGCTAGTTTGTTGCTTTTCTCTGCATGTTTTTTGTCTGTGAAACTAATGGAAGAATTGTTTCCACCACAGGACCAGGTCATCCAGCTGGTGAACTCAATCTTCAGCAAGAAATCCTGGGACTCTCTGGCTGAGGCCTTTAGTGTAGCGAGTGCTGCTGCTGCTCTCTCCAACAACCGCTTCCACGTTCCGGTCATTGTCACTGCTCAGGGCCCAGCCACAGTGTCTCATAGCCAACCCACCCTGCAGGTACAGATGTCAGTTCTCAATCTAGCTACATTACTTTGCATCAATTCAAAAAACCTCCATGGTGATGCTGTCTCTCTGTCTGATTCACAGCTCCTTGTTACTGATGTGATGTCTCAACCCCTGGCCTCAGCCAGCGTGCTGGTGGAGTCTGCGCACGCTGTTGCCTCCAAGAGCATTATTCTTAACCAAGCCCCTTTCACACTTAATGAGTATGTATACATACATTACCTTTCATAACCTCATTGCTCATCAAACAAAACTTCCTTAATGTTCCTAAGAGTGAAGTCTGAATGTTAATGCAAATTACAGTATACAGATGTTATTGTATATCTATTTGTTGACTGTGTAGAGTGTGTGAAATTACTTAAATTTTCTGTCAATCATTTGCAAGTGTTTTGTAGGCAGTCTTTGCTTGGTAGAACTACACCATATACATTTCTGTTTTTCAGTGGCGTCTTTGAACTGAACTTCATGTCCAATCAGCCAGCCAGTGGATATTACCAGTTTACCATTGCGGTGACTGGAGATAGCCGACTGGTTGCTAATCACGTTGAGGTGAGAAGGCGGGAGTGGGATGGATTAGCCAGTGGTTCACTGGTTACATATTAATTTTTTAAGCTTGTGGTCACTTCTTTGGGTTGTGTGGCTGCAGCTGACCTTGTTTGACTGCATATTATTGTAGTCACACTGTTTAGGATTTGTATGCTGCTATCATGCCCTGTCTTGATGTAACTTTATTTTTTGACTGTTTACCTGTAGCTTAAGGTGAAGGTGTCCACTGAGGTGGCTGTCAGTAACATGGACCTCTCTGTGGTGGATAAGGACCAGAGCATCGGCACAAAGACCAGCAGGTTAGGAAACAAGTTTTAATAAGTGAAGCCCTTTTCACTTGCCCTTCGTAGCTCTACAATATAATTCTAAATGCTTTTCTCTTTAAAATGACCCAGGGTGGACTATCCTTCCAAAGCCAAGACCCCCTTCACCGCAGACAGTCACCAGAACTTCGCAATGTCCTTCCAGTTGGTTGACATTAACACTGGAGTGGAGCTTACCCCTCATCAGGTGTGTAAATGTTGCTATGCATCTGTATGACCAGAACAGTCATGACAACAGCCAACCTCTTTAAACAGGTAGGAAGAAATTAGATCAAAGTCTTACCTATTTGTCTTCTCTGTTACAGACATTTGTCCGGCTGCACAATCAGAAAACTGGCCAAGAGGTGGTTTTTGTAGCTGAACCCGACAGCAAGAATGTGTACAAGTTTGAGTTGGACACAGCAGAACGTAAATCAGAGTTTGACTCCACCTCTGGTACCTATTCTCTCCACCTCATTGTCGGAGATGCTACTTTGGAGAATCCCATCTTGTGGAATGTGGTGAGTGTGTGTTTAGACATTCTGGTGGTAATAGGGGTTTTCAATTGTTGTAAGTGCCCAGCCAGTGACAGGGTTTTTATCTCCAAAGTTAAGTTTTAATCTTTCCATAGGCCGATGTTGTTCTGAAGTTTGTGGATGAGGAGGCTCCAGCTGTCATTCAGCCCAAGACTCTTTATGTACCCAAACCAGAGATCCAGGTAATACTTCTGTACTCCTTATTTGTATCAGATTTACTTCATGATGATGGAAAATCAAACAACATGCACTAGGTATCTGCTCATCAGTTTGAAATTATCTGTTTTCTCTGAAGCACTTATTCAGGGAACCAGAGAAGAAGCCTCCCACGGTCGTGTCCAATACCTTCACAGCTCTCATCCTGTCTCCCTTCCTGCTTCTGCTTATTCTGGTAATGTTGAAAAACTGTTTCCACAATGTTTCCTGTCATTTTCTGTTTTTTACTTATTTTTGCATCCAGCTTAATTGTACCTTTTATCAGGTAATTTCAAAACTAACCCCAATTAAAGACACACCTAAAAAGCATCCTACTTTCACTATTAAACAAAACCTTTTTCAATTGAGCATCCAGCTCTGTTGTTATAGTTGTATGCAGTGACGTCGTTTTGATCCCAGAGAAAAGCTCTTCAGAAGAAGCCTTCATACACAGTGAATGAGGCTCCAGTATTGCGTTAATATAATGCTTATTTAATTTGAAAGCACAAAAGCTATGGTGTGTTTTTTCCCTGGCATTTGTAGTGGTGAGTAACAGTTATTGTTGTGGTGAATCAGTGCATTGTTTATTAGGTGGTAAACAATTTTTCAGCCCTTTTGTTTACAGCTCTTGCAGGGGATGAAATCACATTGTCTTTTATTCCCCCTCTCATCTGTAGTGGTTAAAGCTCGGAGCTAACATTTCCAACTTCAGCTTCTCTCCCAGCACCATTCTGTTCCACGTGGGACACGCAGGTTAGTCCCAACAAAATGAAATGTTTATCACACACATGATTGTTTTAAAGCCTTGTCATCTACTATTCATCTGCTGTTGTTCAAGTTGATAAGTGAATTGCAGTAATGACTGTGTGACATTGTGCATCATCATAATTAATTTCAGCATGCATTATTCATGAATTTCACACCCAAAATTACAATATGAAATGTCCCCCAATACCCACCAACAGCATCTCAACAGCTGTGTCCAAATGTCCTGAAAATCTGCAAAAAGAGACGTCATATTAGAGTGCATTTTTATTCACTCTTTTTAGGTGTATATTCAGGGTTGGATGCATGGTGTCTTTATTTGTGGACATTTGCTGTTCATTTCAATAGTTGGCTTACTTAATTTGGTAATAAATTACTCCTTGATCATGCAACAATAAAAAAAAAGGCAGTTTTTGCCTTTGTTTGATAGAAGACAGGAAATGTGGGAGAGAGAGGGGATGATATGGTGCAAATTACACATTATTTAGAATAAAGTAAAAATTAAGAAATAAATCTTGCGGCGTCCATAAACTCACTTACTGACCTACTGTATAAGTAAATTTTTTATTTTAAATCTTGATAGTAAATTCAGAATTGTGTTAACCAGCAGCTGATTTGTTTGGATGTTAATGTTCAAGCCTGCTTGGTTGTTTCGTTTCAGCAATGCTGGGTCTGATGTACGTCTACTGGACCCACCTTAACATGTTCCAGACCCTGAAGTACTTGGCGATTATCGGCGGAGTAACTTTCCTCGCAGGGAACCGCATGCTGGCCCAGAAAGCAGTGAAGAGGTACGTCCCCCGATGGTTCCTGGAACAAATGGTTCTTAGAGGGTCCTTCATCTCAGAGAAAAAGCCTGGCCCCTTTCAGATGACGAGGACTCTGGTGTTTTGAGACCTCTTGGTAGTTCTTAGCCTAAAACCTGAGGAAAAGTGCCTATTCCATTTCAGTAGCTTCTGAGTGGGTCCCCAGAGGCTGATTTCAGTGCCGGGCTCTTCTCCCAGGAGGGAATCTCATGCCTACTTGGACCGGGAGAGAAGCGCGGCAGCAAAATCTGCAAGAGTGACGATCTAAGTGGGCAATTTCCTCACCATCAATATGTAGAGCCCTCAAAGGGCCAGAGTGAGCAATTTGTATCCTGTGTCACAGACTCAAGACATCACTCTGTAATTGTTCACTTTAACTTCCTGCTCTTACAATAGCTCATTTAACCCTTTAAAAGCAAGTAGAATATTGCCGATAATGCTTTCAAAAATATAATTTTCCTGTGAGGATATTTTTCCTTCTTCTCTGCTAATTTCTATCTCCTTCTAGCTGGTGCCTTTGATTTTTTTTTTTTTTTTTTAACCCTTCTATCAACACCTTGCTGTCTCTTTACTCCTCTTTCAGGATTGCAGCAGAGCAGAGTAGTAGGTTGGCAAAGTATAGGAGCCTACGATAAAGCCCTCCTTTGTAAGAAATGAGTCGGTTGTTCTTCCAGGCTGAAGTAAGGGCATCCACAGTGTATTTCCATAATGGCTGGCAGCGTGCATGGCTGTGTGGTGCTCACTCATTCTAACTCAGAGTGTTCACATGTACTTGCCGCCCTCCCCCTGGTTTGCTTCTCACTCATTCCACCATGATCATTACAAACATAGCCATACCGGTGCTATGGTAATGCCTCCATTGTTGTCTGACAATCATGGCTCTGGTTGTGCCATTACATCGAGTGACATGTTTTGCTTTCATGAGTCAAGAAATGCATTGTCCAGATCTGAGACATTTGTCATGAGAAGTTCTATGTGTTCTGTTTGTTGTGGATGGGTGCACATTGAAATGCATGATCAACCCTTTACATAATTTGTTGTTTATCAGGTGTTAAATAAAGGTTTTAATTCATATATTTTTGATAACTAATGTTTACTTTTTTTTCTTCCACAGAATTGAGAAAAAATAAGGCAAAGAAAATTAAAAGAGGAGACTGATGGAGCACATTTATTGTTTCCAAGGAGTCATTCAACAAGGCATCAAAATCTGACTTTAAATACAAAGTGGCAGTTCAAGAATCCAATCGACAGTTTAAACATGCAGTTTGTCAGTGTTGCCAAATGGAAAGAATCAAGATATCACAGCGTCTCCGAGGACAAACACTCACTGACAGATCCTCCTACTGAGGGCTGTAAAGCTACTGATCGTTGCACTTCATCTTCCTGTGAGATTTGTTTTCTTATTGTCCAACTTGCCAGTTTTTTCTAAGTGAGCTGGGATTTTTATTTGTGGTTTCTTGATGGGTTTTGTTTGATTTGTGGTTATATTTTGTACATTCCTCTCTTGTTTCCACTCAGTGCCCATTTCACCACATAACAGAAGCTGTTAGTTAACATGTTTCAGCTGACCACTGGCAGTAGCACTGACACTTTGATCGTTAATAACTATGCCAGTGTGTTTGCCTGTTTTTGGTGCATCAGATTTGTAGGAGGAGTGATTATTTGACAAAGAGTTTGTATCCCCCAGAAAAAAATGTTAATAATGAAATATGGGCTGTTTGAGGAACAGATGTTTTTGTAATGTGGAAGAGGAAATAAAGAATCTCTGGTGAATCTAAGTTTCTTGTCTTTTAAGTTGAGAAAAAGTGGAATAAAGGGCGTTTTTACAAAACTGTGAGGAATTTAGTGGCATCAAGTGTTTTTAGATATCAACCAACTGACGCTCCCCTCCCTCACCCTCTGCTTCAAAGCCAGTCTGTACTTGGTTTATCCTTCCTAAGCTCCTGAAGAATCATGGCAGAGTGACATGGTAGGCTGTGGACGATACCTGCTCTAGATATAGGGCCTTTCTCCTTCTCCTACACATTTCAAGCCCGTTGTGCTCTCGTAGAAGGTCCACCATATTAAATGCCATCCCAAACCACCTGATAGGAGTTGGAGTGGGAAATAAAATCCTCTAGCATCAAAGCCAACTTAATAACCATGGGCAAAGCAGTGTTGTGCTCTTTTCAAAGTTCTGATGGACCTGCTTTAACTAAGATGAACATATAAGATGTGTATATATATATATATATATGTATATATGTTAAAAACTTAAAGGTTCCACTGTATATGATTGTAAAGTGTATATTTACAGGGACCATTGCAAAAACAAAAACATTAGACATCAGATTGAAAAATTAAAACATCTTTAACAATAGGAGTCAAAGAAGCTGTCGACTCAAAGTAATGATTGTATGATGTCTAATGGGCAATATTTCTAGCAGTGTAGGCAGAGAGATACTGTGATACAAAACCAAGGTTACCCAAAGTATGTCAATGAGATATCTCATGTAGATCGCATGATTGTCTGAAAATGGCTCGATAGCGCCCCCTGCAAAATCTAAAAGAAGTAGCCCAGCAGTATGTTTCACCAACACAAACAAAATGTGGTAATCAATGTAACATGACTTGACATCCTATCCTACCATCTGTTAACTACCCTGTTTCCATGAGTTAAACCCAAGAGGAAGTCAGTAAGTTAGCTTGAAATACATTTGGATATGTTGGATAATTGGATATGTTAAATTTAAAAGAGCAAGAGGGTTAAAATCACACGGTCACACTTTAACTCCAGCAGTAAACCTAGACCCTAGAAGTAAAGAAATGGAATGCGGTCTTCATTATGAATTGTACCTGTGCTTCCAGTTGTGCAATATCAAAATGTCTGACAAAGGTTTATTAGGGGTCAGACAAATATGTGCCAGAATACTAACAGGAGAGTGAAAAAAAACTTGAGCCCAACACATGCACAGTTCTGAGATTAGGTTTAATCAGGTTACATAAGTGATAAGTGTACAAGTTTAAAGAAGAAGAAGATTTACTTAACCCTTACCTGTTTGGGTCAGGAAGTTCTGTGGTGAACTTTAACTGAAATCAAACTTCACTTTTCTCAAGGTTTTAACGATGGGGCATGCTTGTGTTTTCCGGGCTGTTCAAACAACGACTGTCCTGGTCACCGTATTGTGACTATTTTATATTCACCTTGTTCTGTTGCGTCATAATGACCTTGGACAGCTTTGGCTAGCTGTACCGAATGTAAACTTACCATACGACAGAAGTTTTTCTTATCTTTGTCGATCTGTTTAAGTTTTTCTTCTGTATATTCTGGTCCATAAAAGTATCTTCTTGTCTCCACTGTTTTTTATGCACTTAATTGTTTTCATTATAACTCTATTTTCTTGTTTTAATTCCACAAACCTCTAGCCTGAACAGCTGATCAGTTACAGTCACTGCATTTGGAGAAATTCAGATATTGTACGGTCAAAAAAGGAAAAGGGCTTTCTGACGGCAAGTTGAATTTGTGAAAAATATATTATAAACTTTAGTGGATCAGTTTTTCAGGTTTATAAGTTTATCTTATTTTTCAGTGGCTGAAATACATTGTACTGCAGACTGCTTCAACAGTGGTTCATAGCTTAGCATACATGTCTGTACTCCAGCTGGCTTTTATAAACAGGGGCCATGCTCCCATCAATTGTAGGTATTACACTGTTTGTATTACACTGACTACTGATGAGTACCTCATGCAACCCTACCTAAATCTGAACTATCCCTTTAAGTAGTTTACTCAATTTTAAAGTATTTTCAGCAGAATATACCAAAATAGAATGTAGAAGTACTAACCATGTAGAATGATGTTTTTGAAGAGTATTTTCATTTTATAGTTTGACCCATGTCCTATCTGTGAACATGGAGAAGGCGGAGCCATGAGCCAGGCACAAGGTTTTCTCAACAGCTTTAATGACAATAAAAAAATGATATTATCATTTCCATCTGCAAAGGTTTAAGGAAGTATTAGAAAACAAGCAGTGATGGCTCTGAAAAACGCAGCAGAGAGGAGCTGTGGCAGCCACTAATCTGTCCAATCCACCAATCTCAACTAAGCAGTCTGTGAAGAGGAAAGACTCAGTTTAGCAAAATGCTCACATCATCATGCTTGAAAAGTCAGATTTGTGTTTCTAAATGTTTCATTAGAGCTCATAGTGTATTTGATTTTATGGTACTTAATTACCCGGGCCTCATGACATTCCCGTGCACTCCTCTGTATCTGTGCTTGCTCTGGATGGAAGTAAGATCTTCTTTATAGGTTCCTTCATAAATATCTGACTGACGTTTCATGAAGCTCTCACTTTCCTCCCTGTGGAAGGAAACACCAACACTTTATGTTCCATTGTACATTTCAGTCGGTTACCTAAACACACACTGCAAATATTGCTCCTGTTGAATTTGCACAGATTGAAGTGCACATGATTCCTCTTGTGCTACCCACCCGAGCCGTTTTCCCATGATTGTCTGAAGGAACTTCCTGGCAGAGATTTGGCCCAGGACTTTCCTGTAACTGTTAGTAAAGATGGCGTCAGCGTGGCGTCCTGAGCTACAATCAGAAGGTGGACAATTTACATCAGTTCAGTTATTACTAGAGTACTCTTGAGTAGCAGAGAAATTGAACTGCAGTGCAATGAAGCAACAACGAAAAGACAGGACAGACAGAAGCTGCTATACGATTGTCCAGCGTAAAGGGAAGGTTCATATTTTCTTTAGTTTTATGATTAGAGTTCATTTAAAAGGGGAAATACTAATAAATTAATGTCTCCCTATTGTGACTGCCCTGCCTTGCGCTTGGGTATGTGGAAGATTTTATTATTTTATCAGATTATTATTATTTTATTTTAGATGAATTCCTATGATGCTATACGGGACTTTAAAATCTGAGATTATTTGTGTTTCTTTCCCCCCCCCTTTTTTTTTTTACAAGAATAAGTAAGTATAGGAATAAAAACAATTGCATCACTTGCGATTTATAGGAAATCAGTGTAATTAATTTTATCAATCAAATCAATCAAATTGTATTTGTATAGTGCCAAATCATAACCCAAGTCATCTCAAGACACTTTACAAAAACAGCAGGTCTAGACTGTACTCTTAATGTTTTTTAGAGAGAGACCCAACATGAATCCACCATGATCCACACTTTTAACAGGCAGAAACCTCGAACAGAACCAGACTCATGTTGAACGGCCATCTGCCTCGACTGGATGGGCCGAAAAGTGGGATAGAGGGAGATGCAGGATAGACATACAACAACATATGTTCTTCTTACAACAACAACATATGTCCTTGTTACATGAACAACAACAACAGCGACAACAGATAATACATATGGTTACAATGCCAATAATAATGGTACAAATGTGTAAAATTGAGCAAGATAGTAATGATGATAGGCTGATAATAATAATTGTAGCAATTTGAAGTCAACAGGTCTACTATTAGCATTAGCAACTATAGTAATGATACTATGGGGAAGACTGATAATAATAGTTGTTGTAGTCTTAGTCGAGCAGGTCCACAGCAGCAGGTGGTCTGCAGCAACGAACCCCAGGATTATATATATTGATGTAGGACTGTGAGGGGAGATTAAACACAGGACAACACTCATGAAACTAAATTACAATATTCTTTTTTGCCATTTAAATATTATGGTATACCCAAGATTCCTTAAAATGCTCATGCAATCACTTCTAGCAAACGAATAGAGTTTGCTACTTACTGAGGACACCTGTTTGTTTAATAAAACTCTGAAAAAAACTGATTAGAAATTTGTCAAAAAGAACCTAAATCTGGTGGTGCTTGGCACTTACCCTAACCCTAACCCTAACCCTTTTAAATAATCTCCTATAATGTCAACGGCCTTAGAACTCTTGTATTCCTAAAGGACACTCACTTGATCTAATCTGGACATTAAAAGTCAGGTGAATTGAAACAGCTTTGTTTTCCATTTATCCTATAAATCATCAAGGGGAGGCAGAGCATTTTAATTCAGGCCCTGCTGTTTCTTGTGATAAAGAAGGGTGACATGCTCTAGGGATTGGGAACATTGATGATGTATTGGTCTCCATGGTAAATGTGTTTAATCCCCAAGTGGAAGGGTTGGATTTAATAACAAAAAACAAGTGGTGGATATAATAGCTTCCCAAAGTCAAGGAATAACAACAGTCACAGGAGACTTTAACCTTATTATGAATGCCAATTTGGATTCCCAAGGTACTATAGAACAAAGCTTTGAACCTGCCAATAGCTTACTGAGAAGAACAACACAAGAGTTGGGAATAGTGGATGTTTGGAGAAAGCACCTGACCACCGTCTCAGACCATTCTTTATTATCATTAATAATAGGTATAATAGGGGGAAAAGTAGAATGTCATGGGACTTCATATCTCACTCTTGCAATGGGAAGACTTTACAATAAAGGTGAAACCGTGGATGGAGATGATCTAGACATTAATAATACAGAACCTATAGTAGGAAGGTTTGAATGTTGTTATTCAACAGAAAATCATCTGCATTTAATCCTAGAAAAAAGGGAGACAACCAGCCAGAAACTTAAGCCAGCCAGACAAGGGTCAAGGCAGTTAAGGCTTCACTTTAGGAAGTACAATTGAGGACTTGGGCCTAAAACTTTAATAAAACAAAAACTGATCAGTAGTTTACTAGCTGACTGATAGTTATGAAGTTATGCCTGATATTATAGATTTAGACCAGACAAGATTTATAACAAATAGACAATCATCAGATGTTGTCAGATGTACAATAAACATCATAGAGCAGTTACAGTAAAGCTATGGAGGTAAAGCTTTTGAAAAAGCCTTCAATGAGTCGTCGAGCCATGATCGTTTTTGTGACCTGTAAAAGCTTTGGCGTAAGTTGCGTCTTCATTTCTTGGTTACAGGCTATGTGTGGCATCTCACAAGCTCACAGTTAATAGAATATCAAGTGTCTTTGAGCTTTGAAGAGGCACTAGACAGGGGGATCTTCTCTCGCCTGAATTTTCCTTTTATACATTGAACCACTGGTAGTGATTATCAGAAGAAAAGAGGAAAGAAATGGCTGGTCAAAAGCATTTACCAGCAGTTGTATGCAGACGACAGAATCCTAAACTAGAAAGAATTCCTACAGCTCCAATGAAGAACATCAAAGAATATGGCACCATATCAGGGTATTAATGTGTACAAATCTAGCATGATAAACTTGAAACCAGGATTAAAACCATTAGAATGAATACAATTCCTAGACTGTAATTTCTATTACAAGCACTTCCTTTGATTGTCAGTCCAAGTGCGTTTAGATTTCAGGAATAGTGATATGTATATAAGAAAAGCACTTTGACTCAGTTCTTGTAAATTAAAACACACATCTTGTGAGTGAAGTGTGTTAAGGTCAAGGGTCAAATCTCATCAAATCTGCTACACAACACCTTCAAAAGTGATAAAGCCAAAAACAATTGAGAGGATAAAATAAAATTTTAATTTCAGTTAACTTTCAAATTGATTGAAAAATATACATTTATCTTCTCAGAAGACAACAGCTCATCAGTTCTGTTTGAGAATATGCATGGAAGTTTCAGATGATTGTTCAGCAAGCTTCATTTCAACAATCAACACCAAAATTATACTATTATACATCTATTACATCTTTATCTTTGGGTCATGTCCTGTTAAGAAATGCCAAAGAGGAAAGTCATAACTGAGGTACTTTATTAGATTATTAAGGAGCTCTTGAATGTAACATAAAACTGGCTCCAGAATGTAAGGCCTAGTAAAGAAAAATGGAGGGACTTAATAAAACATGTAAGAGAAATAGAGCAGTTAACATATAAAACCAGAAAGAGACACAAACGGTGGGCCAAACAGTGTTTCATTCCTTTTGTTATATTTATAATTCAATCCTGATTTGTTATTTAACTTGTACTCTAGCCTTATATTTATCAGAATTCACCTATCCCTATGATATATGTAGTTTCACTTTCATCTTGTATGACACTCTTTTTGTGGTAGGACTGATGAGGGAAGTGAGTGATAGAATAGGTAAGAATAAGATCGGGGGGGAAAAAACGATTTAATTGTATGGATGGACTGTGGGACTGGGGCTGCAGTGTGGACGGTTTATAAATATTTAATTCATACTTTATTTTTGACATAAATTGTAATTTTTTGTTTTTCCTTTAACCCTTTTTCTGCCTTTCTTTGTTACATATCTTTTTTTTGTTACCCTTAGGTGTCTTGTAGTTGAAAAACACAGTAATAATATATAAAATATAAATATAGTTAACCTATACACAAGTATGAGTAAAGCCAGAAGAATATATACATTTTATATACAAATGTTTTTTTTCTTTTAATTAAGGTAAACTGATCCTTTAAGGTGTATTTTTGATCAGCCACTCCATATGAACAAACTTACCGTAGCTCTGCTCCCTCCCTGTGAGGACTCATGTCTTCCTCCAGCTGCTCTTCTGGATTCTTTATTGAAGACGTCATCAGAATGGAAGTATCAGTCTGGCCAAACCTGAGAAATATCCCCGTTAACTAAATTACTGTAAATCATTGTATTCAAATTGCTTCACCAATATTATACTGACATTTATACTCATATGTAAATGTATTCACATTTCAATTTGATTTCATCTGTATGCAGAGTCTTGATGTTAGAAGGATTTTAGACAGCAAAAATGTCCTCAATCTTACTTGAAAAGTCTCTTGTAAAATGATGTATTGTGCCGCTTTATTACAGGATGGGGTTGTTAAGGTGCTGTGTAAATGTAACACTGTGATTAATGCAGACATCTTAACCCTGTTTAGCATAACAAGGGCAGAGGGCAAAGCTATGACATGCAAAGCAACCAGGTTCATCAGGTTAAAAACGTCGTACACCATGTGTATCTTTTAGATCAGACACTGAAATCAAGCCAGGGTCTCAAATCAGAGTATGTTCCGTATTTCCTTACAAATGATGATGTATGATGGGAAAACTTTGTTTCACATTTCTCCCTTTGCAGTTTTCTAGCTATTTCAGATGTTCTCTAGAGTAGTATAGTAACATAAATGATTACATGGAGAGGATTTACTGTAGTGTTGTGTGCTAATTTGTCAGATTTCTATTAAAATATACTCAAAGTAATAATCTTCAACCACATTTAGTATTTCTGCTTCTAGACATGGACACCTGAAGAGCTGAGTCAACCAGTCATAAAGTATTTAATTAACTTTAAACAAACACTGTGCTGAATTTTTAAACACTTACACTAAAAACCATTAATCTGTCAGGACTTACCTAATAGATGGGTAAAGTGGCGAGCCTGATAAAGACATGACCAGGCAACAAAACAACAGCAGTGCAGCTTTCTCCATCCTCACAGTCAGTACTGGAGAAGAATGGCCAGCTGGAATAAATAACAGGAGTAAAAATTACATTAGAAAAAACGCTGATACCACAGTTCCCCTCAGCCGGCCTGTCGCTCTGCTGAAGACACTGAAGTTGTAACATGAAGAGATTTATACTAAGATAGAAAACATTAACGTCTGAGTAAAAATGTTTAAAATGACCACAGACGACACAGACATGAAATATTACATTTACACAGGGTATGGAATTACCTGGTTATTTTGTGTGAATTCTGAGTGTCCCCGCAGTTCCTCTTTATTTGGTGCCCTCCACTCTCATCATCTCTCACTGCCAGGAAAGACTGGACAAAAGAAACACTGGAACAGTACTGTTTGTTATCTCTGTGTCCATGGTCAGTTTATACTGAACCTGAAGCTCCAAGTCACTCCCACATAACACATGATCACTCTCTCTCCTTGTGCTGAGCTGTCTACATGCTCTCTCTGTCGGTCTCTCTGTTTTTTTTCCTTTTTGGCCTGACGTACATACAGAAATGCCAACGCATTTTGTACCACGTTGAATGTATGAGATGTAGCGTAAATCGGTCGATTAACTAGTTTCTTGACTGACTAGTCATAGAATGCCTGCACTCTATATTGACGAGAATTTAACTTTAACTTTAATAAAAAGACTTAACCTATCATAGGTATTTAACGGGGCACCACCCTATTTTGAAAAAACAGGGAAACTTATAAATAGTTACATAATTATTGTAATTCAATCTCATAATCTGAAGGTTGCTACACTCTAGAGTTGAATTCGTTTTGCGGTGTACAGAGGCTTAGTACTTCACACATACAAAACACGTAATGCAGATCTTTATAAATGAAGGATTTATTAACCAAACTACTAAATATAGGCCTACATGAGATAAATGAATATGGTGATGAGCATGAAAACGATTAATAACAGGATGAATATGATGAAAGATGGACTGAAAATGAAACCTGTAAAGCAGCACGGTGCAGCAGCTGAGATATTGGGAGGTATCTTTGCTAAAGTTCTACTCTAACCCCTAATACCCTTATTACTACCACATCAACTGCGATATACAGTATAGCAGAGTTAGACCAACTCTGATGAAGGAGAGGGTCAACTGCACTGTTGGTTAGGTGTGTGGAGGTCGTTGGACTAAACATAAAGTAGTTAACCTCATCTATATAACCCCCACATATTCGACACCTCTTGACTCTCAGCTGCCTGTAGACTCCAAACATCGCTGGGATATGATACACAGAATGAGATTAAATAAACAGTTCATGAAAGTAATAGATAATTCAGCAATAAACATGTCATGGTGAACACACATTTATATGTGAATGTATATGTGTGGATATGTGTGTGCATATATATATGTGTTTACAGACCATTAAACCAAATAAAAGAGCCACAGTGATGAATCAACATTTTCTCTGTCCTGAGTTAGCTCTGTTTCACCCCTCCCTTCTCCTCACTGTGTGAGGTAGAGGGGGGAAAGCAGATAAGTGACCCACAAACTCTTTCAATCCCCAGGGATCTGAGGTGTGACTCTTCTCTGTTGTCCACAGTCCATGGATCAAAGAATTTGGTTACTTATCCTCAATACTATTCTAAATGTAAATGTTAACATTTAAACAACGACAATCATTGCAGTTTATTGGAGGTTGTCCCAAGGTTTACATCCTGAGTCTGTGGAATGTTGAAACAAATGGGGGAGAGGGTTCTCTGATTCCTCTGATTCCATTAGTGTCCTCTTGATTAATAGCAGAGCTAGTGGTCTAGCTCTCTTCCTCCTGGGGTCAAATGACCAGGTCAGGCCTGGATCAGGCCACGGAAAAAAATAAGAGACCTCTGCAAAAGTATGTTTTTCCCTGGTTCTTCTATTTATAGGTTCGTGTTCGAGTAGAATTAACTTTTGTTTTATTTAGGTCGTTGATGAGCGGAAAATGATGAGTGGTTAAGAAAACCAAAAGATGCAAAAAATGTGTTTTTCATGCTTTAACTTTGGAAGAGTTCAGAAATCAATACTTGGTCACCTGTTTTTTAATTACAGCTTTAATACATCTTGGCATGCTCTCCACCAGTCTGTCACATTGCTGTTGGGTGACGTTAGTCCATTCTTGGTGAAGCTCGGCTTTGTTCGATGGCTTGTGAGCATCCATCCTCCTCCCTATCAAATTCAGGAGCTTTTCAATGGAATTTGGATTGGGCTGGCCATGACATGTAGATAGAGATGCTGAGTTTAGGTTTAGGTAAATTTGTGTCTGCATCCTCGGCACAAAGTCAAACACGTTCCCGGTGTGTGTTGGCCTCCACCAGGGCTGTCCCGTGTCACCGATGCTGTTTGTGATTTTCATGGACAGGATCTCATGGCCTGCCGGGGGGAGGAGGGTTTCCAGTTTGGGGACCTCAGGATTTCATCTCTGCTTTTTGCAGATGATGTTTTCCTGTTGGCTTCATCAGGCTGGGACCTCCAGCAGGCATTGGGGCGGTTTGCAGCCAAGTGTGACACGGTTGGGATGAGAATCAGCACCTCCAAGTCCGAGGCCATGGTTCTCTGCCAGAAACTGGTGGTTTGCCCCCTCCAGGTGGGGAGTGAGTCTTTTCCTCAAGCGAAGGAGTTCAAGTATCTCGGGGTCTTGTTCACGAGTGAGGGTAAAATGGATCGTGAGATTGACAGGCGGATCGGTGCAGCATCAGCAGTAATGCAGGCGTTGTACCGAACTGTGGTGGTGAAGAGGGAGCTGAGCCTGAAGGCAATGCTTTCGATTTACCAGTCGATCTACGTTCCAATCCTCACCTATGGTCACGAGCTTTCGGTAGTAACCGAAAGAATGAGATCGCGGATACAAGGGGCCGAAATGAGTTTCCTTCAGAGGGTGTCTGGGCTCAGCCTTAGAGATAGGGTCAGGAGCTCGGAGATCCGGGGGGAGCTCGGAGTAGAGCCGCTTCTCCTTCGCGTCGAAAGGAGCCAGTTGAGGTGGTTCGGGCATCTGGTTAGGATGCCTCCTGGGCGCCTCCCTTTGGAGGTTTTCCAGGCACGTCCAACTGGGAAGAGACCCCGGGGCAGACCCAGAGCTCACTGGAGGGATTATATATCCTGTCTGGCCTGGGAACGCCTTGGAATCCCCCAGGAGGAACTGGGAAATGTTGCTGGGGAAAGGGACGCTTGGGTCACCTTGCTGAGCAGGCTGCCACCACGACCCGGCCCCGGATAAGCGGAAGATAATGGATGGATGGATGGATGGATGGTACCATCTCTATTTTACACATCTGTTATGCAAATTGTTCCCTACAACAAAGTGCCTAAAACTATTGCTTGTTAAGGGAACCCAAATATATCGACTATCTTATCTGGAGATCTTCATCTCGAAACATTTTAACAGTAAGAACCTTGGAGGAAAACAAACCAACCAACAAAACAAAAGCACCTCTTAAAGTGTGGATGTCTTGTGTGATGTATGAAATAACCACATTGCTGTCTCATCAGATGTGATATAGTGAACATACCTCTCTCTGACACATTTAAATCAGGACATTAGTCTCTCTCACCGGATGTAAACTGTGCATAAGCCTGCTGTTTGCCACCTATGTCAGGTCTTAGACTGTATAAGAAGTGGAGGTAGCCACTTTGACATCACCTTTGGTATGTGGATTACCAGTTTGAAAACTTGATCTTGGAATTTTAGTTGTTGCCATCTTGGTTCTTTGGAGCCATATTTATTTGAGAGGGTGGATACGCATTACTTTTCCTCTGTTCTTCAGGTCGCTGTGGCAGTGACTTGTCAATCACAGGTAGCCAGGCCCTAAAGCTTACCCTGCTTTATTAACATTTTAATCAAAATAGGACCATAATTAAAAAAAACTATAGATTATTAAACTTATTAGTTAAAATGCTAAAAAAAAACGGTAAAAAAAACCCAACAACAACAACAACAACAACTGAGAAGTTAAGTCATATTCTCATGGAGTGGACCAATTGTGCAATGAGGTTCATCATGATGAGTTAATATTTAAATATTGTTTTTAGTTTTTTAAATCTTCCTTGTAAGGTGACCTTTAGTGTTTTGAAGGGTGCCTATAAATGAAATGTATTATTATTATTATTAGTAATAAATATTGTAACTATAAATTATTTTCCTAATACTAACCAATGATGGTTGGTGCTTGAATATTTTGTGCCAAGTGCATTGTTTACGTTTTGAAAAGGTTTGCAGGTTGGTTTGGATATGGCAACAAACCCAACTTGGTTAGATTTAGGAAAAGACGGTGATTTTTTTTTAACCTTTTTGAAGCGTCCACGTTGTTTCCACATTGTATCTTGTAGCTCGTGAGCACAGCGTAGTTGAAAAAACGACTTCTACGGTAAGGTTAGAAAAGACGTTTTCGCCGACGTGTTTGAGAATTTTTTTACACGGACGGTGAAGTTAGACGTACCGGGGGACATATTTAGCGAACGGACTGTCGGGTTACAAGAGGATACTCTGATATTTACTTCAATCTTTGCTTAGCAGAACACCGCAAGGTATTAAACCAAAAATTTCTTAAACAACGAAATTATTTTTACTTCAGAGTTACATACTTAATTTACCCCCCAAACGTGGCCCTGCTGGTAAAAAATATGCAACAAATTTCCAGTCTGTGTTATGCGTGTGCAACCGAATTTGCGCTAATATGAAACAGATTGGATACACATTCTTACGTATTATCTACCGTAAGGTGGAATTTTACAAAAAAGTATATAAATACCTAGCAAAATCCACATTTTAGACATCTCAACGCCTTTCCGGGGTTTCATAACGTTACTTTGGAATGGGGAGATACCCCTCTTGATGTTAACACATCTTTGGGACCAAACAACATGAGTGGCTGAATGACATTTAGCACATGCACTTAAGCAGCGTAGCACGCACTCTTAACAGTAATTCAGTGGTATAAACAAGGGACAAAATGTTAGATAACGTTTCTAAATAGAGCTAAAAGTAGCTTTACTGGAGTATCTGGTTTCTCAGTTACTGCTTAACCAGACAGGTAGTTACAGGACCTCTGGTCTTGCAGCTATCGCTAACTAATAATGGAGTACCTTAGATCTTTAAAACCCTTGTTTAACGTTACCATTCCCAAACACTGGATACCTATCAGCTGTTTTCAGCCCAGATATTGTTGTAACTTAGCTAACACCAATGTGAATTCAAGAGAGAAGAGGAAAACCGTAGAAGAGTTCAGGTCCCAGCTGTCTTTTGGTCCAAGTTTTCAGGATTTTATCCATGGCGTTCCAGTAAAGAGGATAGCTGCTGCAAATGGACAGTATTCTAATGAACAAAGTTATCTATCAGAGGACTTGGAGTTGGGGAACTCAAGGAAAGGTTGGTTTGCATCACTGAAAACCATCACGTTCTTTTGTATTTTTGGGTGTGCTAATCTGATGTTTTGCCTTAATGTTACAGTGTACTTCGAAACCTATGGATGTCAAATGAATGTAAGCGACACAGAGACAGCCTGTTCCATACTTCAGAGTAAGGGATATCAACGGACGCTTGAATTAAGCGAGGTACAGGAAAGCCATATTGTTATACAATTTCAATATTGTTAATGTCAACAACTAAACCTAAAAAGTCCCTGTGCTTACAGGCAGATGTTGTTCTTCTGGTTACATGCTCCATAAGGTAAGACAACAATAAACGAAAAATGTGACATTCCAAGCATGTGTGTTGTTTTCACATTGTTAAACCCTTAAACTTAAATTGCCATTTTTTGAAGGTTTTAATGAGACCACACAAACTATATCTCCAAAAATCTTCTATTAACAGAGAAAAAGCCGAACAAACAATTTGGAATAGACTACAACAACTAACAGCTATGAAGAAGAGACGGCTAAAGACCCAAACACCAATGAAAATTGGAATTTTAGGTAAGTTGGTTTACTAATATACAATCATTTGAATCTGTTACAGAGGCTACAAAAACATATTAATGGATATATTTGCCCAGGGTGCATGGCAGAGAGGCTAAAGACAGAGCTTTTGGAGAGGGAGAAGCTTGTTGATGTCATTGCCGGACCAGATGCCTACAGGGACCTTCCCCGCCTTTTGACTGTAGCAGACGGAGGTCATCAGGCTAGCAATGTGCTGTTGTCATTAGAAGAAACCTATGCAGACATCATGCCTGTCCACCATGCTCCTCGGGGTTACAGTGCTTTTGTGTGAGTGTGGTAGTTGTCACTGAGCAACTATGGTTTTTGGATGGAAATTATTCATTCTACACACAACCTCATTTTTTCTACAGCAACAATCTGCCTCTGTGTTATAACTTTACATGACTTTGTGCTTTTGTACTACTTCTGTACTTCCAGGTCCATCATGCGGGGTTGTGACAACATGTGTAGTTACTGCATTGTACCCTTCACCAGAGGCAGAGAGAGGAGCCGACCCATCAGATCCATACTTGAGGAAGTTCGTATACTCTCTGACCAGGCAAGTTTTAACCTCAACACAAAAGTAAGTCAGTTAAAAACTTCTTGTTAAGACACTTTTAAAAACAAGTAGACATGCACTGAAACTAACACTAGATAGCTGAGGTCCATGTTTAACATCACTTACTAGTTAAGTTAAAAAATGAATATATATGTTAAGTAATGTGTGTGTGTGTGTGTGTGTTGGTTGGTTGGTTGGTTTTGTTCAGGGTGTGAAGGAGGTGACTTTGCTGGGTCAGAACGTGAACAGCTACAGAGACACGTCTGAAGAACAGTTCTGTGGCTCAGACCTGACCCAGCTCAGCAGGGGCTTTAAGACCATCTACAGAACCAAAAAGGGAGGTCTGCGCTTCTCCGACCTGCTGGACCAAGTGTCACAAGTTGATTCTGACATGAGGATCAGATTCACTTCCCCTCATCCCAAGGATTTTCCTGATGAGGTACATGATGCACTTTACTTGCTTTTAATACCACTAAAAAAAAGCAACTGCTGAATACACTTTCTCAAAAGCTGTAAATCACATCACAACCCAGTGTTGATTTCCAGCTATTACATAAAAATGTAGATGTTTGTCATGTTCGATCACATTTGATAACGAAACCTTTTTAGTTAGTTAACGTTTGAGGTTTTCAGACCTGGTACATATTCTGGTGTTTACAGGTTTTGCATCTGATTGCGGAGCGAGGGAACATTTGTCAGCAGATCCACCTTCCGGCACAGAGTGGGAGCAGCAAGGTCCTAAAAGCAATGCGCCGTGGGTAAGGGACCAACAAGGCTTTTTTAAAAATTAACTGAATCATCCAAGCAATTTAAGAAAGGCTGCTCGTCTTTTATTTTACATTTACTTCTAAAATTCTCTTCAAGTGCAGAATGCCAAAGAGTTTTTTTTCTTCTATTGCTCTTGCAGTTTAGCTTTTTGCTATTCGTGTTCACAGACATGTTCCCCTGATGACCAAACTGGTGTCCGTCGAGATTGCATGTAGAAGCTAGTTAGTTAGCTGGTCTGCAACACTCCAATTTCTGTTGGATTACTTTCTAAATAATGATAACCCATTCTCCAGTGCCTCAATAAATCCAGTATTGTGCAGGATATCAGAGCAAGTCCCGGTCATTTCATTGCACCCATTAGTTTTGGAGGGATGGAAGATAAGTTAAGCTGTAAAAAGTGGGTCAATGATCAGTCCAATCTTCACGATGAAGTTGACCAGATTTATCATGACAACAGACAGTATCTATGTTAAATGGGAGAGGATGTATCAATTATTAAACATGCCTGCAATAATAATACAGGGTTCTTAATAAGTTTCATAAGATACATTGACATTCTATCTTGAGATAGCCTCACTTCAGATTCTGGCTGTGAGACATTTATTATTAAATGGCAAATAAAGGTATATTTACTCAACCGGTTATTGTCATTTAGCCTAACTCATAGTTCAATATGTGTATTGACTCAGAAAAATATGCCCACATTTTCCCATTTTATTTGTGTTTTATGTAGCAAAAAATACCTTTTAAATGCTCGAGTAATGAGTTTATCCTTTATTTTCTTTTTTCCTAATTTACAGCTACACGAGAGAGGCGTACCTTGACCTTGTGAATAACATCAAGAAAATTATCCCTGGTAGGCAATCAGTATTTGTTCCTTCAATTAGCATGGATGGAAAAAGTATGACCATGGCTCAGGAGATAAAGTGGATAAAGATCTGCTGTTTGAGCCCCGGCTACTGCAGTCTGCATGTCAAAGTATGCTTGTGCAAAGATTCTAAAGGCGAAGCCTTGGTGTGAATGTGACTTGAATTAGATCCTGCATGGTCCATTGCAGCCTCTGTCATCAGTGTAATTATGTGTGTGTGTTAATGGGTGAATGTTGACAGGTATTGTAAAGGGCTTTGAGTGGTTGGGAGACCAGAAAGGCTCAAAAGAAATGAAGTCCACAAGAATACTACAATAAATAACAAGTGAAATTAATTAAAATGAGAGCCTTTATGTCCAAAACTGCTCTTTGCAGCCTGCGCATACAACTGATAATGAGTTTGAAATATGCAACCTCTTTTCTTCTTTTCTTTCAACTCAGATAATTAAACCAAAGTAACCAAAAGTAAACAAAGGCAGACAACAATTGCTGTAATCACCTGTTCTTATGTCATTCTGTGTGCCACTGTTGGCCCTCAGTTCAACTTCTCTGCTTACTCAGACATTACTGTAACCGCTCCGCTCTTCCTCTCTGTCCCACTGCGCTCCTAAAACAAAATTAGCATAATTCACATAATAAGCTGAATGACCTCTCTGCCGTAACAACTGTGGCAGAATGTTCAAAACAGCAAAAAGGCGTCAAACTCATTACAGAAGCTAGTCATTCCTCAGTGAAAGAAGTCACTTTTGGAGGATCCACCATGTGTATTTTATCTGGACCCAGCATGTACCTGTTTGTCGTGAAACATTGTGTTTGACTGGATAACTTAACCCGGAGGGTGGTGCAATAAATCAGTGACTGATTTAAGTAAATACAATCAGTATCGTATACTGAGGTACTGTGATGCTAACCTAAACTATATAACCCTTAATTCTGTGCCACCATGGTAAAAGTTCACTGTGACCTCACTAAACACGATTTGGCCTTTACAAAAAAAAAAATTTGGTTGGGCACTGGTTTAGCTCAGTTGGTAGAGCTGGCGCCCCATATACAGAGGCTGCAGTCCTCGACGCACTGATCGAAGGTTCGACTCCCGGTCTGCTGATCAGTTGGTGCATGTCTTCCCCCACTCTCTACTGCCCACATTTCCTGTCTCAGCTCAGCTGTCCTATCAAATAAAGGCAAACGCCTAAAAAAACAATCTTAAAAAAAAAAATTGGTAAAATGACAACATAGTGATGACATTTTGTATCAGAAACGTTCAAAGATCAGCTTTATTGGGACATTATAATATACGCAAAAGACTTTCTGGCCTTTATAGATTGTGATATTTCACATATTTCACATTTGGTCTGATACTGATTTGGTGACAATAACCCTGGATGCTCACCTTGAAACTGAAGTGATGGTAAAGATTGTGCTCTCCTTATTTATTTGCACTGTTCATGAACTGCTTGGCCCATCCTAGTTGTCACCTCTCAGGGCATCGGGCTCTGCCCTCCTGGGTTAGCAGACGCAACCCCAGCTTTTTCTCTGCTTCACCTTACTTGGATTTTTTCATGTGATTTCTGTATTCACTTTGTTAATTATGCAATTTGAAATGTAGCAAAAGTCTTAGCAGAAATCTTACCCAGCCACCAAGCGGATCATATTTCCCCAATATAATATATATATATATCTTGATAAAGCAGTGTGGGGTCTGTGCTTATGACATGTCTGTGTTTCAGAGGTGAGTCTCAGCAGTGACTTCATCTCAGGATTTTGTGAGGAAACAGAGGAAGACCACCAGCAGACCTTGTCTTTGATCAGAGAGGTGGGCTACAATGTGGGATTCCTGTTTGCCTACAGTATGAGAAAGGTGAGCTTTGTTACACCACAGAAATGTTGTGTATTTAAGAATAAAATAATGCTTTTATTTGCTAAAGTGTTCTTTTCGCTAAATATTCTTAAAATATGTCTTTGTAACTCCCCTTGTGGTTTTCTTACCCAGAAAACCCACGCCTTCTATCGGCTACAAGATGACGTGCCAGCAGAGGTGAAGCAGAGGAGGCTTGAGGAGTGTATCAGATTGTTCAGAGAGGAAGCAGCGAGGGTCAATGCTGCTCTCATCGGCAGCACACAGCTTGTCCTGGTGGAGGGAGTGAGTACTGCACACATGTTCATCTTTCACAGGATACGCAGAAAAAGGAAGAATTGTACTAAAATGTGGGGCACAGGTGTATACAATTAGTATACAATTACATGCTAACATGCTAACTAAAATGGCAAGCATTGGAAACATCACACCTACTTAGCATCATAATGTTAGCATGGTAACATTTGCATTAAGGTCATAGCGCTGCTATGCTTTGGTGCTGCCTCACAAAGCTGCTGCTGTGGCTAAAGACTCCTAGTAACACTTAACCTTGCTCTTTGTGAGGGAGAAGAATATTGTGTTCCTACAGAAATACTGAATTTATATTAGGACAAAAGTAGGAGTCCTTTACCACTGTACTGCCTTCCACTAACCTGTTACCTAGCAACACTGCTCATCTCCGGTTAACATTCTTTATGCAGGAAAGTAAAAGATCTGCGAAGGACCTGTGTGGAAGAACTGATGGAAATATGAAAGTGATTTTCCCTAAAGAAGATGTTGCTGTTAAGCCTGCAGAGTCCAACACTGCTCAGGTCAATGTTGGAGACTATGTGCTGGTGAAGGTAGGATGTGGTTCATACAGATATTACATCTTTAAAGAGTCTACATATTTTAATTATGTTTAAAAATCTAGAAGTGGCCTGTGGTATTTGTACATATTTGTTTATGAAAGATTAATTGGTTTATATTTGTATTTTATATTTGTATTTGTATAAGTTGATGACAGAAGAATACATTTCAGTACAGAAAAGTCAAAGATATGTTTGAGGTCATTTAGGAACAGCACATGGTTTTCCAAATACAAAATGTCAGTATGTATCTGCCGCAAATCTTTTATAAACCGACAGGCCAAAACGGAGCCTGAAAACATACTTTCTAAATCACATAAATCATAATGTACTGAGTTTTTCAAAAACTAGATGATGTATTGTCATCAGAATTTGAAAATATCAAAAACATAGAAAAGGTCAGGCTCTTCTTCAAACACATAAGGTCAAACTGCTTTCTCAAGTAAAAAAAAATTCTACACAGTTTTTAGTTTTATGCTTTTTAATAAAATCAAGTTAGACTCGTGATAAACTGTTTCATACACAAGGTGAGAGATTACATCATTAAAAACAGTTTCCTGCCAGACAGAGGTAGGAGGACATTGTAAGTACTAGAAAAGTCATTCATGTTTTGTATTTTGTGCTTTGTGTCTATAATATAGATATTGTCGTCCACCTCTCAGAGCCTGAGGGGGCGAGCCCTGCGTCACAGCTCGCTGTGCGGAACAGTGAAGCACTACCAGACTCTGCCAAGTGATGATGAACATATGGCTTCAGACACAACCATGATTGAAACCTGCCCCTGATTGACTCCACAGGAATAAAACTAGTGCTCTGCCTTCCTCTATTGAATGACTTTGGAGACACAGAGGCTGTTTTACAGGATTGCATTTTTTCTTACAGTCCTACAGTCACACTGGACTGCTGTGATGAGAGTAATTGTCATTTATATAATCACTATGTTTGTACATATCAAACTGCTTTAAATACTGTAAACTATTTGAATGATTGAAGTATTATGGTTGTTTAATACAAACTACTGTGTCAGGTTTGTTTTGTCTGAAGCGGTGGAGCTTGATTGATGTCTTTGCAATTTTTCCTGGGACTCCTCAAGCTGCAGTAAAAATGTTATGAATCAGCACATTTCCAGAATAGCTCTCTGGGCAACAATGTTATAAAGTAAGAAGAAAAAAATTGTGACAATGTCAGCAGCAGAAATTGCTCTGATGTGCTTCGGAAAGACCGTGTTATTACAGAAAAGATTAACAAACAGCAAAGACCCTCCTGTGCCCTGCTGTGACTCGACTGCAGAAGGAAAAGTTTACTGTCCTCATTTATAAACACAAATCCTGGACTACACAGTGAAAGTGAAAGGAAACAAAGGTATTTCTGTTACATAGTTTTCAAACTTGCAAGTAATATTTTTACACGAGTCAGTTATTATTTGAAATGTTTCTGTCATGTGACTGTACTCTAGTACTCTCCATCTTGACATGCCCTGGTGCTGAATCTTGAGAGTATCCAGAAATGTCTCTCAACCTGTGAACTGAACATCCGTTCCAATCAGCATGTAGTCCTAGAAATAAAACAAAGCACAGAAACTGCAGTCAATAACAAATAAGTGAATTCTGTCAATTAACAGCTTATTTAACATGGTCTTGGCCCTCATTAAAATCCCTGTTGTAGAATGAATACAACTTGCTCCAAAACATGCAGTTTGATAGAAAACGTCCCATCTCTGACCTTCAGCACCTGAAGCTGAGTGTTCACAAGCTTCATCTTTCCAAGTGTAGGAAGTGGGTATCCCTTTGCCAGTTTTGCTTTAATGCAAAATACAGAAATTTAGTTCACTTAGTCACATAAACTAATCATAGCAAACATTATATTGATATTAAAAACAAAATTATGTAGTATGTAACACATTTCATGCATTAAATGCACCTCAAAATGACAAACCCTAAACATGGATATTTCTGTCATAATTATGTTTTGCATGGAGGAAATATTGTTACACAATCATATAATAAACAATATGACCATGGGGGGGTTTCCAGAAAAAAAAAAGCATTTAAAGTATAAAGTTTAAAGTATTTACTGAAATGCAAGAACTCACCGTTCAGTTTAGGTATCACTACCAGTTTGAGCACCATTTGGAGGATGTTGTCGAGGGACCTGACCTGCAGGTTAGGTGGTGGGGTCAGTATGTACTATGGGTACAGATGATTCACACTGTGACTCGTGTTTGAATGCTACTCTCACCTGAAACTCTCCAACATAACTGGTCCCCAGGGTCAGATCCATTCTGTGCAAATTAGGCAGAATTATTCAGTGACGTTCATCTTAACAAGGACCTTTTGACCCCATTTTGCTCTTCTGAGAGCCAGTGCTGATTTTCTTTTAGTAACTCACTTGTTTAGGGTGACAGCTCCAGCCAGCCTCATTCCACTGACAAACAATTGGGCGCTGACACTTGTATCCTGTAAAAACAATATAATGAGAATTTTTTATTGTTTTTTCTAAAACACAAAAACAACTTATTACCATGTGAGCTGTGTCACCGACCAAGTTTAGGACAAAGAGAGGGGAAAGTGTGGCGTTGGGTTGGATAGCGTAGGTCGTTACTGTGGCAGTGGCCTGAACTGTGGCATTGTTGGGTTCAAAAGTGATGACAGGATTTTTCACGGTCTTCACCAGCAGTTTCATCATCAGACCTGGGAAACATTTGGCAATCTGAAAATGTAGCGATATAGCCGATAAACTGACAGTAGAGATGACGACTCTCATAAAATTGGTTGAAATGTGTTTTCACCTGAGGGATGAAGGCTCCAAATGTTCTGGTGTTGAGTCGGATGGGAGAGCTTTTTGGGATCTGATGCAACATAGACAGAGAGGTTGTTGATCAGTTTAAAATCCTAAATGTAGATTGAATAGAGTATCAAGAGGAGACTGCTCACCATGTCATCAGTGATGTACAGGCTGAGGACTCCAGCTTTGTAGTAGACGAAAGCTGCAGAGTTGGCAGTGAAGGTTGACATGCCAATGGACAACATGTCATTGACCTGCGGCGGCAGGGAAAATGCTGAGGGGGAGAATGGAGGCTCCTGATGCTGCCCGATGTTGTAAAATTCACCCTGAATGACAAAGAAACAATAGAAACAAAAAAAAGTTTTGGACATGACTGTCCACTCCTTGCCAACTCAGACTTCAGTATGCAATACAATGTTTACCTTCAAGCTCAAGTCAAGAGAAGATGTTGAAACTGTGGGCGATGACACCATGGAGTATTCAATCTCTGCATACTGGTCCACCTTGGCTAAAACTGCAGGAAGGTAAAACGGCTGTCATATATTCAACATAAATTAAAAATCCAAATATCTGAAATGAAGAGAATGTTTTACCATTGAGAGTTTTCAACCTAGGATTCAAATCAGACACTGCATCAGCCACCAGAGGGCACATCTGCAACAATAAAGAAGACATAGTACCTCAGAATCAGACTGTCCACAGTAAAAAACAAAAGGCAAATAATCTCTTTCAAAAGGATTTTAAATTAAAGATTACCACTGTTTTGAAATTGGTATAACCTTCTTTCATGTTAATAACAAAATATAAATGGCTTTTTGATTATTATTTGATTCACATTTTTCAGATTGCAGTTTCTTTGCCTTTTCTGTTACAGCATCCCCTCATATGAGTTATATTTTCTAAGTTGCTGTATCCACAAACTATCCTAAGACAAAAAGTTGCTCCTAAAATGCATAGTTTAGAAGAAAATTTGTGTGAAAATGTGTAGGTCAGACAACATTTAAGAATCTGCCAAATCTTTGGTTTGACAGTAATTCATAATGCTGGCATGTCCCACAGTCTGAGCGGATCCATTAACACCAGAGGTGATTGTTTGCACAACTCTTCACTACTATGAGACTGGAAAATGCAGTTTGCAGTTATACTTAGAATATCTTTACTCCCTGGAAGAATTATTGATCAATCCAAAAATGTGCTCTTCAGCCCCAGTGGTGGAAAATATATTAACTGAAGTACAGTTTGGAGGCACTTAGTTTAATTGTTGACTATATCACATTTACCTGACAGCTACAGTAAACTTAATTTACAAGATAACATAAATACCACATAATAAGCTTATTGTTAGAAATTAAACTGGTGGTATCCAATCCTTTGGGATTGTTGACCCTAATAAGAAAATCTGGTCTAGCTGGGGCCTCTTGTCACATTTCTGATGTCTTTGAGTTTTTAGCAGTTCCACCAAAAGACATTTATATCCTCCAAACCTTTCAGATAACAAAAAAATATTAGAGAAAAGTGCAAAAGTAGTAGTATGAAAACAAATACAGCAGTTTAACTTGCAATGGAGGTTTTTTTTCTTCAACATTTCAATTGTATTTAACTAAAATAAAATATCTAAATACTTCTTCTATGGCTGCTTTCAGTTTTGGAACCTGTTCCTGTTCCTGTTTTGGAACATTTACTTTTATTTAGGCTGATTCCTTGTGGTACAATAATATACTATGTGAATACAACCTTTAAGAGAACATTCGGTCAAAAATAACAGTGAGCTTAAGGCTGGTTTGCCCTCACCTGTTTCTGCAGTGCATTTCGCAAACCCTTATCAACAAAGTTTTTGAAGAGATTGTACAGCCAGCTGAAACAAAAAAACCACAGGATTCAGGGAAGTATGAAGCGTATCAAACACGTCAAGACACACTGAAAATCCACATTCTGTTCCCTCATAGGGGTTCATACATAGAGCAGGGCAGGGTTTTTACCTGGCTCCACCGTGGAATTTGATGCTCGCACTGCTGACCGTTGCTGCACAGTTGATACTACTGACAGTAGGTCGGCCTGTCTCATCACTCTTAATGGCAATACTTGTAGTGATAGTAAGTCCTTTCACATTCAGATCAAAGGAGCCGTGGTCCTTCCTTTGAGGGAGAGGAGTCATTGCTAAAGCATAATGATCACAAAACAGATTTAACTGTACGGTGCAAGGAAGTAATCTTTACTCACACAAATCGGAGGTACTTGACCCTCCAGTTTCCATTCATGCTGATGAAGGCGTTACCAATGGCCAGTCTGACACCAGTCCCAGGCACCAGATCCACCTCAGACTGTGGTAATCCCACATCCAATATCTTCATACTGTAAGATACAATATGCTTCTTTGAAAAGGTCATAGAGAAAAATAAAACTTTAAGTTTCCCTGTGTCCAACAGAAATAACAATAGGGTAAATGGTCGCCTTACTCTGACAGGCTGTAGTGGACCTTGCCAATTGGAGACACGTTCTCTGTCCCTGAAATATCTGGGACTTTGATGGTTTTGAGTTTTTGCTGGATTGAAGCCATCCCCAGTTGTCTGCCTAGCAAAATGTAAGAGAACTTGATTAGGAAATTCTGGAGTGATCAGTGCTTTTCTACTGTAACACAAACCTGCATTTAAAACTTACCATATTCAAGTCCTTTTTCTGTCAGTTTGACCTTTACACCGGGACTGATGCTAAAACTCGATGGGATTAAAGCCAGCAGAGCCAGGCAGCAGCACAGAAACATCCTGGCTGTTGGGAGATATAAAGGAGAAGATAGTTCAGCAAATGCTTCTGACTTTATTAACATGATGCTATAAACCAGAAGTTCTGCTTTTATGTGCTTCATAAACCTTGAGTTGCAATGTCTGGGTAGCAATATAAAAATGCTTCCTTTTTTAGAGAGGTGTTTCTCCTTTTTATGTCAATGTACTCTTAGTAGATGGAAGCTGTGAGGAACTTTGATTTAGTAAGGATCTTGGACAAAGTGTTACCTAAGCCTTAATCTCTTTGCTGGTCATGTCCTGTATTCTCTGTAACAAAGAAAATCCTCCTGCTGTCTTTTAAAAGTCAAACCTATCACCCACTATAAATCGTTTTTGCCGGAAACAGACAGGTGGCCGTGATTACAGGCTTTAAATATAATTATGTTGAAATAATCAATCTCGTCGCTGATGGTCTCGTTTGCTTTTGCAGATAGAGGCAGCAGTATTAACTAAGTCTGTGTCCTAGCCAGCTTAAGCTCCTCACAGGAGCCTTTTTTTAATTTTTTTAATTTTTAAGTATCATGTTTTTGGCCTTTGCCTTCATTTGAAAGGACAGCAGATAGGTTCGGAAATATGGGAAGAGAGAGTGGGGATTACAGGTACCAAAGGGCAGAAGGTCAGAGTCGAAGCCGGGCCTCCTGCGTCGAGCCTCGTGGGATGCACTTGTACTACAGAAATATGGTCTCTATGACTCATATACATCTATGCTTATAGACACACATGTGCTAACCAAACACTATTTTGTGTGAAGAATCACAACTTCTGAATATTGGCAATGTTTAACCTTTATTTTTACTATTTGATATGCTTATAATATCTCTAAATTTACAATCTTTATAAAGTAACTTGACAATAAATGAAGTGGATTAAAAAGTACTAACTCCTCTGAAATGTAGTGTAGACATATAAAGTACAGTAAAATGCTAATACTTAAGTAAGTCTCTTTAAATTGTACTTTAATACATTATTTAAAAGTAAATGTTCCCAGCTCAGCCTTGGGTCAGGGATTTCCTCTCAGTGGAAGCCTGTGAAAGAGCTGACTGTTACAGCTGCAGAAGAAACCACATGACCTCATGATTAGATTAGACTGAGATTAAAAGCACAGTTTTGTCCATTTTGAATATAGATATTGGAATCAGTTAAGAAATCTTCAAGATTTTACAGATGGAGCATTCAAGTAATCACACATCAAGACACAGTAGCAGTATTTGAGTGTCAGCCTGATGTTATGACTGTCACGAGTTGTGTTTCCACAATCAAGCTGTCCATCAAACATCTAGAGATTAATAAAATCAACCCGATTCAATCTGTCCATTTTTTTGCTGGTTATGTTGCTTGAACTTTAATCTGTTGCATTTTCAAATGAAAAATGTAGTCTCTGAACGTGTCAGAACAAACTCAATAGCGTAGACAGACTGAACTGACAAAATCCAAAACATGTGACAACCAGCGGAAAGCTCTCTTTCTGTGGTTTCTGTCTGGGTCAGAAGTGCAGTACAGGGAGAAGGCGCCTGATTGGCTCTTGTTAAAGTAAAAACATTATAAAAGAGTTGCTCATCAAAGAGAAATGAGTACTTCACAAGTGGAAAACAAATCAATGACTCAAGACCAATACAACAGCACTTCATTTCACCTTTATCTTTCATCACAATTCACATTAAATAAGGTACATTTTTCTTCTGCATTTGCAGCCTTGCAAAACAGCGTCTTGATTTCTAGCCTCTAAACAAACCTGAAGGGAAATCTTCTCCCTGGAACGACTTTGTCATTGCCAGTCATCAAAAGACTGAATTCATCTAATACTTTTGCAAATGCATTATACAAAAACTATAACTTTCTGTCAGACAACTCCTCAACACTTATCGTTGCAGGAAATGGATGTAAAAGCACTTCCCACCAAACAAATCAAAAAAAAAAAAATTAAGCTTTGAGCAAAAACGAGGGAAAAGTTTGTATATTTGTCTTTTACAGTAAATATACACCCACTCTTACCTGAAGCAGCAATTCGTCTGGTTTCTCCTGATGTGTCTGTCTGTCTGCCAACAAGCCAAAGTGAAAGAAGAAGGGAGGCACATGGCCTCTAATTTACTTACTCTGGGAACTACCCAAGATAAAGAAACAATTGCTTTATTGCCTCCATTGCTTTATCTAACCCCCTAAAGATCATAAAATACTAACAGTGTTGTAGAAATGGCTTTTCAGAGTGTGATTTATTTCATGAAAGAACAAACTCTGAAAAGTAGACGTTTAAAAGCTTGGCATGGTGTGAACAAACCTTTGTCTGCCTATTGTTCCTTGTGTTCATTTCCAGTAAAATTATGCATAAACACAATGAAAAGGAAAAAGGTTCGTCAAACAACCGTATTACAATTCTGCGTGAACGTACAGGCAGATAGTAGACCTAAACACTTCCGCCAAGTTAGAGACACTAAACTGTTTGTGATGGTAATCTCCTTCTGCCACTATTTAACTGTGTAGCAGAACAAAATGATCTTCCTCGTGTTGAGAATAACAGGCGATTAAGTGTTTCCCTATTTTACAATCACCCCTTTTCAGCTTCAGTCACACAGAAAGCAAAGCGGTAATGCAAAATAAAACTGTGCTCTCCCTCCTCCAACAGGGACGGAGCAGCCTGAGAGAGATAGATATAAATCAAATTATTATGTTTTTCTATTAGTCCATGTGAAGGTACCTCATTTAGTTCTCCATAACAATCTTCTGTTTTGTGAAGGTTATTGATTCAAAAATCTTTCCTTCATAAAGGATTAATAAAAGCTTTTATCATCAGAGCTACAAACTATTCTATGATTTTAAGAAATACAAACCAGAGGAACCTTTTCATCGCTCTAAGAACAGATGAAGAATCCTGACCCTTTTTCATGTGTTTTCCTCAAAGTCTCAATGCACAAACTGGGAACAATCTTATTGCTTTAACTGCTTTTTGAGAGACTGTTGGAGCCTCTACTTCAGAGTACTTACTTTAAAAGTGCAAGAGGAACCACGGGTATGTACAGTTATTGCTCCATTGGTTATTGCTGATTGGTCGAACAGATGCCAATGAAGTCATCATCAATATCAGCTTTAAAATCCCTCTAACTGCTCATAATGGTGTCCTAAAGAATAGACCCCAACACGGACAAATGGACAGTAAAGACTACCAAGGCCCTGCAAAGAGTGATTCCTTCAGCTGAACATACAAAGCACATTTACACCAGGCAGAAAATCTACAAGGATCCCAACCGAACAGATAACGGCATTTTTTTAAGCAACCACCAAGAGGCTCAGGAAGAACTCCATACCCTCAGGTCACTAGAATCCTGAATGTTGAAAGTAAGTGAACAGAGTCATTGTAGTCTTATCCTTATTAGCCGGCCTTTGTATGGGATAGCATTATGCAATTTTTGATTAATACATTTTTGATCACTGTCACATTACTTCATGAAACATTTAGGGATTGAATGGAACAAAGAGACACAAAGGTTCTCCATTATTATAATTTTTTTTGCTGCTCTAAATGGAGAAATTGAATATTACAAATATTGAAATTGTAATACAATGAACATTTCCTTTTTAGGATGACTTAATTCATTTGTCACGACCTTCAATAAAAGAGAAAACAAGAAACAATTGAGGAGTATTTGATGTACTTTTTGAATAAACACAGCGCAGTTTTATCCCCGTGCTCTGTTGCTGTCTCCAGGGCACAAAAGTTACCAGAACACATGCACATTCATTTTTAACTGATAGCGCAATCCTGCCCCCATGAGGCTAAAGGCAGTATGGCATCAAGTAGTGTCAAGATAGAATCCAAGAGTACAAACATGTTTGAATGGCAGCTAAACTACAACAGTTCCGATGTTTGACTGAGCAGAAGAGGGCAGCTTTGCTATCACACTGTTTCTGAATCAGTGTGCTATTTGTGAAAAGCATCACAACTGCTGTCTACTGATCTAAGATCTGCTGAGAAACCTCCGCTACATTTCGGCCTTGTGTCCCTCAGGGCCTCCACACAAATATCTTTTTCATTTTGATTGCTTGTGCAATGAGTGCTTTACAATACTGTTTTCACTTCCTCAGAGGACATTAAAACCTGCAAATAAAGTAGAACTTCTTTATCATTGTCGTACATTTACATAACTGGATTTGTGGAGAATGTGATGAAATATCATGAGTTAATGAGTTTTTAATTCTATTGGTTCATTTACATGTCATGGTTCTATTACATGGCTTGTATTTATTCATTTATATAAATATTTATTTCAGAATGTCATTTGTCAATTTACTTAATTATGAACACTTTGGTCTCCATACAGTTTCCTTTCTTTCAGTTACCCCAAAAAAGCACACAAGCCTTTTCACCTTTAAGCTAATAATCATATGATATATGCGAATCATGCATATATATGCATATAATCAAACATATTAATGTGATATCATTGAAGTGTTAAATCGAGAGCTGCTGGGCACACCGAATAGAGAAAAACAGAGCTGTATTATAGGCCCAGTGAGTGATCATTTGTTTATACTAATATATAGTCCTATACATAACATATGGCTGAGTAGAGACTGGATGCAAATGCAGACTCCTTACTAACCTGCTTGTTTGCGTTAATAGTCACAGAAATCAATATATTCAAATAGATACACTAACTTTACAGCATTGAGTAAGCGGCTGTTTCCACTGTGGTGTGCTTCCAAACCTGCAGTACATTTTGGGGTATAAATAAAAGTTAATATTGACAACAGAGATTTCCATGAACTCATGTATCTTAGAGGTAAACCAAGGGCACAAGACAAGGGAAATGTGCTGGCAGTAACATAATGGATGGCTCAGATGGCCTGGGCACCCTGTGGTCACACTGTGGGTAAACTCATTACTCCTTCCTTGAGGGTGGAAAAGCCTCAAGGACATTGTACACCTCATTTCACTTGCAGCAGGAAAAAAAAGAGAAAATCTTTTCTTCTATCACAAGGTAGCTACGACCTAAAGCAAACCCTGCTTCCCTGCTTAATCAGCTGTTTTACTCTAAATGGGATCATCATGCTGTATTGAAAATGACTTAAAATGTATAACTGAAATAATGATTGAATTTGGAACATTTTTGTGCGGTTATAAATCAAGTGAGAAGGAATTGTCATCTTCTTATAGAAGTAACTGCAACAGGTGGAGTCTCCTGCTGCTGGCCTTTACAAAGAAGGCAGTTTTAAGGGCTTTTAAGGCCCAGAGATTACATACACTTCTTATATACAGCCTAAGTGTAAAAACAGGCTTTGGAGTCATATTTGTAATCTGCATTTCCTGTTTGTGTTGCAGCGTTCCTATCTCTGACTGTACATATTCAAACATTCTGTAAATGGAAATGTGCTCTAATGATGGTGCTCGAAGCTCGAAGTTAAAGGAGCTGTGTGTAAGATGTAGTGGCATGTAGCGGTAAGGCTGATTGCAATCAACTTATATCCCCTCCCCCTCACCCACCCGTTTCAAGTGTACAGGAGAAAATGTGGTGGCCACAAAAGTCCCAGAATAAGTGTGAGACCCTCTACTGTCTACTGTACCAGAGAAACATGACGATACAACATGGGAGCATCAATAGAATTGAACCCACTTCTGTAGATATTAAGGGCTCATTCTTAAGTTACCAGAACACAACAGTTCGTATTTTCAGGTGTTTATAGATTCATTAACACATAATAATAATTAAATCAATTTTTTCCCCCCTTTGAGTAAACACCAGATTTTATGGAAACATATCCAGTTGTTGAGACATTTCACACAATATTTCAACCTTATTGCGGCGCAAGAAGTAAAGCCAGGGGGTCACTCAAGTGTTACCAAAACTGCCAATCTGCGTACCGTGGCACAGGATGAACAAGAATATTAATGCTGAATGTAGCGTATTTTTACATGCACATATGTAAATTATATATCTTAAATGCAAACTCATGCATATTATGTTCTTGCACTATGTAGGTCAGTTAATATGTTATCATTGTGATTGTTTTAATTTCAGATTACCATGAAACTAGGACAAATTTTCTCAGCATATTTTAATTCCGAGCTAACCAGATGTGGTTAGATCTCAGTTTCATCATTTTAAAACACATCACACACTGTATAAATCAGAATAAAATTTCAGGTGATGAGCTAAAGGCTTAAGGCTTACTAATTCGAAACACTCATATTAGTCAAGGACATTGTGGACATCACCAATAGTGGAATAAGAAAGTTTCTTTGCAGAACAATGAAAGAGCCTCAGCCTCGTATTGATTGGTTCCTCCCACTGAGGTTGTAAAGTGGTCAGTGCTATAGCAAGTGGACAAGTGCAGAGAATATCAATCCGACGACTGTGGGTCAGCAGAGTGATATCTGACCACAAAGAGAAAGAAAACATAGATTAAAAAGAGTCTGGTGGATGGATTATTTTTTCCCAATCAGAAACAGTTTTGAATAACCCTGCCCCCAAAAGAATTGAACAACTACTAGAGTTTACAGCTTATGTGTAGAAGTATATACAGTTATGCAAACATCAATTAACATGGATTTTCTGTACAACTGTATTATTAATCCTCACATTTAAACCCACTTTCTGGCTACAAGGCTCCACATTATGTTCACTCAGTGTATCTTGTAATAATTAAATACAGAGAGTGTTCAGTGGGTGTTTTGGGAGTGGATATGTGGGTCAGTGCATATGAGAAGATGTATGGTACACATAAAGCCTGATGAGACACATATTGACACACCAACGCCGACTGATGTGTTACTTTTTAAAAAGGAAATAAATCATTCTTCTGTAGAGTAGTATGACTTCATTTGAATGTGCATTAACAGATCATTAGTCCCTAGGGGGCAGAAAATCAAGCTTGAAAAATGCTCTCCGAAACAAAGCCTCCGATTATTAATATAATTAATGGGACCTATGGTTCTTGTTCTTTTCTTTTCCATTATGCCACAATGTAAAATGTTCTTACTGAACCTGAATAAAGTTTAAAAAAATGAGCTAAACATTTGTAAGAGTAATCCCTGTTAGCTTTTACTCTCAAGCTGGATGTACCATAATTTCAAATTTGGGTGGCTCAAGTCATTTTGGCTGGGGATGTTAATTGCATAGAACTGAGAACTCTTTGCATTCATTTGATGGTTTTCAACTGGTGGATTTGCTTAACATCTTATTCTTAAACATACAGAATACTAAGATAGCTCATTGTTCACCCGCTGACAATTTCTACTTTTTTAAAGTGACACACACACGTGTACTGCCTACTGCTCAAATCCTGCTATCCTGTTTGATATTTGCTATGGGTTGTGCAGACCATCCATTTATTTAGAACACTGTTGTTTTTAATTCTATGTAAGAAAATACCCTCTGTTTGATGATTTGGCTGGATTTGTATTTGTTTAAATTGATATCCGGGACGTGAGGGGTCGACACTGGGAGAGATAGACAGATTTTTACCAAGAGAAAGAGAAAGTAGAGTTCTTGTCCTTCACTTTTTAGCCCTTCTGTCCTGTCAACTGAACCTACATCCCGCATGTAGTCATCTTCTGCTGAGCAACCAATGTAACACGTAACATGTACTGGTTTTCCAGCCTCAGTAAGGTAAAATTGCCTGTTCTGATTGGTCCAGACCTCACAATAATAGTAGTGTAATTAATGATGTCCTTTTATTATTGTATGTATATTGTTTCTAGTTCTTCATTGCAGAGAGCACCCTCACACCATCTCCCACTGTCTGGTACGGTAGTTCTGTCAGTGACACCAAGAGGAAACTAGAGCAGAGTGATAATATTTTGAACTTCCACCTCTTCAACAACTCGTGCTTTGACAGGCATTAAGCAAATGGATGTTTGCATTGGAGATGTTCTCAGATATTGTGTTCACTGAGCCCTGCTGGAGTCTGTGCTGACCTGAGCTGTGTTGGGGCAGCGGAGATGACGGATACGCAGATCAATGGTTCAGTGTGTTGGGCATAAAAGGAGCAATGTGCCCCAGAGAGAAGGGCTGTCTGTGCCCCAGCGCCATGCAGCTGTGGGACTCGGGCACTCATCCATGCCCTCTGCTGCTCCATACACTGTTAGTCCTCCCTCTGTGCCCAAAACACTGCAAGCTGTAAAATTATTTTCATAGATGACTGCACTAAAAACATCTTCCACTGCAATGCAATGTTATAAATAAACTCAAAGTATGAGCAAGGTGTTTTAAAATCTAATTAATTGTTATGTGAGGTGTAATAGATGATTTTTGAGAGGAGACTTAGTAGAGTTTGGTCAATAAGAGATGAGTGTTTCAGATCCCAGGTTTGATGTACTGCTCTCTGTTTCTACAAAGACTGCTACATGAGCCCAGTGAAGCAGCACAAGCAGGCTGGGAGATGTTTTGTTTTTGTATCGAGTGTTTCTACAGTTGTTTTATCCGTTGATCATGTGTTCAAAAGTTCACTGATCCCTTAAGTCTGTTCCAATGTTTTTGGAATAGGCGGCAGACCAGGCCAGGGGGTTTCTTAAGACCACAAGGCTTCATGCTCAATTGCACACAATAAGGCCTCTTTAGTTGACTCTAGTCCCATCTAAGATACGAGATTCTCGTTTAAATCCTATTTCTCTCTTGGAAGTGAAATAGACTGGAAACCCTAGATGTCATCAAAAGCTATTCTTAGTTTTATAATCAGAGCAGGACAACAACAAAAATCATTGTTAAGATTTGTCTGAGATCATTCCAACTAAATAATCTTTCCTGTTGAGCATTTTCTACTTTCTTTTCCAATGAAGGGGAAAAAACACTCAATAGCGGATAAATAGTTAAGATGCCTCTCAACTCCCAGACAGGACACAATCTCTCAGCTGAGCTCACACACAATCAGAAAAATCATGACAGCCAGACAGACTTATAACTTGTAATAGGGATGTGACCCTGATTCAGGCCTAGGCAAAAAGTTTGTGAGGGGGCGTGGTTTTGGATTTATGACAGGGGTGGTGCTAACACATTGTAACAGAAAATGTGTGTTCATGGAATGTGCAGTGGCTTACACTTTGTCACGGGGCATGGCCTGATATTTACAAAGGCGGAGTGGTTTATCCATTTTTAAGGGCAGGGCTTCAAGTTTGGAATTTCTGAAGAGGTGTGGCTTATACATTGTGACGGGATGGGGCCTGAACAATGTGATTTGTGAACGGACATGGCTTATCCTCATCACTGGGTGTGGTCTGATGCTGGGATTTGTGGAGGGGGCTTGGTTTGTACTATGTAAAAGGCGGGGCTTTACATTATGATATTGAAGGGGTGTGGCTTATATTTTGTCATAGGATGTTGCCTTAAGGCAATGATTTGTGAAGGGCATCGTTTATAATTTGTCACAGTGCGGGGCCTGAAGGATGTGTTTGTGAAGGGGTGCGGCTAATCGTTTTTCATAGGGCATAGTCTGAAGGCTTAAATTGTTTTGAAGGGACATAACTTATATGTCTGTGATGGTTCTCAGTCATCCAGGTCATGGTAATTCTAAGCTTAATTCAAAAGGCAACTGGACTTGGTTGAAGTTCTTGAAGACGTTTCACCTCTCAGAACTGAAGAAGCCTTTCGGATGAGAGGTTCTGAAGAACTGAAGAAGCCTTTTGGATAAGGGGTTCTGAAGAACTGAAGAAGCCTTTCGAATGAGAGGTTCTGAACAACTGAAGAAGCCTTTCGGATGAGAGGTTCTGAAGAACTGAAGAAGCCCTTTGGATAGGATATTAAACATTTTCAATAACTTTAACCAAGTCCAGTTGAAAAGCTTAGAAGGCATGATTTATACTTTGAAAAGGGGGCAGGGCCTGACGTTTGTGACTTGTGAAAAGGCTGTGGATTATACTTTGTCTCAGGCCGTGGAAAGGAGTCAGTTGTCTGTGAAGGGGTGAGGCTCATACTTTGACACAGGATGTGACCTGAGGTTTTTTAATTTGTGAAGGAGGCGTAACTAGTACGTTACCGGAGGGGGGTGCCTAAATTCTATTAATTGTGGACTGTGGGTTATACTATGTCAGAGGGTAGGGTTTTAAGCTTGTGTTTATGAAAGTGGTGGGGAATACTGCTTATGACAAGGGCTGCATTATGACCAGGGCTACCGACAATATTACAATTACAATACTAGTGTTCCATTTATAGCTGGCTGATTTGACACACTGCAGACCCTCAGGGGGCAGGGCATGACTGTCTTGTGATAGGACTAGGCCCTAATTTATAAAAGTGGCATAGCACACAGAGACTTTGTAAGTCAATATATTAATTATTGTTATGCTGTGAGTTTATTCCCTACACTCACCATACATACTGAGTGCTTGGCCAACCTAGGTGTGTATATATCACTCTGAATTAAAAAATCTAAATTTTCTGACTTTACTGTCAGACACTTATACCCCCGCAACTTAATGCTGAATCTGTGTACACTTTTCCTCCTGCAATGCTCTGTATCCATTTTCTTCTTCTGCACCTCAGGGGACCCCTCTGTTAAACTCATGGAATTTGCTGACGACACAATGGATTGGCCTTATCCGGGATGGTGATGAGTTTGCTTACAGATGGGAGGTGGAACAGCTAGTTCTCTGGTGCAGTCAGAACCATCTGGAGCTCAACCTGCTCAAGACTGTGTAGATGACATTGGACTAAGAGAAGCTCCCTCCCCAATACTCAACAGCACAGTGTCTACTGTGGACCAGTAGATCTCCTGGGACCTGAAATTGACCTCCCACATAGACACTGTCAGGAAAATGGCCCAGCAGAGGATATACTTCCTGCGCCAGCTCAGGAAGTTCAACCTGCCCCAGAAGATGCAGATCAAATACTTCTGCACTTCCATCACTGTTGGGTTTGAATCTGCCACCAAACAGGACAGAAACAGACTACAACAGACAATTAGGTCTGCAGAGAGGATTATCGGAACAGACCTGCCCTCCATTCAGGACTTATACTGGTCCACGGTCAGGAAACAGGCAGGTAACATCAATGCGGACCCATCACACCCCGGACACAAACTGTTTAAACTTGCCATCCGTGCCATCCAACTTGCAAGTCAATTATAAATTTATATAACAAAGAAGCCACTTTATTATATCAATTTTTAATAAATAAATAAAATAGTTTTAACTAGTTGCGAGTTGTTATGCATTTACATTTCACCAGCAGGAGCCTTGGCTTTAAAACAATGTGAGCATGTAGATAAAATCTTTGTAAACATGAATATTCTACTGTATTCCCATGGACTTTTTAGGAATGATTCTCTATCAAAATCAGCAAAGGAAGGCACGCTGAAACAGGTGTTTGATGCTTGCACTCTCTCCCAGCGATGGTTTGCATGATCTATTATGACTTCACAAAGATAATGCAAACCGGTTTGCTTTAAGGCTGCAACTGACAACTATTTTGATAATTGATTAATCTGTCAATCATTTCTACAATTAATCAATTATTAATCGGATAAAAAGAAAAAAAGCTCAATTTTAGTATTAGCATTATATTCAAAACACAAAATATATTATATCTTGTTTTCTTGGACAATGCAATGTTAATATATCAATTATGTAACTCAATATCTTGTTTATTTACTTGATTTACTTAATTTTACATGAAAAAGGAAAGTACAGACAAGGCCACTACAATAAAAATGAACATTGGGGATGCAGCCATGAGTATAATAGGGAAATGTAACTAACCATTATATATTTAATCAGATATTGCTCAAGTTTCTGTTGTGAATTAATAAAAGATTCACTTTAATCTATCTCTGACAAATGGCATGAAATATTCAAAATCTCCATAATGTTATTCTCCAGTGTCTGTGCAACCGAATTGCATCTAATTAGCGGGAGATTTGTGTCCGTTCTGATGGACAAACACCCGATTACAAGTTCATTTAAACACAATGTGATGGACCGAAACACGTTCAGTCAGTTTTTTCTCCATTTTGTGATGCTTTAATAAAGCCAGGCACTAGCTTTATCAAGGGTTAGTGTTAAATTAGCTTTAGCGTTCCCTTTTTAACAGCTTTGCTATGCGGTATACTGTCCTCCGCTGCTTTATCAGCAGCCCAGCTATGGGCCCATCACAAAACGGAGAGGAGAGAAATAGACGGCATTACAGTCCGTAATGGTTGTTTTTAAATAAACGTTAGAAATTGTGCGTTTGTCCTTATAAATGAACACTAATCTACCCGAGGTGGACACACCATCAGCACTGTACAACAAACTGATGCTGTGTTCGAAATGCCATACTATACTAGCAGTACATACTGATTTGGCCAAAATGTAGTATGCAGTATGCAAACAAAAGCAAAATGTGCAGAATGCCAAAAAATACCCGGATGTCGTACTGATTCGTAGACCAGTCTACCTCCCACAATGCAAAGCGCTGGGACTCTACAGCGGCAGTTGAAATGACGGACAGCAGCAGCATTCCAGCAGAACGGGGCACAATAGCAAAAGAAGTGGTGTTTATTGTTTACTTCCGCCTGGCGTAGCATACTGCAAAATGAATTTGAAAAGCTCCTCCATTCTACATACTACCGCCGAATGCAGTATGCAGTAGCATGTAGTATATAGTATGAAGTATGTAGTACATAGTACGGCTTTTCGAACACAGCCTGATTCTTGAAAAATAATCCCAAAGAAGACCAGAGATGTGGTAACTTCCCGTAATTCATCACATGAGCTACACAAGCCGCAACATTGGCTGGCTGCCCCCCATTAACGTTTTCACAGCGCATGCCGTGACCCAACTAATCGATGATAAAATTCTTCGCCAACTGTTTTAATCATCGATTTTAATAACTTCTTTCAGTGTACAGGGGCTATAATTTGAAACAGATTATCACATGATGTGGAGCCTTTTGATTAAATATTCTAGGTGAAATATTAAATTGTATGAGGGGTCATACTGCATATACGATCAGTAAATATGCAACACAACTTTCAGTATTTGATGCAACATAAACCCGGCAGTCTTTGCTGTTATAATGATTTTCTGGGAAATGAATGCCATAAAAATTGAAAGTTTGAGCTTTTAGTGTTTTTAAAGTGTGTCATGCTTAAATTTCATACCTATTGCTGTGTTGCTTTTTATAGTTTGTTTCGTCCATCATGTTTCTGCATGCCCATGTTTCTGTTGGATGGAAGTCTTCTTTTAATGGGTTTGTTTTCATATGAATATGTGGAAAAGTGCGTTATGTGTTAGCTTTTTTGTTCAAACTATCCTCTACCTCTCATACATGTGGCTTATTGCCAAGATTATTATTTAGCGCCTCTTTATGTCCCTGGAGAGTGAAGATGTTGTTGAGGTCTGTGGGCTGTTGTTGTTAGTGTTGTGATAACCATATGTGGGCAGGGGTCATGAAGTTCAGGATGCCAAGGCTGGTTTCCTGTGCAGTTGCGCAGGAGCTGTGCTGCTGTCTGCAATCATCGAACCTGTCCAGACGCACATGCCTGGTGGAGCATGACAGGCGGTTCCCCTCTGACCCCCGGTGCAGCACAGATACATGTAGTGTGAGGCTACAGATGGCACAAAAATAACAATGCTGCAAGTTTAGCTCCAAGAATAAATATGAAAAATCAACACTTGGGCATCTCAGTTTGTTGTCTGGTTAATGAGCAGGGAGGGAAAAAGCCAGGCCGATAATTAATTTACATAAACATTATGTTGAATTCTAAAAATGTGTCCTGTTTAAGACTGTTAAATGTTTTATTTGTCTATAAAAATACAGAGGATCATATGTTTCAATTGAAGAGCTGAATAAATCAAATTTTTTGAGGTTGTGCCATCAATTATTTTGTTATTAATTATATTTTCTGCTTCCTCAAACTCTGAAAATTAGTCCCATATTTGGTTAATCGTTCCGTCTTTAACATCTAAGAGACTGCACTTGAGCTTTGACCTTTCAACTTGTGTCCTAGTCACTGTAGCTTCCACTGCCACAGAAAGGTCATGTGGTGCGGTGGAATAAATGAGGAGAAGGAAAAGGCCGTGTCCTGGCCAACAGATAGCAGAGGGGGGTGAAAGGGGATGAGCTATTGAAGAGACAGGATGCTGCTTTCCTCTGAGCCTTTTCAAAAACACTGTAAATCACTTGGACGGCCCATTTTATCATTTCATGGCACGCTAGGTTTTGTCATAGGGAGGAAAATTGAATGGGATGTGACTGTTTTACATAAACAGACTAAGCACTTAATGGTAGCAGCGAGAATAATGAAAAATGGGAGATTTTCCAAGTTGCAGAGCAAAACAGCTATTTTATGGGTATTTTGCATAACCAAATAGTTATACTTCAAATGGAGTTCATTAGCTGAGGGGATGCTGCTACTTCAGGCATTTAGGAAGGTGAACAGCAGGAAGCACCGAGATTTGATTCCTGGTGATCTAGACACCTGATAGTAAGTGAATAAAATTGGCCTTTGAGTAGAATGAGAAAGAGATGGCTACATGAGAAAGTGAAATTTGAAAGCTTATCCATTTTAATTTTATTTCATCTTAGCTTCAACAAATAGCCTCATTTAGTAATAGAGAATGGGGAGGGAGCAACATGTAACATAGCTCCCAGGCTGGCTTCACTGGAGCCTCCAAGTGTATGGAATCCCAAAGCATTCAATTCTTCATCAATAAGAGGCATCATGAAATAAATAATGACATAAATAAATTCTGTAAAATACAAAATGAACGGACAAATCGTGAAATAATTGATTGAAATAAATTATTAAAACACAAATTCAGCACCAAGACAAAGGTAGAGCTAATAGCTAGTTAGCAGCAGCTTGACTTTTAGCCATTCGCATGCTTTGTCCCCAGATAATCGTTGGAAAAACACAGACATTAAACCTGAAATTACTTTATCTTGTGTTATAGTATTACACTTACAGTGTCTTTACACATTTATCTTCATGCTGTTTTCATCTGGTTTATTCAGGCTACCCTCATTATCAGGATACTGTTCAAACTGGCAGCATCCTAAAATCACATCGTATTTATCAATATCGAAAAAGATGATTCTGATTATATTTATTTCCACATTGCTCAACCCTATTTGCAACATTGATCAGTTGATCTAATGGGTTAATGCATGCCCTCGCCTGTTGTCAGGAAATGTCACGACATTCTTTTAAAGACATTTTTTAAGTCATGGTCTTTTGGAAGGATTCAAGTTACACCAACTGAAAAGCAAAAGTCTCAGCTGTTGGATAGAGGAGTACCTGAACAATGATTCGTTTTAATAAAATGGCTAGACTCATACATTAAAGCGCAATAGAGAGAAAAGTTGGACTCCAAAACACATTATTATTTTACATTTATTATGTGTCTTAAAGCCTTTTCTATCACACAGCACCAGAAGCATATTCCATAAATTTAGAAAGAAGTTTTAAAGATATTTCTAGTATGAGTTATCCACTTTGCCACTCCACTTTGAACTCCAGCTGTTGTGCAAACTCTTTCAGTTTACACAACCTTCAAAGTTAATTTCAAGTTCAGACTGTTTATTTTAGATCCTCTTCTAAGTCAGACTGAAGATTCTACAGTGCCCTTCAGTATGAATGTGAGCATCTGTCTCTTTGTGTTAAACATAGCCGACTACCGACTTGAGTTTCCCTGCCTTCCACTGAGTGTGCCTTGGGAAGGAAAACTGTGCAGGTGAGGAAGCAGAAGAAGTAAATGAAATAATTATGATGTTCTGAACTCTCTGAGCAGCATATTCAATGAAACATGCAGCATCATGGCCTCACATCGAGTATTTATCCTGTCTTTGATTAGCGACTTGTGTTTAATAGCTGAATTGAGTAGAACTCTAAAAGCGTGTCTGAAAGATCTTCCATGGATTATCTATCAGCTTTTATTTTGGGGAGCAGCAAACCCCATCTGCCCCAGAGCTGTGCAGAGGGAGATGGATTAAAGGTAGATGATGTGTGACCAGGATTTGTGTGGTTTCAGCTGTTTTAGTTGTCTGCAGTGCTTCCACTGGTCTGCCAATTGGTTTGCTTGGAGCCAAAAAAAAAGTCTTCCTCCTGCTTCCTTTGAGTCGTAAATAGACAACTAGTTTACACTGCTGCATCATTTAAATGTAGTTAAGCGTGTGGTGTGCCTCCTTGCCTATTGATGATCACCAAATAATTCACCTTATGAGAGTTTCAGTGATCTTTCATCATGGTGTAATTCTGTATTAGATACTTTTCATTAATGACAAGAATAAAGTTAAACAGGAACACCGACTCTTTGTGTGTATTGAGAAACAAACAAATTCAGTTCTGATGGTAACAAGCAACTCAACGGCAGGCTGAAAAATCTGTTTCAGGCCCAGTCACTCCTGCCTTCAGTTTAGACCATTTAGAGTTTGTAAATGGTCTGAATAGTTAGACTGAATAGTTATAAAATCCAATTGTTCTGTATTATGTGAAGATCTTAAACAGCAGCAGTTAAATGATGTATTTGGTCTAAGGTCACAGAATAGTATTTCATGGCTTTTAGTGGCCTTTTCTGCTGCCTATCTTGAGTGGTCGCAGCCATTCACAGAGGACCTGTTTGTTTTATGGTAAATAGTAAATGGTCTGTACTTATATAGCGCTTTTCTAGTCTTTGCAACCACCAAAAGCTGCGTTTACACTACATTCACCTATTCACACACACATTCATACACAGATGGCAATCAGTTATCACATTCATACCCGCTGGCTATGCCACTAGGATTTGGGGTTCAGTATCTTGCCCAAGGACACTTCGACATGTAGCCTGAGGGAGTTGGGGATCGAACCTCCAACCTTCCCATTGAAAGACTACCGACTCCAGAGCCAGAGCCGCCCAATTTATAATTTAATGTGTGGTGCAATGGGTATATTTTTTCTACATTCAAATGTTTTTTTTTATTTCTATGTTTATTATTTTTGAAAGAAAGGGGGTAATAACATGCAACAAAGGTCAATGTAACAAGCAAAAATGCTGTTATGCTGCATACAATGTAGCCTAACCATTCACGCTCCCATATATGGGTTGCATCGTTTTTAATGTTATCTTCATTGGTCTTATTAGTTTAATTACTTAGTGTATAAACATTGGCTTTAAAAAAAGAATGCTTGTATTGAGGTTGTTAAGTTATCTTAATCTGATCAAGGTAAGGTACAGTGATTAAATCACTTTTTGGCAGGATTGCTTCTTTTTTTCAGTTCAATTACATTCAATTTGAAAGACTTTTTATGTCACTAAATGTGCGGGGCAATTTGAGGTAAGGCAGTTTGAAGACAATTACACAGAAAGAAATTAATTCACACAAATAAAAAATCTTAAAATAAAGAAAAAATAATATAACGTTAGAAGAGACTGGATCAGAGTAGACGTTGATGTAACGTGTTTTCAGTGTGTGCCTAAAGTCTTCCTGGTGTTTATAAAAGGTGTAATTTTTCTGTGGCTGTTCGTAAACACATCATTTAAAGTCAGTCCTGACTCACCGAGTGATCCTCTGTTCTCTTTGCTCTGTGTGTTTGTATGAGGCTCAGCCTGGCCAGCGGTCAAACACACACACACACACACACACCTGCAGGCTGGTTGACTGAGGTCTACCCACCAGTGCCAGGTTGAGGCCAAGAAAAGTCCCATACACAGCAGAATAGCTGGAAAAGTGAACTGTGTAGATCTTCTGGTGTGGTTGGTGGTGTGTGGGAGGGGAACAGAACCCTCCCTGCCTCTTTCCATTTTCTTATCTTAACACCATCTTGAGTGAGTCTGGAGGGACAACTGAGTAAGATTCAACTCTGCTTTGTTGGAGAAGTGGGAGAATCAGTCATCTCATAATAATAAGTACAGACTGTATATAAAGAATCACTGCAATCATGAATAACCACAACCAATTGAGGTTGTTGTGCGTACAAACATGAATCTTTTCAAGCCTGACAAAGGTAATAATTAGAAAATACAGTCTGAGGGACTCTGCATGTACAGACACAGGATTAGTTGAGAAAAGTGATAACTGAGGGAGATTTTTTTATGACTTTATACAGGAAAAGTAACAGTAAATGCAAAGATCTAGACATGGAAGTGTAACATCAAACCAACAATGTAAAATATCTCTAAGTGCAATGTTTACCTTATACTACACAGTATTCGAGGAAAGAGAACAGTTTGACAGCGTCACCATACATCATGACCCCCAGAGGAAAGTGGACATTATATTACAGAATCATCACAACCTCACATTTCAGTGATACAATGTTACAATTTTATTTAGCATACCCTTTTGTCCAAAGTGACGTACATCTGTAAGTAAGTATCTGAGTAAGTACAACAGCATCCAGGATCTACCTGTACAGTAATGTTAAACTTGCTGTCAGAACACAAACCGCAGTGCTGACTCATGTGTCTGTGCTTACTCAGCCGGTTTGGATAAGTAAGCTGTGACCAGCGGACTAGCAACAGGCATCAGTTTGTTTACATGCTAATGTGTGATTGACCATGAATATGCATTCGCTCTGTGCATGTATTTAAGTAGATGGACTGTACTTACATAGCGCTTTTCTAGTCTTTGCGACCACTCAAAGCTGCTTTTACACTACATGTCACATTCACCCATTCACACACACATTCATACACGGATGACAGAGGCTGCTACATAAAGTGCCCAACTGTCAAAAAGTAATCACATTCATACCTGATGGCTATGCCACCAGGATTTGGGGTTCAGTTTCTTGCCCAAAGACATTTCGACATGTAGTCTGAGGGAGCGGGGGATTGAACCTCCAACCTTTCAATTGACAGACGACCAACTCTACGACTGAGCCACAGCCGCCCAAAATATTTGATATCCATGTGTTTGTTTCCAATTCCCTGATCAATGTCTTTTTACAAGTCCAGTTTCTCATTTGTGCTCTTTTGAAGAGTCACCTATTATTCCCTGCTTCATCATTAAACAGACTTGTTTGAAATGAGTTAAGATTGATTTGTCCATCTGCTGTTTAAACAATCTTATGTGTAATAAGAAGAGCTTAAAGGAATGGATCAATCAATAAAGTACTTTTTTCCAAGTATGGCTTATATTTCCATGGTGCATCCTGCATACAGATCTACTGCCTTTAACAAATGACCAGAGCAAACAGGAATACAGTCACTTAAACACGCATGCTTTTGAATTCTTGCTTGCCTGTCCTTGAGGCAGAAGTGCTTTTACAACCCAGGTTTCAAATTCTAAGGCAAACACTTGTTTCCCTTGACAGCTGTAAAGCAGACAGTCAGCGTTATGCCATGTACAGTAGCCATGTTTTCATGTTGAGATTTGAAATCTGGATTTCTCAGTTTAAATGACACTTTTCTTCTCTTGGACTTTAAGGCTCAAACACCATTTCATCTATGCAACTCTGTCATGGAAAACCCGGTGATGCAAACCCTGCTGTGAATAAAACCTAAATATACACATTGGTTACAAATTAAAGGACAAACAACAACAATGCAGATGCCTTCATAGAGAGTGAGATAGTTCACTGAATCGTTTGATGAGTAAAAAAAGACTTAAGTAAAAAAGACTTATGTAAATCATAAGCTATGGCTTAGCTCTGTAGCCACGAGGCTACCAAGATGCTTTCTTGGTCGCTTTATGTTGGTTTTTGCTTTCATTTCAACATACAGTAGATCAGACTTTATAAAGAGCAGTAAACATGGCAGGGACCATGTTATCCTCTTAATAGAGTGTTTACCGGCTAGCCTCCAACTTTGTCTGTTATTCGGTGCTCAGAAGGTAAAAGTAAGTTTCTATATTGGCTTGTGATAATATCGGTGTATTGATCTAGTATATTAACAATCTCTCTGAAGAAACAGCTTTTTAGCCTTGCAATTGGCTGACAATGATTAATCAAATCAGCAGCTCTCCTCATCAGTGATGTATTATATGAATATCAGCCCAGCTTTCAAATTAATACCTTGTCAATTTCCCACTCACAATGGGGAAGTGATAACTCCGCATTACTGCTTTTCACGGCCGAGTTCCCATTATTTCTTTTAAAGAGTGGGCGCGCTGCCCTTTGTGCTCACTAATTCCATCTCTGTATGCAAAGGTGAGGAGTTACGCCTGTGTGTTGTTAGCAGTGGACTAAGTGATGAAATCAGAGAGATTGCGCCATCCTGACGACACTGCAAGAAATACCAGCAACTCCTCTGATGTGCTGCTGGGGCTTTAAATATTTTATTAAAAGCAGGAGAGGGAATCTGCGGGAAAATGGAACATCTTTACTTGTTCGCTAAAACAAACATCCTCACTTGTTCACTAACAAACTAAACACACTCTTATAATGTAGACCGTCTCTCATTTGGTTGCCTCATTCTTTCCTGTCAGAATCACTGAGACACAGGTTTCATGAATGCGGCTGCAGTGGAAACAATGTGGGATTATGTCACCTTGTTGGCATACTTCCGCATGTTTATTTAGATGTGAATACTTGTTGACAGAGGCGGATATTTCAGCAGGAATAACACAAGCGCTGTTTGGCTTTACGCATTCCCCCTGAACACAGCGTGACTGTACGTGTGTGTCTTCCTCCCTCCTGCCTCTCTGCATCTGACAGCGTCCCTCCCTCTTTCTCTCTCCTCCTCCTTCTCTCATTAGGCTTTTCACCGGCAAAACACCGACACACTCCCTTTCCCTTAAACCGGGGAATAAACACGGAGCGGCGGCAGGAGCAGGACTGAGCTAGCCCCAGTGCGCACCATTCATGGTTATCCCCAGGATATCTGTCTGACAGGAGGGTATGTTGAAATATTCATATTTTCCCTGCCTGTTTGCTCATGTCGTTATAAGCCCCGGCTTGGTTGTATTGAACGATTTGTTGAATGTCGAGCTTTAACGTTTTCGGGATCTTTCCCCTTTACGTGTCCTTTTACGCGTTATTCTTCAATGAATGCGGTGCTTTGCTATATTCTCTTTGTGCTTTTAGCTGCTGCAGTGAAAAGACATTTATTCCAGCTGCAGCTGCTGAAAGATCATCATTTTATAACGCGCATGGACTTTGCCCGCTTGCCGTCCTCTACTGGTGGATGACTATCATTGTGAGAATGAAGCAGAAACGAGTTGTAGTCGTTTGGGCCCACGTAGTCAGTGTTGACATCCCACCTGCAACCAGGCAGTTAGGCACCCCCCCTGCTGCCTGCAGCCCTGGAAAGCTAACACATGATGTTGTCTCCCACAGCAGTGCCTTCATTTTCATGTTTCTATTTTTCATGTCCTTCAAAGTTGTGCAGTGCCTCAGAGATCAGCGGTTGTCTGCTTGTTTCAGTTTGTGTCTCAGCCTGTCAGGCAAACTGGATCTGCTGTTGGCTTAGTCAGTGAATCCTCCAACACACCCATCACTAATTATGCAACACTGACATAGTCACACAGTGTCACACCCTGTCATCAACACTCTGGTTTGCCCAAAACACAGTGGTTGAGTTTGCTTTCAAAACAAACTTAAATTAATTGCAGTTCGTAGCGTAAGAATTATTCAGTGATGTGTGCAGGGTGTAAATACAGGTGCAGCAGTGGAGACATCTGACTACAGAGGTGAAGCACTCTGCCTGTTTCAGCTGCATGCTTGGGCAGGTTCATGTATGGAAATGGCCTCACCTTTGGCCCCCCGGTTTCAACGGTTTGTGGAATTACATAAAGTATGGAAGAGGAATGTTTCTGCACTGTGTTCACCTTCAGGATGCTTTGCTTGGACTTTTCTCTATGGTTGTTTATCTCTGCAGCACTGTATGTCTACCTACATTGTCTCTATGTCTGTGTAATCATACTGAGTCATTTACAGGTTGATTCCCAGGGGGGTACAATGAAGTGTTAATCCTACAGCTCTTTTGACTGGCTCTTAACAGTAATTATCGCCACATTATGCCCGCGAAGCTCTGCTGGCGTTGCCTACATGTACCAGGATGCTTTGCACTAAAGGAACCGCTGTCAATACCTTGCTGAGTCAATTTCTCATATTTTTGGATGCCATTTAAGCTGTTGGAAATGTAGCTGGTTTGGTATTCAAGCACAGGCGGAAGCTAGGAATCCAACATGAAATAGCCTCGTAGTTCTTCTGTGCCAACAACAAGGCAATATGGCCGTGCAAGTGCTGGAGGAACAACAGATATTACAGCTGAACTGCTCCACAGAAACATTGAAAATATTGGCAACAGTTGCAGCCATTTTTCACAGAAAGAGATACGGCTGAAAACCAGTAAACAAGCCCTTGAAGATGGATTATTATATCATATTTCTTACTGGCTTGTCATGTTGTCGCATTTGTGCAAGTCAGATCAAGTGTGGCTCAGCTCCTCTCCGGCCTGCTCCCCGCTGCTTTACAGGTGGGCTTTTGGTACTTTGTCACACTCCTCCTACAGGCCTCACATACTGTCAGCCTCTGCTAGCAGACCCGCTGTCACACAGCATCCATGTCGTTAACATCGGACACACTCCCATGCCTGCTGTGTCAGCCTGCCAGCCAGCCTCCTGCTGAGTATCACCTGATGCTTCTTCCCATAACTGCCACGGAGCCATTACCTTGTCTCAACAGCAACTCCACCTCCTCTGCTGTTTACGTATTAGTACTGACATGACTTTGTGATCATACAAAGTATTGAGGTGAATCACACTTAAAGATTCTGTACGGCTTTCTTCTTTTTACCACGGTGTATACGTGCACATAGTCTTTTTACCAGTGTGTGCATGCCAATGTTTGTGCGTGAGTTCAGATGCCTGAGGGTGCTACTGGGATTTCACAGCCCGGCATGCTGCCTACCACCATTTGCAATTCAAATGAGCGCGTATGAGGCATCTAGTGAAGCTGAAGCAGCCCTCCGCTCCTCTGTCTCATTGGAGACAATCATTACTTGCACTTACAAGTTAACTCAACTTTTTTTTATTGTTTTCTCCAGAGGAAAAAGAGAGCTGTTTGCAGCGTCTATGTAAGAATCAGTGTCACAGAGGAAGGATATTTTTTGTAGTCCATCTCACTTGAATTACAATTCATTTTGTGTAAGTGTGGCTCTTGGCACAGGCATGGTATGCGGCGTAATTGTGTGGGGTCACCTTGATTTCCCAACTATAATACCAAGGCATGCCACAGGTCGTATGACTGTGTGTGTGTGTATTTGGGGTGTGTGCCTGTGCCTGACTGTCATTGCTGTTGGCCCAGCTGAATTTCCTTTGACCCGACATGTTTTTGTAGCTTTGTGAGTGTGGTCACGTCTCTTCCTGCCTGCTGAACACAAGTGGCCAAATACACGGAGGCGTACACAGAAACATTTTTACTTGCATACTTGTGAGGTCCCATGTTGACATGTATTTACCTGCACCCTAGCCATTACCATCAAAACTGCATGTATCACTCTAGCCCTTATCCTAACCTTAATATTAACCTAAAACCAACTTTTCACTGCACAGTTGGATTATAGTTCTATGTAAAGTTTTTACACTGACAATGGTGTAGTCCTTTTCTGTATTCTTAAGACTAGGGATGGGGATTTCCAGTAATCTCAATATTTGAGTAATCTAATTACCTTATGAACGAGTAATCAAGTACTCGCAAATTATATATTTTCTCTACCGTTAAAAAAAAACATACGTTGTACATGGAAATAGTCTGAAAATAGTTGGCTATATGCCTGTAAGACAACATTACTATCCAACACTTTTACATTAATGTAAATAAATAGCCAACAATGGAAAGCAAGTGCAATTTCAAATGCATTCATTGAACAACCTTAAGGCTTTCCGTTTTTAAACGTCACAGCGGTAACTTGTAACTCACATGTTTTCCACTCTCGTAGCTGTTGTCCGGCGTGATGGTGGCTTGTACTCTGGCTCAACAGACCCCATCAGCTCATGGAAGCCTTCTCCACTTAATGGGAGCATATCTCCAGTCACCAGTCATTTTCGTTATTAGCAGGCTAATCTTCTCCGCTCTGGTATCATCACAACGACGTGTGCTAACAGGGCTAGCAAATGATGTGATGCCTGTTGTCTGTCTTTGCCCGCTTCTCCTTGTGCTTTAAGCACATGTGGTTAAGCATCAAACTCGTATTTCTATAGTTTAACACCACATATCTTGCACAGCGCATTATTGAAGACTTTTTGGTCAAAGTACTTTCAGACATCACTTTTCCTTGTCACGGCTGACACAGTGCATGTAACAGAATTTTAAACTTCGATACGATACTAGTGAAAAAAAAAAGATTCTCAATACCTATTTTGATACCACAGCAACAAAAAAGATCTTTATGAGATGCCAAAAGGACTAACAAAACATCGGTATTTTCCAACCTGTAGATGAGAACAGTCTTCTGTGTCGTTGCTAAATGAAAGCTCCAGGTGAAGGAGGGCGGAGCAGACAGACACACAGTTGGCAGGATGAAGCGGGTCTTCAGCTGCAGACAAACTCAATGGTGAGGTTGTGCGGAGTTGTGAGCAAACTAGTTTGTTGTTTAGAGAGTAACTGGAAATCAGAAATTACGTCTTATTTTTCTGTTTCACAGCTTTCTTTTCATTAACGCCGCTCGCTCTCTTCCCTTCCTATTTATGACGATCAACCAACGCCCTCTCTCACTTTTGGCAGATTTGGGTTGAAAACTGATCATAGATCGGTACTGTCGAACATTAAAGTAACAGAGATTTTATGTTTTGACACACTTGTTGATCAAAAAGTATCTTTTGATAACCTTAGATGTAATGCAATCAACAACATAACTGCCTTCTTTAGTTTTCCCGCTAAAAAAAATTTGCAAGACAAAGAACCCTCTCAGACTCCTTTTTTTCCTCACTGGTAAATACACGTGTCATTTTGGAAGGAACAAATTTAATTAAAACACTCTTGCCAGTACCAGTAAACACAATGCTTGCCAAATTACACAAGACTGACATCTCAAAGCACTGCTCCAGTCTTTTACTGTCACACAACTGTAAAGTTGTGGGACTTTTCAGACAGATAAGAAAAAAAAATGACATCATGATCACTATATTATTTTCTCAGACTTTGATAGCTTCTCCAGAGCACAGAAGACATTAAACATTGTTTTTGCAGCGTAGAAGTACTCGTCATGATGAGTACAATTACTTTTATGTGTAAAATCATCCGAGAATTTTATATCTTGGATTGTCCCTCCTTGAGATACACAGTATAGTTCGGAGGTTCTGTCAGTGACAACATGCTAACAGAGAACATAGACGATTTACACATCATCTTACTCAGATAAATGTAAAACTCTGTAAAAGTCCATATTTACTACTCTCCTTTTACAAATCAAACATTGTTTATAAGACATGTTACTAATACTTATCTGATAACCGATAGGTAGCACTGTGTCATTGATTGTTGGCTGCCATAGCTGTAATTTTAGAAGTACAGTGGTACAGTGCACTGCAGCTTTGTGTTTGTTTACCCAATGTGTTTGTTTACCCACAGTAGCGCTGTCCTGAATATTATTTTTGGGCCTTCAAACCTACAATGACAATTAACAGCAATAGTCTGGAGCTTGTGTGAGAGCAGGACATTAAGTGTGATGCACTAGGAATGCAAATAGTAACCAGCTACCGTGTTAGGGATAAAGGGTAACCCTTTTTGTCTGTGAACAAAAAAACAACTAATTTAGATGTTGGATACTGGGGAACGATTGTAGCTCATTCCCTTCAATTCATTACGTTAGTTCTAGTGCACAGAGACATAATCTTCGACTTCAATCTCACCTCTCCTTACTATTTTGCTCTTTAATCAGCTTTGTTTGGAATAACAAAAAGAGGATAACACAACTTTACTGCAGCTGACTCCAAGAACAGCAATCACAAAAGCTGGAAATGGATTTAAGCCTCATCAGAGCGCTGCAGCCACTGCAGCCTTCCCAAATCTTGTACAGGTCATACTTGAACATCATATTGTTCCACTGTGTGATGTGTAATAGTGTGTCCGGGTTTCAGCTACACTGTCCACAGTTGTTTGTAGTTGTCAAATCCTCTTCCTCCTTGTAATGATGGTCTCTTCCTGAGCCAGTTGCAGGCCTGTTGCAGTCCGTTTAATCAGGATTTATTTTTTTTGGTTTGGTTGTTACTTACCCAACTATGGGCGATTTTGTGCCTTCCTCAGGTTGCGTCATTCTGTCTGCGTTTTGATGTGAGAGGAAAGAAAAAGAAGCTCTTTGATGCCATGAGAGAATTTAATTTCACCATGCTGTTTCCCACCTTCAGTCAGATAGCTCTTCACAGTTGATGGGAAGAATCACTCCGTCCTTGTGAAGGGGAGGCAGGGAGCTTTACCCCGAGCAGCTGCAGCTCAGCGTGCCTCGGGCCTTATGATTACAGTGAGTCAGCAGGTTCTCTGTTTTTTCTCTGTTTCCCCCTTCCTTTGCACACCCACACTTGTCTCCCTCCCTCCTCCTCAACACCCCCTTTTTTGAACAGATCCCCTGCCTCTGTAAGATGAGACTCATCATGTTGTTGTCTGGCTTTGATCTGGTGCAACAATACCCATAATGCTGCTCATTGTTGCCCCCCACAGTAGAGCAGAATTCATATTTCAGGCAGCAATGCATTCTCATCCCAGGTTGTGAAACGCTTTGTCACGGTGTGCGGCGTGTCATTGAGTTGCACAGGGTACTCTTGTGCATCGCATACAGACATGCAATGTAGCATCTTTTTTCTTCCCTTCTAAACCTTGTATAACATGAACAGTTGATGTGAGTTAAAACAATAATTCAATGCTGACTTAATACTCAAACGTGGTCTCCCTCCTCCCTATCCTACTTCCAAGGTCCATCCGAATGCGGCAGATGGCTGTTGAATGAGTCTGGTTCTGCTTGAGGTTTCTGCCTGTTATAAGGACATTTTTCCTTGCTAGTGTTGCCAAGTGCTTGCTCATTGGTGGCAGTGTCGGAATCGAATCACCAAACCCTCGAGTCTGAGTCGAGTCTTCAGTCCCCAGTGTTCAAGTCTGAGTCAAGTCCGAGTCACCAAAGAAGAGTCGAGTCCGAGTCGAGTCCCTATTATCCGAGTCCAAATCCTCGAGGTTAGGATATATAATTATTCAATAAATTATTATAAATATAAATATAAATATAAAATTATTATAAATGATGTTGAGCAGCTTTCAGGTAATTTCTTTATTGTGTTGTATATATGTATGAATGTCTTCTTCAACTATTTACTAAAGATTAGAGAAGCTCTTTACAGCAGTTATAATTGTTTCCATGTGTGCAGTAATGTCACTGCAGCAGATATCGTGGGACATTTAAGCAGCAAAACTAAAAACTGATTTAAACTGTTATAAATTGACAGGACAGAGGAAACTCCAGAGAGAACTGAATAAACTTTTAGCATCTTAAATAACATTCTGAAGACAGCTCTGATGGAGCTCAGGATTTATAATGAGGGCCGCTGTTACACTCCAAACTATTTCACTTCAAACTGTATCACTGTAACCTCGACTGACTGTGGGACCTTTTAGATGTGTAGAAAACACATTTCATTTAATTATAATTAGATACTGACTGATCCTGTCTGCGTGTCTACAGATTTAAATAATCAATGAAGTAACAGTATGTGTGTGTCGTGCGTAAATGCGCACCGCACCGGGGAGACGCACACCTCGTTTCTGCTGGGGTGCGATCACTGCAGGCGTCTAATAAACTTAAAAATACTTGCAACCCACCCGCTGTTTACAAAAGTTTTAATTTTTAAGACCCTGTTACCCAATCCACAGTGACATGCCTGCAATCCGTGCATCACTTAAAGCTGCAGTAGGTAACCTCCAGGTGCCTCCCCCTCTCACGTGTAGGCTAGTAACCATGGCAACTGAAGAAGCCAGATATACAATACAGCGGACACACCGGTAAAAACTTGAAATGACAACAATCGCAGCCGTTGTATTACACCACCAACACTATCGAAGCAGATACTCATCAAACCAGCGGAAATCAGTGTTTTTGCTATGAATAGTAATCTACAGACAGAGCCAACTAAGCAGTAACACACTGATGCTGAGAACATTTAACCGTGAGAGCACAGGCTCACAGAACTATCAGGAGAAAATCTGAAACGGTAACACTGCCTGGGCACTTCACAAAGATATTTTCAGCCACACCGCCATGAAACAACGCTAAACAGCAGCGGGAACAAGCTAACATAAGCCCGACTGCAACACCAATATAACACAACATCACAGGAAGTGCAGACATTTAAGCAATTTGGAAACATTTTTTAAAAACAGATACAGCTGAAATGAAGTTGTAATTAAGTAATTGAGTAATTTACTGTCAAGCAGAACTGTTTAAGTCAGCATCACTGTTTAATCGTCTCAGGTCCCGTAGCACTCTCGAGCTCTGAAATGCTGCTCCAATGTTTACTCTCATTTTGTTTCTGTCTCGGCCAAACTCTTTCCTTTTAGCTTGCTTTTTCTCATTTGTCTTCTTCGGTATAACAGTCTTTGTAGTATCAGCCATAGTTGGCAATGGAGAAATGGGCAGTTTTTTCATTGCATTTTTCATATTAAGCCTTTGTGGACAGAAATCAGCTGATGCTGCGCACATTGAAGAAATTGAGCTTGATTGTGTGAGCATTCACGGAGTACTGGTGCTGCGCAGGGGTGATTGACAGCAGCCTAAAGGACTGCTCGGCTCTGATTGGTTGTTGTGTTTTGGGAGCGGTGGATTCTTACAAATGCCATTAGTAACAGTAGGAGGAATCAGAGGAACATGATTTTCTTTCTTTTTTTTTTTTTTTTTTACAGATTATCTCTCTCATGTACTACAGCATGGATAAAGTGACAGTTTGAACAAATATGACAAAAAGTTAGTTTTAATAATGTTACCTACTGAACCTTTAATGACACACACACCTAATGCTGCATACACACATCTACAAATTTACAGTGACATTAACGTAGCGGAACATTAAACTTTGGTTTTATTATAATCACACATCATCCAAGTATGCGGAGATTCTTTTTGTGCACTTGCACTCACAAAATAGCTTTCTAACATTTGGTGTAAAATCTTTGAAAGAAAAATGCATGATGCCTGAACTGTTGCTGAACAAGACGGCAAGTAATCGTGCATGCGTATAAATGCACATGACAGCCTTCACAAGAAACTCAATAAATTATTATAAACAATAGAACAATGCTTCTCAATAAAGTCCGAGTCCTCCTCTCTGTCTTCCGAGTCCGAATGCTGTCAATGCGCGAGTCAGAGTCCAAGTCCGAGTCATCACTGCTCGTGTCCAAGTCGAGTCACGAGTCCCAAAAATCAGGACTTGAGTCCGAGTCCTGGATTCAGAGTATGGTCTAGACCTGCTCTTTATGTAAAGCCTCATGGGATAGCTATCGTTGTGATTTGGTGCTATATTTATAAAAAATTATGATTGATCACTCAAAGCAGTTATACTAAGCACAGGTAGTAACTGTTACAGTCACAGTTATTTCAAAGCACCTCATGCAGACGCTAAAGGATACCCTGTGTGTCTGTTTGGGACTTTATAAAGCATCTGTATTTTAGAACATAGGAATGCGAATGGACTGCAGGCAGGGTTGGTTCATGTGGGGAAAGAGAACGGTTGCCACGTCTCTTAGGATTGTTATTCTGCTTTCATTGTGATCTGCAGTGTAAGTACTTTTCCACAGCTATTTTGGCCTCTTCCAACAAACCAAGCCAGCAGCCATTGTTTCTCTTTGGCCACTTCGCTCTTGGCAATCACTAATTAAAGCCTTTGCATCCAACAGTTGTAGAGGAAGGCTAATTCCATTGTTAATGTGTGTCCATTTAGCCGACAATACGAGTATATAATTGCCAAATTCTCGCACATTGTTAAAGCTGTTGAATAGTGCAATATTTACAAACATATAAAACAATACATAAAATAGGTTTAGGTAAGATTCGGGTTGTGCAGATGTACAAATAAAAAAGAGGAGTTGATTTGCTAAAGTTTATTTTACTGCTTCGTAAAGTAGCACAATGCAGGTATAACAAAGTTGCTCAAGCTTAACTAGACGTGTGTGAACGATGGTCCCATGGTAACTGTACTGTGATTGAAAAATGGCTGCAGCTGCTGTGTGGTTAACGAGATATGCTGCCTCACTGAGGAGGGTGGCTACACTCTGACCTCTGCATTATATTTCACTGGTAATTAGACTAAAAGATGATTGCGCACCAAATGTTCAGTGAAGCAGGTGGGTGTAGTCTGTGTGCAGACTGTGGCTGGCTGCCTGTTGGACATCACCCACCATTTCTCGCTGATGAGAATGTGTTTGCTGAGGGTCGTGTGGGCTTTGTTTGTCGCAGTGGTCTGTGTAGGAGTCGATACACGGACTACTCCCAGTCCCTTTGGGCTGTCGGGTGGCTCCTAAACTGGTCAGACAGGTTGGAAGGCAGATCCAGGCACAGCCACATCATAACTCCACTCTCTGAACACTCACACACCGTGTGTGTTTACACTTCTCAGTCATAATCTGTGGACGCACGTGACACATGCCTTGTGTGTTTTTTGTGTGGTTGTTTCATTTTGGTTTATTGCACCAACTTCATTGTTGCTGTGTTTGCAGCTCAGGGAAGAATTAACTGTACTGTACACACACACACACACACACACACGCACACGCACACGCACACGCACACGCACACACACACACACACACACACACACACACACACACACACACACACAGACAATCTGGACTACATGGCAAACATACAAGTTGTATATATACTTGCTTCTCCATCCAAACCCCAAAGTTTGATGTTATTAGATCATCTGTGGCAAATATCAGCAGATGTCCTCGATGTTTTATCTTCTGTTGCCATAACTCATGCTGACTGTTTCTCACTTGGCCTTGTCAACACAGTATAAAGGACAATAATGTAGTTTGTATAGTAAAGACCAATTTTTGACAAAGTGGGAAAGACCATGGTTGGAGACAACTATGCCCCAGATTTGAGAGTTCTGGAGCCTTTTTTTCTTGTACGTCCCTCCACAGGGATGTGTGCCTTGGTTTGAATACTTCTAGAATATTATCAAACCACGCTGTAATTAATCTATTAAATAAGTCCTACAGATACTTACAGGCAGACCACAGCTGTAAGTTTTGCAGAAATAAAAGTTCAACTGTTTTTTTATGCAACGGAACAGAAAAATACAAAGATCAATAAAGAATAATAAGAATGAAAGTTGTCTTACTTGTGCTCTGAAAATTGCAATTGAAATAAAATAGAAAAACATTTTCAATACGATCAATAGTATTATGAACAATGTAAAGTAAATTCTTGTTGGAAATTTTCACACAAGCTGTCATTTGATGGTTTTACATCATGAGAATTAATTCCTCCTTTCATCTCACTTTGAGTTACTAATCATAATCCTCTACTACTGCAGTGTAGCCATCAGAGCTGAATCAGCTGCGTGCTCTGTTGTTCCTCTTCACAGACTTGTTCCTCAGTGTGCCAATAAACGTCCTCGCACCTCATTAATAAGCTGCTTGATTTATAATCAGAGGAGGCGCTCCCATCTGCAGCGAGCCTCTCTTACAAATCATAAGCTGTTTTGCTGCAGTAACATTGTGTAGCCTTTGTTTCGAGGGTTTCAATATTGAACCAAGAATACTTTCCAAAAAAATTCAGGAGTCATGCTGTTCAGAAAGCAGCAGTGGTTTGTGAAGGAAGTGTTGTTTTTTGGGCAGGTCCTCTCCTGTCTGAAACTGCTGTGTGCACGGTGTTTGATCACTAATTTGTTTATACTGTTGTAGCACCTTGCACAGCTTTCTCACTACTATTCCCCACCCCCGCTCACTGGTTGTAAGGCCGTTCCTCGATAACGGAGGCCACTCTTTGTTTGGCATCAGTACCTTCCTCTGTGACAGTTTGTGTTTATCCCAACTGCAGGCTTTTCTTTGAACGTTCCATGTTTTTTAAAGCTATTATGTTCAGCATAAAATGTTTTACTCTGCACGTACTGATCATTTATGAATTCGCTGTCATGCATCGATTTTTTTCTCTTTTGTTTTTATGTTGACAACATTACTGAGTGGCTCCTTTATAATTCATGCCATGATTGATGCCCCTCTGGTAGCCATTTCCATGCTGCAGTCTCAACAGACATTTCACGCCAGCAGCACATTGTTCTGCCAAACACTCCAGTCCACAGATTAAGATGCTTGGTGTTAGCTTTCAGCTGCCACTTAGCAAACCACACTCTATGGTCCACATAGCAGTTGTGCTTGGCAAATGAATGATTGTGCACAGAAAAGTTTACAAGAGAACTCTAAAATGTTCCTGAGCAGTATTGACTTGCTTTTTCAGCCTTACTCTCTCTGTGCCTGTCCCTGTCTATACTAAAACAAGAAGCATTGAGCTTCTTGTTCAGCATCTTTTCAAATCCTCTGACACTGACACCAAAAACTCAGAGAGCTTCTGTAGCTTCTTTCAGCCCCAGCACTGATCCTAATAAGGAGATGAATAGCTCTATACAAACAGTAGAGTGAAGCTGGGGACTGGATGTATGCCACTGCCTCCCTCTCTCTCTCCCTCTCTCTCTCTCTCTCTCTCTCTCTCTCTCTCTCTGTGCCTAGGAGGAAATGCCAGCTTCAGCCTCCTCTGATCAGCTTCTGTTCCTGTTGACCTGGTCAGCAGTTAGATCAGGTGTGGACAGAGGGGACAACTCCTATAGCACCTGAACTGGGCAAACTAATAGTTTGTTGAAAGCAGCTATAAGGATTTTAACTAAACTACCAAACAAGACCATCTGCGAGAAGATTGGCTATTTTGGTTTAGTTCTTGTTAAGGCGGTCATTGGGTCTGATTCCTCCAAAATCAGATGAAACGATTTACAGCAGCGCAGACAGGAAGTTTGGAAATATGTTTGCTTTCCCTGGCAAAGTTTTTCAGTATGTCAGCCAGTTTAACTGAAGCAGGAGGCGATTCTTCATAGAGAAATGCATTTTTTATGTTATTTTTGTGGTTATAAGTTCTACTGTGGCAGAATCAGCAAAGAGAATAATTGAATTGACCAAGTCAGTGAGAGCCAGAGCACTGGCCAAAAACATAACCTTGGTCAACAGATGAAGATAATTGGGGGATATGAAAGTATTCAAAACCACTTCTGAATTTTTCCTCTTGTCGATGTTGTTGAAGATGCTCATTGGTCAATGAGCACATGAGGGTCAAGGGAATTAATCGGGGTGGGGAAGGATCTCAGACATCAGGAGGCAGCTTGGAGTTCAGCTGCTGCTCTTTCACATTGAAAGGAGCCAGTTGAGGTGTTGCCAGTATCTGATCAGGATGCCTACTGGACATAGAACTAAACCCTCCACAGGGATTATATATCTTATCTGGCCTTAGAACACCTTGAGATTCCCCTAGAGGAACTGGAAAACTTTGCTAGGGAGATGGACAGATGTCCATACTAGTACTAGTACTAGTACTAGTTAGCCAAACTTGCTGCGTCTGCAACCCGGCCCAGCAGAAGAAAACAGTCACATGAAGACCAATTCAGAGACACATGATATGTTACAATTTCATTTAGCAGACGCTTTTGTCCAATGCGACACACAAGCACCTACAACTCAAGCCCCGATTTTTTTTTAATAATAAAATCATCATAAGCAACATCAACAAGATCAGTATGGTCATCATCATGAAAATCCTAGTCAGCATCAAACTCGATGTCATTATCATCAATAGCATCAATATCATTTAGGTCAGAGGTGTTCATATAGAGCTGGGTCTTTCAGTTCTTCTTAAAGGTGAAAGGGACTCTGTGTAAAGAATTGAGTTTGGTAGCTCGTTCCACCACCTGGGGACTACTGAGGAGAAGAGTCTAGTTAGAGACTTTGGGCCCTGTTGTGATGGGAGTACCAGCCGCCTTTCATAGGCAGAGCGAAGTGGGTGGGATGGAGTGTAGACCTGGATGAGAGCTCTCAGGTAGGCAGGAGCCGTTTTGGTTGCTGTTTTGTTAGCGAGTTACATGGTTTTGAATTTAATATGAGTGACGACTGGGAGCAGTGGAGTGACATGTGCCGTTTTGGGTTGATTGAAGACCAGTCGCACTGCTGCGTTCTGGATCATCTGCAGAGGTTTGAATGTGCATGCAGGAAGGCCTGTGATGTATGATTAGAACCAGAGAAATTGTATTTTATTCACTTTCTAAAAGATCGAAATATGGTATTGAACTCTTTCTGCAAAAACTGGTCCACATGGACGCCAAAAGGACACACAGTTTGTACAGTGTGGACAATTTCTTGGATAGTGCTAGCCCACTTTATTGGCCACAAGTGGAATACAGAAAATGTCATGATATGTAGCATATAGTATGTTGTGCTGCATGCAGCAGTCGTGGAACAGAGCTTTAAAACTGCTGTTAGCGGGATTGACTGTCACACTTGAGGAAGACAAGACAGCTATTTTTCTGAACCGTGCTTCAATAGTATGCTCCAATACTAATAATCAGCAGACAGCTTTTATAGCCACAGATTTCATGATTTATGAAATGTTGTCAACCATTCAGCTCTCTGTTGCAGTCAGTCGAGACTAAATAAAAACACAGAAGGGGATGCTTATGATTTTAGATCATATTTGCACAAAGGAGTCAGTATAAAAGTGGCAGCATGACCGGTTATCAGTTTTTATATGGGGTTGTAGGTGTTTTATTCTGACCTGGTACTTCCTGACAATATAAAATGAGATGACCATTGTCAGAAATAATTTCTGTGGATGACTATGAAATGCATGAACAATACAAGCCTCAGAATCTTTAAAGTGATTTTCTTGCTCCCACTTAAGAGTGGGAAGCTCTCGGCGTAAATGCTTCCCTTGTAAAGTGGTTTGCATTTGCACATGTTGTGTAACAGATAGGAAATGTGGGAGTGCACTGTCACATCGCTGGGGTTATATATATTTCAGTTGTTCCTTGGTAGCAGGAAGGGAACAGATCTTCACACTTGTTATTTAAATTCTGCAGAAAGGCTGTAAATCATGTGTGAGTTTGTCTCACACATCTCCAACAGGGCAGGGTTTAGACAGAATGAAAGTCATCTGAGCTGAGCTGGGATCCAGCAGCCACAAACCTAAATCAAGAACCTAATTTAATTTGGCAGCTTCCTACTTACAATGTCTTTCACACTTACAAAATCAGTCCAGGTGAGTGTTTGTTGTTAGAGCTGGACTGTGTTTAAGGATGGAAGTCGATGTTTCTGGTCACTTTGTGTGAGAGCAAACATGACTCATCGCTAATTAACATTAGTCGATTATTTTATTTTTCTTAAAAAGATGATTTTCGACACCACCATAATTTAAGCCTCTGGCAGTCGGGGAGTTTCACTGATGATTTTCTGACCTGTAAGCTCCACCGTCTTTCCACAAGCAGCCAGTCATGGGTCTGGGACAGACGACTCAGTGGACACAAACTCTAGATTGAAGAGCAGCCCGGCCTACCTCTTAGAAATATGTGAAATAATCACAATTTCCTAACACTGCATTACATGGTGGTGGTAATGTGTAAAGGGTAAGAGTAAAATTTTTCAAACACGTGATGACCATTGTGAAACATTCACAGTTTTAGGCACCAACTGTAACTAAAAAGATTTATGTTTGGGTGGGCTGGTTGTGGTTCTTATTTTCCTTATATTAGTCAACTAAGGAACACAGTCAGACTGGTGCTGACTTTACTCTGACAGTTTCTTTCTTTAAAATTTGCTAGGTGCTGGCCTTTCAATATGTCAATCGTGGCTCAGGCTTAAGCTCAGCTCATGGGCACAGGGAGTCTGGAAAAGAGACCCAGACAGGCCTAGTAAGGACTTTGGCTGCCTGTATAGGGGAAGCTGTTAAAAGTGTTGATCCAAGAGGAGAGTAAGAGAGCTGGAGTTACAGTATAAAAGCAAGATTAAAGAGCTGAACTCTGATTCTACAGTCTCTTTAGAGAAGAGAAGGAACTTCATCTCTCCCATCTTATTGCTAGGGTATTTAAATTATTTCTTACATTTTAATTTCTGAGGATTTAATTAAAGTTTCTCACCCTTCTATAGTATTTAAAAACACAGATATTGTTGACCTCTTTAATTTAACATGGCAATGATGTTAAACACATTTTAATGTGGTGACACATAATATTACCCCATGTTTATGTATTTATCGGTATACAGTTAATTCCGTACCATTGAATATTTTTAGAGTCTCTAAATTGGTAAAGGTGTATTTCTGCAGAATGATGATCTAGTCAGTGATCTGCAGACTGTGTGCAGTCACTCCTCCATCCGCCTCCACACATTTGCAGCAAAGATGGGCTTCATGCTGCCATTAGAATATAAAAAAAGCACAGACAAACAAAACAAATGAGATAACTCAAACTGTCTCGATGACACATTTGGTATTTTGCTGGGATCAACACGCCCTCACTGCAGCTACAGCTGCATGAGAACAATACCAAATGTAATGTGGAGCAGGACAGGACCTTCATCATTCACTCGTCTGTGTTGCTTTGTGTCATCACTTAATCATGTAACACTGCCTGAAAACCACATTCATAATTCATATTTATTACATTCACGTTTTAATATTTCATGCTCGGGGCACCATTTCTCACTGACTGAAGAAATCCTCTTCAAAAATGTACTTACTACTAGTGATGATGGGTAAAACCCAGAGATGGATTTCATCCCACTTTTCTAAGATCAATGTTTATGTAATACTAATTCAGATTCACATAGTGTCAGACTGGACTGTTACTGGAAATAGATACACTACTCCAGAGAATGAGTAGACTACCAATAGAACATTCAGTCCACATTCATCTTGTATTATGTGCTTTCGTTAACTCCCACAAACCCGTCCATGTTGTACTCTCTAGAGCAGCTGGCTGCCTGTGGCTGCATGTCACATTCACATCAGACATGTTTATTTCTGGGGCTAGCTGTGGGTTCAATTACTTGTTTGTGGCACAAGAGGAACTACTGTAGCACGTCATTAATGGTCTGCTGTTCTAATGTTCTGTCTTGATTCCTGCTTCCACTTTCTGACAAAGTTACTTAAAGGCATGGAGATTTCCCTAAAAATAAAAAAAACAATGTTAGACTCATGGTAAATGGTGAAATGGCACTTATATAGCGCTTTTCCAGTCTTCCGACCACTCAAAGCTGCTTTTACACTGCATGTCACATTCACCCATTCACACACTTATTCACACACTGATGGCAATGACCTAAGTGCCAATTTCCACTCCGGATCTATGCATTCTGGCATTCCGGCAATGCCACCGGGAGCAATTCAGGGTTCAGTGTGACTGAAGCAGTCAGGGATCGAACCCCCAACCTTCCGGTTGAGAGACAACGTTTTATTGGTGCTGCTAGAATGTAACAGCTATGAAACAATCACAGAGTCACTTTTTATTTCTCTCATCTACTGATGACACCGCTAACATCGCTCCCTCTTTTCATTTACTCTGTGCCTCTCTTGACTCCTACTGCTTCCCTTTTCACTGCCCTACCTCTCGCTTTTCCCCTTACAAGTTTAAGTCCACCATGTATTCTCTTTTTGCTCTGATTTGGTCTCCACCATCTCAAGAACTGGTTTCAGCATCCGAGTGCTAAACTCTTGTCTTTCTGCAGTTTGGTGCTGAGCGGTGCACCAAGGATTTGTGAGGAGCTTTTTCACTGAAACAGCTGTCTGATGCAATGGTCTTGATGAGAGTCCTGAGACCAAATTATGTTTTGGCAGTACAAACCAAACGGGTCTTGAGGGAATTTTTTGGTCATTTTATATAATCCTTCAGTGTTTGTTGCTCCGGTGCAGCCTGAGCCTGAGTTTCCTGAATGGACTGCATTCTGTCTGCTGTTCTCTGTTTATTTTCATCCTCTGTACATCTTTTGCGGGGATTACATTAATAATTCACTCTTATTTGCTTTTTGCTTGGGGCTTTTGTTGCAGTTGCAGTGCCGTGGTGTGCGTGCATGTTGTCAGCTCTTCACCTCTCTGCTGTCTGTCTCTCTGGGAGTGCAACGCTTCCACCATAGATGACAGGCACAGCAAGAGACTCTCTTACTGAGGTGAAATGAAATGAGTGCACATAAATGAGGTAAATAATATACATAGACAGTTTCATAGTGTGTGTTTTGCTGTTGATTAAGGTTTGTGGTGTTTGGCTGCGGGTGGGGCTCACCCCCTGCACACACACAGGCAGAGCATAGTGGAGGAGTTGGATAGTTGATGGCGACTGCAATCTGTGCATCACTGCATGAAAGCTTTACAAGTAGAGCCACCTGTTTGACAGCTAAACAAAAAAACTAAGCAGCGAATCATGACCAATATAGCTCAGCAATCCGATACTAATCAGTTTAAGAAATGTCTTGCTCTGCCACAACAATTATCTTTGAGTTTGAATTGGGACATCCATTTCAATCACATGGGTCAATTGCAGCTTCTTAGTGGGGCTATAGCCTCATTTAGCTGCACCTAGTGCTACCTCGCATGTACATAGCGCCTCAGACACCAGACAATCCAACCTTTCAGGCTGCTGTTTGACAAATACTTAATAGGAACATGGGCAAACAAAGTGACAGAAATACTGAATCTGTCCACTTGAATCATGTTGCAGTCCATCACATCATCTTCTCACTCTATCATGTTGTCGGGAAGAAAAAGTAATTTTCTAACATTTGCCAATATTTGATCACAGTTTTTGTCTGGTTGGAATATCTTCTCAAACATTCCTGTTTAATTGTGCAGTGTATTATCCAGACAACATTCAAGTAGGCATATCATTCATCTTTGCCTCAACAGAGTAAAATAATCTGTTTAATTCTAATCTGTGTTTGTTCCAACAGTAACAGTGATTATTGCTATCAGTTGCCAGCAAAAAAAGCACTATTTTTTGGCTCTGTGTTTACAAAGGAGACAACAAGCTTTGTGCGATTACTGTTCTGTAGCCTTTGGCTGGTAATCATAACTGCCACATAGCCCTGCCCTCAGCCAAGAGGGAAAATAAGCATCATTTGCATTTTTCAATGGGCGAATGAACAGCAAATCATATGGCTCTTGTCCTATCTGGATGAGCCTCTCTGTGGTCACATGAATGTTTTGGAACCTGTAACATGAATCAGTGCAGCGGTGCATCCACATAGCTGTGTTGGCTCATTTACATCATTTATTCCTTTATCATTGCTTGACACATTCATAATTCATGCTTATTATACTTTTAGATTTTCATATTTCATGGTCTGATTATCCATTTGTCAACGACTCATGTCCAGTGTGGGTTTGATTTGTTGCATTAATATTTAATGTCTGGAGATTGAAAGTACATGGCCTCAGCCTCACAGTAAATGTTATCATTGATGTGATTGGCGAATGAGGGAAATTACAGCGTTCTAGTAGTGCTGACTCGCTCTGATTTTGCCTTTGATCAGTTTCCAATACAGATTTGAGGACAAGACATTCATCTAAATCACATAATTATGTCTGGATTTCTTGCTTCAGAAGTTTTGCATAAACCCGAAAAGTGTGTGTGTGTGTGTGTGTGTGTGTGTGGGTGCAAGTATGTAAGATTATTGTTCCCCGAAATTGTTTTTCTCTCAATTTGTGGAGCAGTAAGAAATCCTCACTTTCACATTGATAACCATGCAAATTGAAGAATATATTTTCATTCAAACCCATTTCAGTGCAAGTGATGGAGCATGTAAACTGTTGATTTCTGTTGATAATTCAAGTGTTAAACAGAATATGTTTGACTTACAAGGTTTTCAGTTTCAGCCACAATACCTAGGGATGCGCGATATTATTGACATGTTATCAGTATCTGCAGATTATGGCTTGAAAATGACAAATCGGCATTGGCCGATTTGTCATTTTTCTGCCGATATTTTCCGCTGATAAAACAGCACTTTAATTATGCCTAAATGCTCGATGATTCCCAAAAAAGCTTGACGTAATGCTACGACATTGACTGGGCGCGAGTGTGCACATGCACTGCATACACCACGCCTCTTCCGTCAAGCGAGAAGAAGGGTGCAGGATGTCTGCGGTATGGCATTTTTTATAGTCTATTAGTCTCATTAATTTAGAACTGCGAAAAAGAGTACACTATTTCTGTGTAATTTCATTTGGCTTTAATCGCTGTACAGTTGTACAATGCACTTAGTTTCACATGATCCTTTTGGACAGATTTCATCTGTTTTTATGTATTTGTTATGTGCAATAGGTCAAATTTGCCCTAGTTGTGGCTATTGTCAGGATTGTCTCAGGGAGAGCACAAGTTGTATAAATATTACAATTTTATTTGATAGAAAATGTTATATACAAATAAATATGGAATATTGTACATAACCTAATTTTAATTACTTTTGTTATAGTGAATCCTATACCCTTTCAAAACATTTTTCAATCTTGCAAAACCTGTAATCCCCAAAATGTATGTGTTCCATTTCTTCAACACCTTATATCTACAATTCTTGCTGATAATATATAATCCCTGTCAGGTCCTGGAAAAAGGAGAAATTTAACTTGACTTACATTTTGAATTAAACTGAACTTGACAGACTCTGACAGACTCCCAAACACTATTTTACAATGTGTACATTCTTGCTGCTCTCATTTTAAAGCATTAAGTCCATTGAGTGTTAAGCATGCAGGGAGACTGTAAGGTTCACCACAAAGGTGTTTTATTAAGAAATAGAGTAAGAATTACAATTTATTGTAATTATGATATGTATAGTCCAACATTTTTAATGCCAACAATATGCTTAACATGTTATTCATTGGGTTACAGTTAGGGCTCCACAATGTGCAAATTATCAAATGTTACATTTTGGAAGTCCAGCCTTTACAACATGTACAAAAAGGTCATTTTCAGTTGAACATTACGCTGGATACATTAGTTTTTGTGAATAAAGACTAGTAACAGTACCAACAAGAACAAATAACATGGTTTGTAAGAGGCTATAAGAGTGACACATTTGATGCCTCAGTTGGCAGAACTACATATTGCTGCCTGCTAAAAGAGGTATAGGCACAAACATGTTAATTGCATTGTTCAGGGGAGAGGATATTCTTCGTCACGGCTAAACACACCAATGCATTGTATAAAGATTGATTGATTTACAGTTTCACTTTTCAGACTGGAAAATGGGTCTGTAATTTAGGCAGTAATTTACACTTTAAGCTATTGTATTTTCAAAGAAATATAATAATGCTGTTTACTTGTGGTATGAAAAGAAATTAAAGGCCGTTAGGTTAAAAAATGCTTCATGCTGAATTTGTTTATGTAACTGAGTCATGAAGAATAGAACCAAATTCAATAGGTAGATAAATGCTGTTATACAGCTCTCTTATATACTGTATGTAAATACTGTTTATTTGAAGACCACCTAAGATCAAAATTTAGCTGTAAAATATAGCCACTACAGGACACTGACTCTGGTTGAAGGGGAGCAGGCATGTTGCACATCATTTATCTGGATTACATTTCATCAAGCCACTTCATGTCTCCCTTTCTCAGTATTCATGCTTTCCCCCCTCCAGTATTGCCTCCAATATGCAAACTCTACCCATGAACCCAGCTATTAGGCTATTATTATCATGTTTTAATAAATACAATGAAGGGAATATACACTAGCATCAGAACCATCAAACGTAAATAGACTCATCAAAACAGGGCGTCTTCTTTACTCCTTGTAATTCCCGTTTGGCCCTACAGGGCGTTTTGGCTGGTTCAGGATTTTTGTGGTCTAAACTGAACTTACCAGCTTCAGGCGAAGTGACTCAGCTGGATGGCATGCATATCCTTTGCAATTTTAGTAGCACTCTTTTGTTGAATATCATGAACACTTTTGCCAGGAGCAGGTGGGATGGAAACCATGTGCCCTCAGATATATTTTTTGGTTTCTATAGACAATAGACATTTCATAAATGTTAATACTCTAAGTCAGCCTTTATGCGTAACATTAACGATTGTAAGTATTGTCTGTATACATTGCACACTGTTTCAAAATGTTATACTGTTAGATATTTGCGCTCACCATGATCTTGCATATACTTGCACAACTGTACAACTTTTTCATCACACATATTGTACATATTTTGTATTATATTGTTTTTTATATTTTTATTCTTTTACTTGTTTTTTATTCTACATCTGTGGTCATTGTTTTGCACTAAAACACCCCAAGAAAATTCCTTGTATGTGCAAACCTACTTGGCAATAAATTCTGATTCTGATAAAGTGTTTGAACGTGGCATTTTATGAACTATTTATCATTCTGAATGGAGGTGTGGCAAAAATCAAGGTGAGGATAGAGAACTTGTAGATGGCTGAGTGCCCCCTTTTTGTGCTCCCTGCACTTGCATAGTCCTACTAACTCAAATATACATCTACCAAGTACACAGTCACACACATATCAGCACACCATTTTCCCTACACACAGCTATCATGTCTGCAGCCATCTTTTTAGTTATCATTGCCACAGTAAAGACATCGTTTAACTTCCACCATTTGGTGCTATCAACATACATGCATCAAACACACACATACACACAGGCACAGAGTTCACTTTATGGTTAAGTAAACCTCATGAGACAAGATTAGTTATTAGGATATCGTTTCCCTTTAAATTTGAAGGTGGTGCCCCAAGGTGGACTTAATTGTTGATAATGTTGTAATATTTAGTAGAATGATTTTTTCTATTATTGTTAATTATTTCCTACTTCCAAAGATTTTCAGTTAAATACATTTCTGTTAAATATTTAAGTGTATTAGTCAACAGAATAGTGATTGAGGATAGGGCCCACAGATGAAAGCCTTTGCATTTACAGTATTCCTTAGAAACACAAACTGTGTCAAGTTGAAATTACAGACTACGTCTATCACACAGCAGTATTTGTCAGCCAGAGAGAGTTCATGGAAGTGTTGTACTGTTTTTGACTTTTTTTGACTGTCTTTATTGACTGTAGGTTATTGTTGCCAAAGCAAAAAAAGAACAAACAAAAAAAACATTGATGATGACAGAGGAACAAACAAGTGCAAGTCTTATGAAAAGAATCCACTTGGATACTATCAGCTAGGAAGCCACTTGGATCTCAGTAGGAGTGAGGTACAAAATCTTATATCGCCTGCGAAAGAGAATAAAACTAAGATCTGGATTCCCAGTTCAATCTGATTGTCCAACACAAGGATGTGAAGCCATAAAGATGTAGTGGCTTTATCTTGGCCAGACTTGGGGAAAACATTGATTAAAAAAACAGGTTATTAGCCATCTCTTTGTTTACCCAGCTAAACAGTCTTGCAAAAACGCAAAAGCAGAATGAAGATAAATGTCAGATTCGGGGAAAGATTTGTTTTTATCAAACCACATTAATCACAAGTGTCTGCAGTGAGTCATCCTTGCGTCTTATTTAATAGAAAACTTTTTTTTATGGTTATAAAACCTGTTTAAAAGCCAGAGGTAAGTAAACTTCTGGTTGATATCTAAAACTACATCAAATTGTCGGTGGTGCCATTTAATGTGCCAGAGCTGTTTATTAAGGTCAGACTGAGCTGAGGGATGAGTTTCCAATTGGAAAAAGTCAACTTTTTTTGCCCCCTGGTGAGCCATCTTCTGCATTTGACCCACCCTTACTTCTTAGGAGCAGAGATCAGCCATTCTCCCGAGCCAAGGAATGAAGTCCAATTCAGTGTCTTAGCCAATGGTAATGTTAGGAGCATTTTCAATACTAAACATGTATGACTTTTGGTGTGGGAGGAAAGCAGGACAGCCAGAAGAAACCCACACAGACACAGCAAGATCATGCCAAATCTCTAGACAGGAGCAGGGCTGAGACTTGAACCTCAGGCCTTCTGACAGCTAACCACTACGCCCACATGCTACCATGTCTATTTATTTATTATCAGCGTATGTCAGTTTCATAATTTCCACGCCACAAAGATGACAAAAATGATGCAAGGAGATGTAATACCATCATTTTGACGCCAATAACAGTAGATTTGATGACATTTTTAAGGTGTATTAGCATATGTTGCGACCCGGCTCGTGAGGGATAAGGGAAGCAACATAAAACCAGTTGTTCTTGGTAAAAACAAAGTTATTTATTAACAAGGAAGAGTGATTGTTTTACAACAACTAAAAGTGAGGCAAAATGTTCAACTGAAATGGGACTTTGGGTGCTGATCAAATCAATAAAGAAATACAACCAAAAAAGCAATATAACCTAGAGCTAGATAATTACTAATCTAATCCCTGGCCCAGTCCAGGTACCACAACGAGTGCCTCAGAATAACAAAATACAACAACTAGTTCAGCACACTCCAGAATAATTAGTGGCATACACAGGGAGATGAACGGCGGCGGCCGTAACAGCATAAAACAACTACATACTGCATGCATAGGGCACTGAGATTCACTAGGGCTTTATAAGGGGCTTCAATCGAGTAAAACAGCTACCACCATGATTTGATATCATGATTTAAATTCAATATCAGGACTCATCCGTCAATCAAAGCTGTAAATCGATTTGTTTTTATCAGCAGTTCTTTAAATGACTACTTGTAAAGGGAAAGGGGTCTCTTGAGTGAAATACTACAACAATGATAACCGCTCTGACTCTGCAACTCTGCTCAGGTCTGAGTGTTTTTACGTCTTTTAGCTTACTGATTTAATTATCATTCGGAAGTCTGCAATTGTGTCGTTGTTGTTCAATCTCACTGCTCATGAACCTTTTTAGTCGGAACATTAAAACTCTGCTAGAATGCTTTGACAATTCCACTGCTGCATACCTGTTTTGCTTAACATAGCAGACAGGCAGAGTGAGCAACTAGCTAGTGAACAAAGTGGGGTTTAACCCGTGATCCAGATATTAAGGTAAAGTATTGGCCAAATAAGAACGAAAGAGGGAATGAATATTGGACTTGAATTCATTATGCGGTACAGAGGCAACACTCCAAATGAATACTAATGCTGTTCCATGTCTGCTGGATGTGTAAATAGGCAAGTGTTTGCTAACTAAAAGGTCAACTCCTACGCTGCTGTACTGCTACATAGCTACTTTTACAAATGAGCTTTATCAACTTTATAAGGCCATTATCTGTTAGACACACATTTGGCCCTAAAGTTCTGCCCCCAGTGAAAAAAGGAAGCCAAAACCAAACTCTTACTGCTTAAAGCCACTTTTAAGCCCTAGCCATTGTGCTAGTATCTTTTATATGGCAAAAACTAAGCTATTCTAACTAAGCTATACAAGAAGTGTATTAGAATGTATAAAAGTTTCTATTGAAGAACTAATGTTTTGACTTTACTGTATCTCTCCTGTAGTGTTATGGACATGACAGTACAGTCATTGTGTTTTTGTAGTTAGCATTTTCTATATCTTGGCTATGAGAGGAACAGCTGTAAACTGCCTTTACATTTTACAGTGAGTCATGATTGTTGACATTTTTGCTAACAAGTATGGCTGAATAAATGATGATATGAATAGGAAACTTCAACAAACCTTAACTCTGATATTTCAGTAGATCATTCATCTTTGTTGGCTCTGTTAGTTAAACTGTCCTTGCTTCACCCAACAGTTTGGCAAAAAGTGACCTGGAATTGGAAGGAAGTAAAAGGTGTAATGGAAAGATGTGCCACTTTCAATTTTACTGATTCTTGAGGTCACCTTGAGGTCTATAAATGTGACTTCAAAAAGGAATTTAAGCTTGCAGAACACCCTTGGTTAATGAATTGAACTTAAAAGTCAATATTGCATTGACTTTTCCGCTTTGTCAACAAAGCCTAATTGAAAGCCTGCTTATTTATGACATGGACAGTGTGTTTACCGGAGACTGTCATCCTTGTACTCTTGGAAAAAATCTTCTAAAACAGAATTCAGACCATCATGTGACAGTTAATAAAAACTGAAACAACGGGTGGACTGTACTTTAAATTGGATAGAGGCATGTCTCCTTAATGTTTTACAGGCTGACTAAGCTTAAGGCCTAAAAATGTTTTTGTTGTTCTGATTACTATATGGTCACACAGAAAACAAAAGCTGTTGCTGTAGCATGTTGGGTTTTATAATAAACTGATTTTTATTTAGTGTGAGGATTAGACTGAAGATTTATCATATTAGCTTTGAAGGATAAAATAATGTATTGCTAGATGACATGACAAACTGACATCTTTTGTTCAGTTCAAAGACGAGTCAAATCGGCAGTCTGGTCTATTGGTCTAACCCTTATTAGTATACGAGTCACGCAGCTCGGACTCTTTTGAATCAGACAGGGCCTGGAGAAAGGTCGGGCAAAAACATGGTTTGGGCAAAAATGTCTGTTCAGGTGAACTTTTGAATTTCTTTCAGCCATTCTCAATAATCCTGGCCAAATACTCAAGGACTCAGTATTGAGCGTTGTTTTTCCTGCAAAGGAGTCTGTGTTTGTGTGTGTGTTGGAGAGAGTGAGGGTGTCCACTAGCACTCAATCCCTTCCAAAGACAAGGCTGACAGGACAGATAGCCATTTACCTACAGAGTGCTGGGTCAGCACAGCCAGCCTCTCCTATTTCAAGGCGGCCCGCTGCCAACCATCCAATGAAAGGAAGAAGGAGAGAATTGAAAGGTGTTTTTGTTTGGGTGTGCTGCTACCCCTTCTCACTGTACAAGTTTTACTACGTCCAGCTGACTTACTGTCAGCTTTTGTTTGCTGGTGTCCTCCCTGATGTGACTTTGTAAAAGGCACTGATAGACATGCGCATGAACACAAGGTCATAGACTGAGCCGGCACGCAAGTTTTCTCCTCCAGGAAGGACACTTTACTCTGGTTCTGCTTGGTGGACACATTAAGGTCACATGTCATAAATGTCTTAAATATTGTATGTGTTATCATGCAAACTTTAATAGATCATGTAACACCTTATAGTACATTATTAATCTCTTTATGCTTACTCCAAATTAGGAAGGCTTCCAGTTAAAATGTGATGTCTTGCCAGTTTTTAGCTCGGCTTTCTTTAGTCATCAACTTAAGATCGAGTCTGGAAGCCTAAGGCTGTTATTTCAACACTGAGTGAAGTAAAATTTGTGAGCATGCTTTGAAAGGCTGCATTTCTCTAAGAAGTGTCTAAATTGTGAAATTCTCTTCGTTCGATTTATAAATCTGCATGCTTTCTCATTTTTCCGGTGGGTATCCTCTTTTATCAGAACGTGTTTTACTGCCGGTTTTGACACTCACAACAAAAAAGGCTTCCTTTAGAGACTTAATAGGTTTCTCCTGATGGAAAGTCCTAAAAAAAAGTTAAACAATATTTTTGTCTTACCAGTATCTCTATTTCTTGAACACTACTGACTTGCCCAAAGGCTTTTATCAGTTTCTAGTGAGTCGATCTTTGTACGTTAAGTATGGCTTCATTGATTGTTAATTAAGTGATATATGACTCACAAACCATTATTCACTTGGGTTTATTGGTTTAAGTAAAAGATCAGTTGCAATCTTTGATGGAAAGTGATCGGTGAATACCAATTTATGCACTGAATCTTCAGTCAGGGGAGGGAGGGGGGCAGAGATTTGTAGTCTGATGAAATAGTTGGTTCACTTTTTTCCATTGTTGTATCACAATTCAAATGCATTTCAGTATCTACAACAGTGAATGGAACACAAATCCAAGATCCAAGCTGTCATGTATGGTTTAGTACAAAAAAGCCTCTACAAGCACTGCACATAGATTTATAGCTCAAGTAACTATAAATCACTGTTAATCTCACCCGAGCTCTGAGTCACCTATAACAGAGCAGGACTGCTAGCAGCTACTGATTCATTGCCTGCAATGGTGAATGGTGTCAGTTCAGACCGATTTTTTTCATACATACCGACCTCGCTTCACACCTTGTTTCATCAAGTAGACCCCTGCTATGGGCCATTTGACCTGCGACTTGGAACCCCAGGTTGTTGTATTTAATCGCTTATAAATAATGTATAAAGCATTAGTAAATGACCTTTTAACTATTTATAAATTCTTCATAAAGGGTGACTCATCAGAGTGTCCAAAGGCCCATATTGAACTTGATTTCAATGGTGGCTAGAAGAATAGAAAACTTAGTGAGTGCAAGATGCATCTGTGCATTGTTTTGTATCTGATATGGGTCTCGACAACAGTCACACAAATTATCTTAAAGTGGTAATTTCGAAGATCTAATTTTTGTTCTCTTTGGCGGCACCTATGGGGATAAGCGGTAATTGCAGGAGCACACTTGCCAAATATCCAGACAGTGACGCATATGTGACGTCCACGGTTGGCTCCAGTTGTAACTCTTGATTTTCCTCACTGACGGTCGCTTTCCTTTTTAGACTGTTTACCTTCATCTGAGTGTTAAATTTGTTTCTTTCTCTTTGGATTTTCACTTATTTTTTAAGTTGTATCTGTAGTCATCGATCTTTTCTTTGTTTGTTCAGCCATAGTAGATTACTGTTTTATCGCAGCACTTGCAGAGACCGGAAAAGCAGCTGCTTAGCTCCGCCTACCCTCTCTGGCAGACTGCTGGGTGATGGAAAACGCTTTCATCAGTGGGCCATAGGCTCAATCACCATTGTGTTACCTCATACAGAGATAGCTCGTGACTTAACAGACATTTATTTAAATGAAATTAGTTTATTACTTTAAATCTTTATAATCTTAATTGTATTTATGGCTTAAATGGTAAATGGACTCTACTTAGCGCTTTTTTAGTCTTGCGAGCACTCAAAGCTGCTTTTACAGTACATGTCGCATTCACCCATTCACACACACATTTACACACTGACGGCAGATGCTACATAAAGTGCCCAACTGTCAATCAGTCATCTCATTCACACACAATCTGGGGTTCAGTTTCTTGCCCAAGGACACTTCGACATGTGGACTGAGGGAGCTGGGGATCGAACCGCCAACCTTTCAACTGAAGGAAGACCGACTCTACCACTGAGCCACAGCTGCCCCACTTGAAGGCAACTCAAATGTTTGGTAAAAGTCGAGTTAAAAGCTTGCAAAAAAAAAACCTTCTCGTAGCATTAGTTGCAGTTTCCTTTAAGCTCTCTTAAGAGATGTCACAGGGCGGCTGTTCATGTCTAAAGGATGACAGAGAGAAAATGCCTTAAAGCAGAGCAATGCATTATTCAAGAGGCTGCGCATGGGAATAAGGAGGGGAATCATAACCAGTAAAGAAGCTGCTGATCTGAATATCCTCTGATAGCTCCTAATAAACAGAAGCAAAAATCGGGATGAATGTAGAGCATCACGGCACACATAAGGGACTTGAACATTGACGAGTTGCATCACACGATAAGTAGCAGCTTGTGCCGTGGAGTTTTCTCGTGGATAATTAAGAGGGTTTGGTGATGGAGAGAAATTATGAGTGGTGCTCCTGCCTCACTCAGATCCCCTCTCCTCCTCAATTATTCATCCTCTCAGGTTCTAGGTCAGCCCTTGTTTAGCACAGATTGATAGATTTTATAACTGGCAGGTTTTTACTAAAGGTTCCAATTATACCTCAGGCTAAGGACACGCATATTAAACAGGAGATTATGTGCGATGCTTTCTGCTATCGATCTGTGAGGGTCTCTGAGGTGACAAACAGTTCAAACAGGGCCAGCCACACATGCTGATATCAGACTCAGATTACAGCCGAGGGCATGTTTTGTGGTAAATTAGACAGGGCATCCACCTAACACCCACCTTCAGGTCAGTTCAATTGAACAGTATGATTTTTGGCCTCAGCAGGCACTAGTCTAGACCTTGTGTGTTTAAGTATTTTTTACTGCAGAAGAGCCCTGTGAGTTGGGAGTATCTGGCAGTTTTCTCATAACATTGCACGAGAGCTGAGAGTACAGATGTCATATGTCATTACAAATGCTAAAAACCTTGTTCAGATATTTTGCTGACTCTCAAGAATAAAGAATATAAAGTGTGCAAAGCCAATATTGTTCCACTGACAGCCAGTATTTTACACACAATCATGGTTATGCTGCAGCATCATTCACTTGGAATTGTGTTTCTGGCCACATAGCAAATGTAAGTCCAGGTCTTTTTTAGTCTCTTAAGAATTAAAAGCCAACAAGCTAAAGCCTAATGACAATTGTGACAAAAAATTTGAGTCATCTGTAGCTTATTAACATGAATTCAATGAGTTAGCTAAAAAGTCAGGGGAGGGAGGGGGCAGAGATTTGTTTTGATGACTTGCGACTTGACTTGACAAATAAATTACTTGAGACTCGACTTGGACTTGCAAGTTAATGACTTGAGGCATGATGACTCGGATAACTTGAGTGTGTTTGGGGTTTAAATGTTAGCTGTTAAATATAAAATTATATAATTCAAACATTCTGTCTAACTATCAAGTATGTATGCAGCGAAAACTGGGAATCATGATTGGACGACTCAAAAAGCTCCCGGTATGTGATTGTCATGATTGGATGACTGGCTGTCAGTAAAACTCCTCGGTATGGCAACATGCAACATCAAAGCCCCCAGCTACCTGATGTTTTTCCCCAAAGAGAAGCCTCATCAGTCGTACACCTCACTACTCAATACGTTCTCAGACCAGACCATCATCATGGCTGCGTCTGTGCCAAGATAATACAGATACAATTAATTATCATACTTTTTGAACAGGTTATATGAAGTGGCCAATGGTATCATTATTAGACGGGCTACTACCTTGTCTTTTCTCTTTATAAAGACTGGGTACTAAAGATAAAAGTGCTGTATCTTAGGTAGAAGAAAGTGACTTGACTTGGGACTTGACTTGCCTTAACTAAGGACTCGACATGACTTGACTTAACATAACCTGTGACTTGACTTGACTTGCCCAAGAAAAAATGTCCTGAGACTTTCTTGAGACTTGGACCAAATGACTTGAGACTTACTTGGGACTCGAGCAAAGATGACTTGGTCACAACACTGGCTAATTGTGCTAGTGTTGTAGCGAAATAAACACCTTGTGTATCAATTTAATCCTTAAAAATAAATAAGTGGATGAAGTGTTTTATGGTAAAATTGAACGTTTTGTTGGAGTTTCTAACAAGATAAACCTCTGCGAGTTAGCTTATCTCATTGTTTTCATTCAATAAGCTAGTAGCTAGCTTGTTTGTAGTTTGTAAGTGTGATTGACTGACAGATAGTGGACAGTGTACAGCAGATGTAATCTCCTAGTTTAAATGTTAAATACGTCACCTTGTTATTTTGTTTTGTTGATAGCTCTAAAATGTCTTACTAAATGTGAGCTACATTTGTTTACTGTCAACTTGTTTTTTTCCTGGCTAGCAGATATGAAAAAACAGATCTACCTTAAAAACTGAAGTGTCATTTTGTCAAATTATTTTAATGCAGAAACAAGATAATTTATGGTGAGAACAAGCATGGATTTAATTGAATTGAAATAAAGCCATTCATATATCAATATTGATCAGAAAAGTTGCAGTTAGATCCTTACATCAATTCCCTGCCCAGCTCTTCTGTACACAGGAAGAGGTTTTATACTGTTTGTTTCTTTACTGGCTTTAATACTGGACTTGTCAATCTTTGCGAAGCGCATCTGGAAGGAAAACAGGGCAACTTGACAAGAAGTGCACCTGACTTAACCTCAACACACACATAAACACACACACACACGCACAGGCTGATGCAGTAAGTTTCCTGTGCCGCAGTGGCTCTTGGCATGCCCTTAGTGGGAGGATGGCAGCGAACAGATGAGAATTCATTCTTTTGTATAAACGCAAAGCAGTAGCTGATGTGTGAGAGAGTGTGTGTGTGTGTGTGCATGCACTTGCCTGTGTGTATTCTGCAGCAACAAGGTTAGGTCAGTCGAAGTGTGTGGGCCCTCACTGATATGTGCGCACATGTTTGTTTCCCAAGTGCACAAAGTCAGAATTAAGTTGTTTTGGCTTCATAATCTGGCTGTGTTGTGTGTGGTGTGGTGTGTGTGTGTGTGTGTGTGTGTGTGTGTGTGTGTGTGTGTGTGTGTGTGTGTGTGTGTGTGTGTTTGTGTGTGTGTGTGTGTGTGTGTGTATGTGCTTGAGAAGCTCTCCTGTGTAATTTCCTAGTGGGAATATGTGTTCATGGAGGCAGTGAGGAGCCTGTTGTGTCCCAGTGTGAACTTCAGTCAAATTTTGGAGTACCTTCACGTTGCATAACTATGTCAGCCCATGGAGTATTTCTCCCTCCGGCTTTACACTCGGAATGTTAATTATCTCCTCCTGATAATGTAAAGTGTGACACAGTGGATAAGTACTTCATATGTATAATAACACATGGCAATAGCAAAGTGAAATACAGTCTGAAAAGGACAAGATAATTTGGAAAAAGCCTGTCTGGCAAACGGCCAGAAGTACGTGCTGTGCCTGTTGTGGCTGTGAAAGCAAGAGGAAGACTTCAGGCAGCTCTGAAATCCTTCATAAAGGGATCGGGATGTGAGTTAGTCTCTTTCCATCTTAACTTGTCAGGCTGTGGCATTCGCTGTGTCAAAAACTAACACTGCAAATCAAAAGAGTCAATGAAAGGCATGGCAAGCAAAGATTATTTATATAGCAACTTTCAGCAAAAGGCAATTCAGATTGCTGTAGAAAAAAAATGATTAATAAAAGAAGCATTAAAAGAATGTGTTTTGAATGTCTGATCTGAAAAAAAAAGGAGAAGTCATTCCATGACTTGATGGATAGTAAGCCAGGAGGGACTTATACTGAGGGGTTTGTTAATCTGTCAGCAACGGTTAATAAGATGTGTGTATGATTGTTATTTTCATCAATAGTCACTGAGAAAACAGATTGCGTAGACATTGTTACAAGTTACAGGGTCATAATGAACCCAGAGGAAACACTCTCTTTTCTGAGCTTTTACTAGTGTGGCCAAAAAAACCAAGATATTCAGTAAAGCTAGTGCACTAAAAGCATCCGACATACTTGTTGTTGCTTTCACACATGTGAGTCAGATTAGATAGAATAGCTGTGTATCACTGCTCACTGGAACATGCACAGATAGACCCCAAAGGGTGCTTGAGCAGCTGCCCCTTTGCCCCTCACACGAAGTGCCCTCTTGGCTGGTGGTAACTGTATTGGGACATCATTTTAATTTTCAATAATTATAATGAGGCAAAGGTTCACTAGTATCAACAACAGCTAAAAAAAGAAACATTTTCAAAACTAGGCTACTCCTCTACTCCTTGCAGTTCTCATTTGTCATAAAAAAGCTTCAGGGCTCCTCCACTGGTGTGGGATTTTTTAGGGTCTATACTGAACTTGCCAATTTCCAGTGGAGTGCCTAAGCCGGGCGTGTTTGTCATGCATATCAGTGGCTCTCTGCAGTTTTGGTAGAACTCTAATTTTGAGTATCACTATTGCTGCCAAGTGATATTTTTCTCTGATGGTTGCGTCAATGCACATGCCTGTCCAAAATTACATGAATGCCTCCGTAATGTTATGCTGGCCTGTTCCAGACAGATGCTGTATTCTCCAGACAGTATGAATGTCTAAAATATCAAATATAATATTGGTGCTTACTGGAAATCTATTTTGATGCCATTAAATGAATCCTTCCAAATAATTATTTCTGGAAGGAACCATTTAGGACATGTGCATGCAGGAGCCATATGTTGTTCATGGCACAGACACTCGAGCTGGAGAGAATGGAAGTCCACTGCGTGTAAACATAAAGGAGTGTTCACAGACCCGATGAGTAAGACGCGTGAAATCACATTTTAAATGCTCCTGCTGCTTCCCAGGAATGTCATTAACACAAATGTGTACAACAACTTTCTCAGAGTTATACTGAGAGAGCAGATTAATGAGTTCTGCCAGGATGTCATTTACCTTGGCACCCGGGAAGCAGTGTGTTAAAGCCCTGCTGGATCTGATGAAAGCAGAATCATTGTATGTCCCACAGCTTGCCCCAAGATGACTCTCTCACTTGGATTTGCTTCAGTAATGACAGTTTTTCATTTTATTTCTGGAACAAGGATGCCGCAGGCTTAAAGCGGAACAAAAATGTTGCCCAAGTGTTAAATCTCATTGATTCCGCAATGGGGTTGGGCATAGAGTTGCGGTTTATATGCAGGGGTTAAATTGGCATTTTTAAATATCCTGAAAGAAATCTGTTTAAATCATAAAGGATTTTGTTTGAATATTTCAAACTTAAAATCACATAATCCAATGTAACAATATAAAATCAAAATGTCAAAATGCCATTGCTTTGATAGGGTCAGAATAACAACTCACTCAACATTATGAAACATCTTGTTCTTTCACCAGCATTGCCTCATATTGTGTTTCTATCCAACACACTTAAAACAAGATTCCCTGGAGTGCTGTGTCTATTTCACTTCTTTGATTTCGTTTCATAATGAAGAGTCCAACTCTTATGATTAACAGCTTTCATCTACGATCAAAGTAACCGTCAGATACCGACTTTGATAGCTGGATTGTTTTCACACCATATATCAGATTGAACTGAATAATTGGCTTTTCATTCGGTCAAAAATCACCTTCAATGACCTTTTTCAGGAGCTGAAACCTGTTTGTCTGGTGTGGCAGGCAATTGAGTTTGAACCCGCTCCGAGGGCAGTGTGGTCGTAAATCTGAGCCTGACATGTGAAAATCTTAAATCTAGAAACTCTAGAGGAAAAATAAAACACTTGTTCACGGTCATAACAACAGCGCTGTTATGCCTTTTCGTTCCCTGGTGCTCTCTGTGAGCCACACGTCTCTTGTACCGTACACATTTTACACTGTTATGATAAATACCACTTATATGTGCAAGCTGTAACTGTAACAGGTTTCCTCTAATATGTATGTGCAAGCATAGTGTCTTGACATAAGAGGTCTTTGTATGATTTTTCCTTTAACACATTGATGTTTTCAGACTTCCAGAAGACAATAAGACTTGAAATAATCAGTTCAATATGTCTCTGTTAGTCTTGATGTAAATACATTAGATATAATCAGGTTTCCTGTAGACATTTAGACTTTATTTTACTTCTTCTGGGCACTTACAACAGAGTGTGAATTTCAGCTTTCTAACCTTGATTGAATTACATTAAATCAGTCGAGGCTTGAGTGTAGTCTGATAGCTTTCTTTTGAAAACTGAAAAGTCTTTCTCTTTGTTATAATCAGGCTGCAAATTTGCAGAAGAAAAGTAATGGGTTTTATAGTCAATCTCATCTTCAGTTTGTTTTTATTCAGTGGTGAAGAAAAAGAGATGCAAGGAAGCATCTCAATGAGATGTGGAATAGTCTCGTTGCCCCTCTTCTATACAATGCCCATTGTTTTTGAACCTCAGAGGCCATGTTGAAAAAATCCAAAAATACAGACTTAGTCATCCATGAAAAGCAGAGCCACGGCTGCTTTATCCCTGAAGCTACACAAACATAATTGAATGGCAATTCCGCTAATCAGTTAATTGTTTGAGTCTTTCATCAAACAAAAATAACAAATGTTGGCTTCTTGAGTGTTTCTCAAACAAGAGGATTTACAGCTTTTCTTGTATTTTTTTATTCTTAAGACATTTAAAGTCAATTTGTCAAAAACGAAATAGATTTAGAACTGACTTTGGAATTAATACTTGCACCCTTAAAGTAGGATTAGCAACTAATAGTTTAATAAACCCAGTTGCTTCCCTCTGAAATTATGTATTCATATTATTTCTGTGCAATGTGTTCTACAAGTGTTTGTGTTGATCATGATTCCTCAGTATTTAAAGATCAATTTTAAAGGAAGTATGCACCATGTCATTTAATTAAACCAAAAGTAAGGAACTCCTTCACACTGATCAGATATACTTTTCATCTGACTGCCCGTGGTCCCTGGCTCCTGTCCTCTGACGTCAGTGTGTTTCTGTGTAACCTTGTGGCATTAATGCTCGGCTCCAGCTGGCAGACTGTGCCACAGATGTTCAACAGTGCTGCGGGCTGCTTAGAACCCACTCTGTGTGTTGCTTTTTAAGGACAAGCAGCAAAGGACACTTTGAGGTGGACAGATCGATGGCAGCTGCGAGTATGCTGAGGTAAATCTCATACCACAGAGAGCAAACCTTTGTACCAGAGTCACACACTTACTCTTAAACACACACTTTGTACTCTCTTTCTGTGAAGCATGAAGCCCCACATTTCATTGAGTGGTACCTATGCATAGAATTGACAGGTTTTGCTTGCTGAAGAACCACATGGTACTGAAGCATGATTGATTAGAGTTAAGATTCTGCATTGCTTTTTATCTTATCCAGGGTCAGTCTTACACAACATAATTCAGTAGAGGATGGTGTGCTTTGATGTTTGGCAGCCTCCTCTTGTTTCAGTGGGGTTTGCAGTAGGTTTGGGCGGTATCTATTTTTTCATACCGTCATACCTTCCTGACAGGACGGTCTTACTGTTAAAAGCCTCCTAGCTAAAGAGTTGTGTGTCTAATATGCTATTAGCCCTGACAAGCTTGACTGGCTTTAAATACTTATGATCTATAGCATAAAGAATAGATATGAAATAAGCTTGCTGACGGCCCTGATGATATTTTTTGCCACAGCTGATATCAGTCAAGGGGCTAAACGGAAAAGATTTGCAGGTGGTGGTAGCAGATGGAAATATTGTGTGGCTAATATACTGCTTTTGTAGTTGGAAGATGTTATTTCAAGACAAAGATTACCTTTGCCTACAATAAACATGTAACGTATGACTATTCATGGAGCTGCTGCAACTCACGCTTCAACTAGGCCTATAATCAATGAAATTCTCTGTACCAGGCGTGACAGCAGAGAATAAGTGGCGATTAGCTCTACAGAATTAACTGGCAAATCTATTTGTATTCGATTCCCAGGTGTTTGCGGCCCTTGTAAAGTTTTTGTACACAGGAAATGATTCTAGTTTATTGGAAGTTTGATCTTGACAGTTTCTGTTATTAGTCATTGTTTCCTGTCGCCTGTTTCGACCAGCAGACAAAAAAAATTGAGAGAGCAGACTGTTTGAGAGGGAAATGATGAAAGTAAATATAAAAAAGGAAAAATGAGCTTTACCAAATCGAAAGGTCACATCTTGTTTTGCTTGGACTCACACAACCCTAAGTAAGGACGCTGCAGGTGTAGAAGGTAAAAAGATACATCTGAACATCTGAACCTGAAGCGTACGTTACCTGTTCAGTAAACCAAATATAGCTCAGCAGCCTGTTCCACCAGAAGGTTGCATGATTTATAATTATGATAACATTGAAAATGTATACTGAGAATATGGCAAGACCATATCTCTGATCAGTTTAATTTGTGCATCTGTAATTTTTTACAGCATTGAAAATCACACCTTCGGGATTTAAATACCCTTGTACACTGTAATCCTGATACCGCCCACGCAGCAACAGTGAAGTAGTGCTGAATAATAGCTCAGTATTTGACCCCATTTTAATAGAAATTATTTGTTTTAGTTGGAATATCGTTTGCTTGGTGGGACTGGTTAAAGTCCCTCTATGGCAACGTTTTGTTGAGCACATTTACAGGAAACAACAGTGCTCAGAAAATCTACTGGTAAAAGCGGAAAGTTTGTTGTAATCCCAAAGATATTTGAGTCATGGTTGATTTGGCAACACCCACTGTTACCCTTGTACAGCAGGGGTGGTTAGATACCACAGCACTCCATAAGAAAGTACTTTGGCAGAAATAGAACAGAGGAGCAGCTGCTAAATGTGTTTCCAGTGCAGCCAAACAAACTGTTAGTCTATAATACATGCAACTGCTATCTGACAAACACATTGCATTTCCTGTGGCAGAAACATAATAAAAGAAAGCACGTATTTCCCCAGTGGAACACTTTTAATGTAAAGCATGAGGAGTAACTTAACGCAGCTCTGATACAGCTGTAGGCAGTGAGCAGTAAACAATGGAGCTGATATGAATGAGAGAAAATTACAAGCAATAAGGCTGGATTACACGCTGAATCATTTTACTGTTTGTGTTTTAATCTAGTGTGGGAGTGGTGGACTCCACAACAACCAATGAGAACTATAAATGCACAAAAGTAGAGTTACTGAATATATTCACCATACACAGTATCAAACGTGTTTTATTTTATGTAAATCTGTCCTAACTCAAGATAAACAACAACACAGGAATGACATCATAACCAGAGAGTGCTTAGAGCAGAGCAGGTGGAGGGAGGAGATGTTGTGGACACGGCTGATGCCTCACTGGAGTTAAATGTAGCACAATGTAAACTTTCAATGTGTTATCTTTAGAGTGCAGTCACAGCCTGTAGGGATTTCACACTTCCCTGAACATCAGGCTGCAAGTTTACTTTAAATGAACACAATCGACAGCTCCCTGTGCCCCGTCTGCTTGCCTTTATGAAATATTAAGACATTGTGTTACTTATTGTTATTGCTTATTTACCTCTTCTTTTCTTTCTAGTCTTCTATTTTGTTTTAATCTCTTATTTTTAGTAAACTGATTCATTGCAGCACCCTTGTCAAATCTAAGGTGTGCTCACCCTTTGTCTACTGACATTTGGATTTCTGCAGAAAAAAAGAATATTTAATGTGTCACATTTGTGCCTGAAAAACATGCAGAAACCTTGTTACATTTAGCCCTCTTAGTGTTTGCAGTCCAAATAGTGTTTTAAATACATGAAAGCCTAGCGGTAAGACACAGGAAACTGTTGTTTCATGTTCATGTTCTTTACTGTCTGTGTGTTAGAGGGAAAATGACATCAAATAGGACCAGCTGACAACAGATCAGCCACAACCAAGTGATCACTTTATCAGTACAACCTTAATATAAATGCAAAGCCTGCTGAAGCTTATATTAGAAGCTGACATTCTGATTATTTTTAAAGCTAGTCTCAACCTCAGCACATGATAATTACATGTCAATGTGACGGCTTCCACTGTTATTACTGAGCGCTGCTGCTGGGTTGCACCTGCTGAGATCTATGCAGCTTTATTTGCTTGCTGTAATGGAGCTGTTAGCAGATAACACGCTAACTGCTTATTATTCCAGGCCTATCAGATCACAAAGGGCATCAGAGGGAGAAAACAGAGAGAGAGGGAGAAAGAGAGAGGGAAAGTGTTACTGCCTTGAACAGGACTCTTTCCAGTCCAAATGTCTTCATCTGCAGTTAAGATCACAAACCACCACCTGTTTTGTTAAGCCAGATTCTTTTTACTTGTTTGTGTGACCTGGAAAAGGTTCTTTGTGGCAAAGGGTCTCCGGCCGAGTTGTGAAGAAAACCTCCCTGATCACAGAGACATTCGTCCAATGAACAGAATGCTTTCTTTCACAGCCCGGCCCTCCCGCTGAGTGCTGCAGCCCGACACATACAATACCATATGGTGTGGCCTTGTGCCATCTCCTCCCATGGGCACTGGAAATGAGTTTCAAATGGGCCATGACAGGGGCAGTGGGTGATGCTGCAGGCTCTGTTGCCATATTGTTTTGTGGGAAATACTCTTTTGGTTGAGGATCAGTCTGGTAATTTGTTACAGAGACACCACACATGTTTACTCCTCTCTCTCCTGTCCTCTCCTCTTACTGTTGGGGCACTGCGGTATTTTGCATGCATGTGGAAGAGCCTTAGATAGCCATGCTACAGCTTCATTCTCCGCATCCTGGCATGGAGAATGTGAGCAGGCCCATAGCCAAAATATTTTGGAGTGTGCACAGCTCTCGTTGGATGATGGAAAAGCTTAGGAACAGGGTGTGTGTTTGTGTGTATGGAGACATAGTGGGGAGGAACGTAGGCAAGCAAACGAACACTCACACACTGACTCATACACTCCAGCCGCTGCCTCTTTGTGTGACGACGCTCTGCACCTGCAGCATGCCAGCCATGCTGATGCACAGGCCCACAGTCACTCTGCCTCCTCTCACTTTAAGCAGTCCATTAGCTGACAGCGGCTGAGTGCTGCTCCAGCTAGCTGTGCGGCAGCAGGATGTGTTCAGCTGGCAGAGAGTGCTGCTGCTGGGAGCTAGCAGGAGGCCCATTTGTGCCAAAATAGCTTGCGACCAGAAACCCTCTAAAGTTTTCTTAATATTTCCCAGTGGGGGACAAAGCAGCGTCATTCTCAATCAAGAGTTTTTCATGAAATCTGCTGCCATTAACATTTACAGAAATGCTGTATTGTTGATGTATGATTAGCAGAGCAGCTTTTGCTTCCTGTTCTACAAATAAGAACCTCTTGCATACATGTATTTTCCTCAGAGAAGTTATAAGTTACAGAATTTCAACTTCCCTCTGTAGGATTGCGTCAGATCGCGAGGAATTCTGCACTGATCCCAAATTCAAAGGACTTTGAAAAACATGATCCAGACTTGGCCATGGGAATTCTAACGATATCTCTTGTGTATTCCAGCGGATCCGTCTTGATCCTCTGAGATATCCAGTAAGAGAGCATGACAGTAACAGTAACAGTAACAAGTGCGACCTGTGAAGAGATGAGTACTGCCGTGAGGGCTCCCTGACACCCACCATTTTCCTGTTGATATATGGTGTTCTATATGACTTCTAAGGGTGAAAGGAAATTGGAAGAACCACCTTAGAGGGGACTGCTGTGTGTATAAATGGCTGATCAGTGGCAGGCAGTTAGTTGTGTCCTTCCTACAGGAGATATCCAAGGCCTGTGGCTGTGTTGTTCTCTCTAGATTTATTCCCACAGAGGACAGATCTGTCTGATGAACTCTGTTGCAAGGGCATGCGCTCGCAAAACGCAGTTGAGCATGACCATTAGCATAATATTATGCATATGCAGTTTGACACAAAGCTTCATTATCACTTTTTTGTGCAGGAAAGATACAGTACTGAAATCTGAACTAAAAAAACCCCGATATGAGTAAAGTAGAGAAAAGTGGGGACTGATCATGAATACATGAAAAATGCACAAAGAAAACATCGCAAAACATGAAAGTCTCTCCTAAAAACACTCCTGATTGTTGGAAATTGACCAAAATGAGGCTCTCGTTTAAAGCAGAGCACATTTAAAGAAACACTGTGTGCAGATCAGTTTTCTACTAAAAAGGAAAACTAATGTGAGCTTTTCAGCAGGCAGGCTAACACTGTGAGAAACAAAGCAGGTATTGTGTCAGCGCTTGGAAAAGGGTCATGAGGCAAGACTTGCAACTTCCCGCTTGGAAGGGAAGGATTTCTCAACAGATCAGGTATTTATGCCAATGTTACTATAGACTGGAGAGATGGTAACAAGTATATTCAAGCTGTTATGCTCAAATTTCCAGGAACAGTTTTGTGTCATGAAAGAATTTTGTGAATTATAATTTGTTATCGTTTACTGGATTACACCAATTCAGTAAGCTTGCCAAAAACCCAGGCATAGAGAGGGAGAGCTGAGGTATTTTTCCAAAGTTCTTCTTGTACATGGAACACGTAACTGCTCTGGCTTTGTCTGTATGTTTAAGTGATGACCTTCTGTGATTCAGACATACAAAATATGGTCTACAATGGTGTTTAGTCTCTAATTTGTTAATGCTGGGGAATCATTTGTCAATAATCTTGACTATTCATGCATAACAATGAGTGCGATACAACTGTTACAGCAGCTTGTCAATGTTTTTTAATGTGCCGCCCGATCCAGGCTGTGATTAGTTACTTCACATAAAGTGAGATTGACTAGCGCATTCATTTATTAAAGGTTTAACAATTTTCAACAAAAGGAACCCGACCCGACAGTGTAGCATGATAAGGGGTTCTTATAAAGATTATCTTTTTTTGGGCCATTACATAGCACAGCTGAAGAGAGACAGAAAACATGGGGAAAAGAGAGTGGGGAATCACATGACTCAAAGGGCCGAAGGCGGGAGTCAAAACCTGCGACCGCTGCGTCAAGGACTGTAGCCTCTGTGTATGGGGCGCCTCCTCTACCGACTGAGCTAAACCAGCGCGTCATGATAAAGGATGCTTATGAAAAGCATTTAATATTCCCCACAGAGAACTCATTATGCTGAATTTTGACGCTCACAAGAGCTGGTAAAACTCAGGACGCCAAACAGGTCCACAAACAATCTAAAATCGTCACTATTGGATGTTACATACCAGCAGTTCTCAAATTATATCACTACTGCCAAAAGGAAAACTCACTTTCCTGAGGCCATCCTAACAAGCAAATACGCAATAAGGATGTGTTTGGAGTCATATACTCGTTAACTACTCCCTACTGATCATACAGGGCGTTCTATAGAGGACTTTGAGCTCATTGGCAAAATTAAAAAAGAACACATTCAAACATTTGAATTTGCGTCATGTGTTTCCACAAGTTAATCTTGCTTATCTGGTCTCATGTGGACTTTCCAAAGTAACCTATTATGTTGCTGCACACATTAGTACATTAATTCAACCTGCTTTCAGTCAAATCATTTCATTCACTGATGGTGTATTCTTTGCATTTGTCCATTTAATCATCCTCATAATGCATTAAAATGCATTTATACAGGCCTATTAAATATTCTTTCATGTGTTTGTTTAATCATGTGTGTATGTAGTAAGAAATTCAATATGTGAGTCAAGAACTGAATGGCAAATTTCATAAAGAGACTTAATTAATTTATGGCCACTAATGTCCTCTTTTTAATGAAGGTTGGTTCCCCAAAGGGTAATTTATAAAGTTAAGTTAAAATATGTTATGTAAAATAAATGTCCACTTTTCCTGATAGCCAGAAGGGAGTTAAATCTGTCTCTTCCTTTTAACAAAATAAAGAGATTTACTGTAATAATGTAATGCTGTTATGCCTACTTAACTGATCTTTCATTGTGCTCGTCTTACTGTTTCAGCTGCAAAACAGTTGACCTGGTATTTCTGGGTGCAATGAGCTGCTTCCTCCTCTCTGCCGTCAGTACCATCAGTCTCCAATGATTGGTAATGGCCCCAATTAAGAAATTGTTACTTTAAAACATTTGGCTGCATCAGCTCAAAGGGAATGCAACATTTTCTCTTCTGCTTTTCAGCACTGTCTATATCTCTTGTTTCTCCTTCTTGCTTTCCTCTACTCTTTAGTCAATTGTAAACGCCTAACAAAGATGTGAAAGGCATGCAGATCCAGATAAAGTAAGAATGGATTGGCAGAGATATGGCTGGCAGAGAAAGAGCTGACTGATGAAATACCAAACTGCAGGCAGCTGACTCGCCTGGAGCAGTCAGCCGCACAGCACTTGGTTATTTTTATTTAGCGGGGGCTGGGGTTATTTTAAAACTTGAATATTTTGCATTACATCTGCTCCAGTTGTTAAATGGCCCACCTGATGCTCCAGAAGGCCTGTCCATCATTTGTCATATGTCTCAACTGTCATCTAAGCGCACAGAGCATCCAATCCAAAGAGCAACTGGCCACTCAAGAGGACAGTTTGACTATAGGTGTCTCTTGTGTGAATTTGTAATGGCTTCTTTCAGGCATGACAAAACTTTAAGAGTTAGAGCCAACACTTGCTCTATATTTTGGCATGACTGCTGAAGACCAAAGATGTGTTGGAGAATACTGATATTAAAGATAAAGATTTTCTTTTGAAGTTTTTTGTCTTAGCTATTTTGGCTGAACAGGCTGCAGCTTTACTGTTGTGGTTCACTCTTACAGCGTAGTTTCCAGGAGGACCTGGCAGCTGGTTTCAGAGAAAATATTTTAAGCTCTGATGAACACTGTACGATAGCTGCCCAGCAACAAACAGACACAGTTTGCAACTAGCTAGTGAACTAATCAGAATCAGAATTGGGATTTATTGCCAAGTAGGTTCACACATACAAGGAATTTGTATTATTACAGCATTTATCAGCTACAGAAGCAGATACTTTCCTCAGGTGTTGGCAGAGAGCAAATCAGAGCTAAAAGTCTATATGATATGTGTCTTATAGCTGATAATCAGAATATAGTTAACATGATAAATGCAGCTCTGAATGTGTTTGGTAGATTTTACTATCCCCCAGTATGATCACTGTTGTGGCTTTTACAAAAAAGTAAATTAGAAGTTATTACGTTACACATATCAAATTGTCTTCACTTCAGGCTGCATGTCTGTAAGGTGGTTAAATAGTGGCCTGTGTTGTCAACAAATACTCCTGCAATCATTTTCTGCATTCAAATTGATCGCAAAGAAGTCGATTTATGACTGCTGAACATAAACATGAAGAAAAATCTAAGTAAACATTGGAGTTCTCATGTTCTAATGAACAGGAAATGTATGCATAAGAACAAAAAGAAAAATACATGAATGGAGACCAAATGCAGAAAGTGGAATCAAAGAGAAAATGAGAGAGTGTTTGGGTGTGTGTGTGTTTATGTATTTCTTCAAAGGGAAAGGGAAAATGAGGGTGAGTAAACTGCCATGTTGAGGCAAAACTTGAAATTTCAAGTTCTGTTTGAAATTGTTGAGAGACATGAGTTCATTGACGGCATGACTTGATCTGAGGCACAGTCGAGCTCGCCTCATCTAATGGAGAACAAACAGCATCTTGTCTGGGAATTTTGCGAGTGTTAGGTCCCCGATGTATCTTGCATTATGCTGTGGGTTTGAACTAGTCAGCTGTAGTTGTGAAGTGTCAAAGGAAGGGATTTGAACAGATGTAGGTGTTCAGAAATAACACACTATTAAAGGCTTGAAACTGTAAACAAGTGATGTATTGATATTGTCAAAATCATGACATTTATTTTTTTTGCTATCAATTTAACCCATTCATGATGTAAACAGTAAAAACGCTTGCATTACAGTTTCATTCAGGCACTAAAATAACAGCGAAAGCAGGGCTGAAACCGCTCCGACCCGTTTGTTGTTTTTTGTCATCAGCATTTCACCAAAGCCAAAAAAACAGCTGTAATTGCTGTTCTAAACTACAGGAAATAATTTTCCTGCTCATAGATTATAGTGTTGAAGATTGTGGTTTTGGATGTGCAACCATTGTGACAGTCTCTCATTAACTGGAGCACAGCGGAGGCTTCACACTGAGACAATTACACACTGGCCTTTGAGAATGTGACAACACTTTTTGAAAAGAACTGATATAACAGAAGGCTCATATGCTCACATCTTTAAGTGCTAGACTGATGATCAGTGCATATGCTACATATTTTATGCATCTAACAGGATTAAGTGGAGCAAACTGTATTTTTCATTATTAGTACAACACATCCTTACATTATTTCCTTTTGTGAATACAATTTGAGTCTGTGCCATGTGGTAATAATTACTCTGACATAAAGTGGGAGACAATTGTAGCTTAAACGCTCAGAGAGGACAAAACGTAATATTTCAAAAACAAGTATTTGAAGGGTAATGCTTTAAGTAGCATGGATCTGTGTGTCATTTTAAGAGCTTAGCCCAGCTTTGACAGTGAACTGACAAGCCAGCAAGCTCTTTCTTGCCAGCATGTGTCTTCTTGCCCCCGAGGTTGATGATGACTTCTGTACAACCACCCATGTGCTCCCACACCCATGTCCTCATTTCCCTACTCTAGACTCCTGTTAGCGTGCTCTCAAACTGCTAACATTCCCTTTAGCTATGCTGCTTTTGCTTATTTATCACAGTATTGACTGTGGGAGGGAGAATAAAAGAAAACTTTGCATTTGTAGTCCCTGCGGTGCATGGCAACTAGCAGCTTCAGGGACAGACCCGTCAGCGGTGAGACGTCCCTCCTGGTGCATAGACCAGTGGTCCCCAGCACAGCATGAGAAAGGTCAGCTTCCATTAGATGTACTGTGACAGGATAATGTCTCCGCAGCAATTTATACCCAGCCTGCTGCCGGCTCTTGGTACTTCTGTTCTTTATCTGTGAATGTTTGTATTGATATTCATCTCAGGGCAATCAGCCCACATATAGCTACATTATAAACTCGGCCAGCTTTGCATTCAGATATCTTGTCTGCTAAAAGGAAGGCATGCATTTGCTATTACCATCTCCATAGAGGAACTGTTCTGCTTTTTCTCTGGGGGGGGATTCCAGACGTATTGCAGGAATGTGAAGCTTCAAGTGTCATGCAGGTGTTGGGGCTGTACTTTAGCCTCAGTCTATTCACTCAGGCCTCATCTGTCTTCATTCATCAGTAGAAGCTCACCAAGAAAACTAGCAGGATAACAAGGGGATACTCTGGCTAAAGACGAAAGATAGAAGAAAACAGCTCAAGTGGAAACACTGCATTTCTTAACACACCATGCTTTGTAAAACAGTACCGTGGAAGACGTCTGCGTGAGTATTACAGCGTAGTTGTCAGTGTGTATGACAGAGCGTATGTGTGAGGTTGGTGAAAGACAGCAGAATCCTTGAGCCTCCAAAGCTTCTGTTTCCGAGTGACTGTATGAACTGTCACTGACATATTGCAGTGTGGATCAGTGGGGCTACGATATGCCAGACAGGCACACTGCTGCTGCCTTAGAGCCACAGTTGTTTAAATGATGAGGTATTCACATTTTACTGCTCAGTACAGTAACAGTTACCCACTGAATTTATATGGACAAAAATGTTCTGTAATCTAAAAAAATCAGTTTTATGAAAAAACACATCAGACCAATACAAAGGAATTTACCCACAGAACATTTCAGTTTAAGATCCTCTGATTTGTCCTCCAGCACCATCATGAGGTTGAGATTTTTTTGTCTTGAGTGAAATGTTGCTACAATCATGGGATGGATTTACACTGAAATTGATACAGACATTAACACCCCCTCACATTGTTATGTATGATGATCTTCGTGACATCTAACGCATCATTGGGTCAAAATTGTATCCGTCTAATATTTTGGTTTATAATTAGTTAATATAAAGTCTGTTCCATCAGCCTTAGCAGTACTTTGTATTTGCCTATAAGCAAAATATCAGCATGCAAGCATGCAAAAACAGCCACATACCGTTCTCATTGTGAACATGTCGATCTCGAAGATCTCAGTTTCGTTCTCTTTGGCGATAAATGATAATTGCAGGAGCACACTTCCCAGATATCCAGACAGTGTTGCATGTGTGACATCCACGGTTAGCTCCGGTGGTAACTCGGACTTGATTTTCCTCGCTGACTGTTTGCTTTCATTTGAGCTTCGAATTTGTTTCTTTTTCTTTGGCTTTTCAGTTATTTTTTAAGTTGTATCTGTAGTCATCGATCTTTTCTTTGTTTGTTCAGCCATAGTAGATTACTGTTTACTTGCAACACTTGCAGAGACCAGAAAAGCAGCCGCTTAGCTCCATCTACCCTCTCTGGCAGACCAACCACTGCTGGTTGATGGTAAACGCGTCACTAACTGGCCGCCGCTTGTGATTTTTTCCACGAAAGTCACACCTGACACCCAGTCCGTAACGAATGCAAAGGCTTTCATCAGTGGGCCATAGGCTCAATCACCATTGTATTATCTCATTTGGCGATAGATAGTGACTAAACAGACATTTATGTAAATGAAAATCTTAGAGATTATCACTTTAAGCTTCAAGAACCATTGTGCACAGCCTCACAGAGGCACTACTGTGGCTGAATGTTAACATAGGATAATTTCCTCTAAATACTTGGATAACAAAGAGTCTTATGCGTTTGATGCTATGGACTAGATGCAAAATCTGAGCTGACCAATATCCACATCATTGTATTCTTTTACATGTATTGTTTTAATGCATCTCCTGTGACCAGACAAACAGTGATGATCCTTACAGATTGCAAACAACTACATCATGTTACTCACCTAACTGTCAATTTTTCTCTCTCTCCTTAAACCATTTACAGCCAGTTGTCCGACATGACCTTAAACTGTAAGGTCAACACTTGAATTTCCCTCATTGTAAAAGCCCTTGTGAATTCCCTCTGGATTCTCTTGCAAAAGTGAAATGTGTTTAAATTTAGTATCATGAAGCAGCTGCAGACCTGTTTGTGCCTTCTCTTGACTAAATTGCAGACAATCTGCAAACAATCCACATGCTAGTAAGAGATGCATTGCAGTCACACTTGTGCTGTCTTTCTCTTGTCAGTGCAGAGCCCTTTGTGATGACTTGGCGGCATTGAGTGCTCAGTACATGCTAATGGATAAATGTGATTAGGACCTCAGAGCACAGCATTGGGCTGTGCAATGGAATTAGTGTTGTGTATCTGCCAAGTAGTGATGACTATGCACTGTCAGGGCTCAGACGAGGAGCAGGTTATGTTTGCTGGTAGGTGGTAGGGGGAGGTTAGTAGCAGCAGCCTGCGTCCCTGCTTTCAACTCCCCCTCTGCCCTGTGTGCAGCAGCTGTGTGCAGCTCTTCCACTGCTAACCAGAGGGGAGACTGTTTGACATTTTCTTTGAGGAGTGATGCCAGATCAGCTTATTTCCTCTCTGTTGTCATTTCTTATCTTTGCAGTTTATCCTTGATCCCTCTGTCTCTCTGGCCGCCTCATCTTTTTGCCTCTCATCTTCTCTGCTTGTTCGGTTTGTCTCTCTGTTTCTCTTTCACTCTGAGGAGAGAGACGATCGGGTTATAAAAAAAAAGTACTCTATGCTGTTACCATGGCAACTGCATCTATGAGCTGAGCCAGTAGTCTTGTACAGACATGTGTGCTTTCTCTCTCATTCTCCCTCCTCTTGCCTCGCTTAGATTAAAGCATAGCTCTGATGAGAATGAAGGGACAGAGACGGAGGCAGGAGGAACAGGGGAAAAGGCTACACTTGTTCGGCAAGAGTGGCGTTTCATAACCCTCCAAGGAAACAATGTGCCTTTGTCTGTGATGAGTCATTATAACTGATGCATATATCAAAGGCAGAAATTATCTGTGAACTGCACACTGTGTATAAAAAAAGAAACGTGCAGTGTTTTCCTGCACTGTAAGGGGCTTCCTTCATCTCTGCAGAGATCGCTGGGTCGACAGAGGCGATTGCGGGTAATGGTCTGTTACAGGAAATTAATGCATTCGCAGGGCTCTAGTGCCTCGCTCCATGACATCAATCTGTATTAATTTGGCAATTAATCTGATTTCATGAGAAGATGTCTCAATAAGGGAGCCCATTTAGTACAAACTTAATTTGGATGATGTGATTTGTATTCCAAATTGTGTGTACGTGTGTGCATGTTTGTGCATGTGTCCTCAAAGGTCTTTTTCATTTTTGGCTGATTATTGTGATCTTTTAGGACTCTTTCAAAGCAACAGAAAATACCCATTTGGGGATGGTTGGGAAATGTGTGCTGTGTCAGAGGGCTGCTCATGAATGTGTTCGGAACTCAAGTACAAAATATCCACAGTGGGGAAAAGAAATGGGTAGAAATTAAATAGAGCTTTTTTCATATAATTAGTTGGTATGAATAGCACATGTGAGGCATGGATATGCACACATATGGCTGTAGATGAACGCATTGTGTCATGTAGCCCAGATGGTTGTTAAGTGAGGGGGGACGTCAGCTTCTGCTCAATTTGGACAGAATGAGAAAGAGTGCACCTGTAAAGCACACGGGGGAGATGCTCGTTATTTTCAGCTTGAAGCAATCAGTCTGGGAGGCAAGCGCAATAACAGAGAGACAGGCCTGAGTGTTGCTTCCTTTGCCATCAGAACACTATACCTGATAGAGTTTTTCCTCTCCAATCAGGGAGTTTACTTGGCAGTCATATCCACCATTCAGCCAGAGGAGGAAAATTGATTTAGCAACTTATAGCTCAGTTCCCAGCTGGATAAGACAGCGAGGCTGAAATGAGGCCCTGAGTGGACATACCACTCCACACTTCACTTCTACCCCCAAAGAGGGGAATTCATTTCTGTCGAATCACTGTGATTGTAAGTAATGTGACGGCTGTGATAGTGAAGTCTGCTTTACTAGGAGGAAGAGCAGAAGGAGGAGGAGTGAGGCGGGAGGGTTTCACACTCCTTTAACCACATGCAATATGTCAAGACCTTCCCTGGTTGGGAGTCGGAGGGGAGTTGTCTCTGCTCTGAACCAGTGTGAACCGGTCGTGTTCCTGCCTCAGTCGTCAGCCATGATCGCCCACAACCCCCAAGTGCATTATGTTGATGTGATTTGCTGCTTGTGGGGCAGAGAGACCTCCAGGGTCATATAGAGAATGGATTATATACAAGGTCTTGGGAGTATTGTCTGGGGAACTCTGTAATATACAGCATCATTCCTATATGGTGTGCTGAGCAGATCCCACAGAGGATATGTTCACACATTATGGACCTTGTCTTTCTTTTTATTAGGTCACAGAAGAACATGTTCCAGGGTCACGAGTACCGTTTTCATCTGCTGGTTGAAAAAAATCCAACCTGGATCACAAAATATATAACCACGGGGCCAATATAGTAAGAATAATAGATGTCCTCTCCTCAATGTGGGGGAAATTTTAGACTATCAATTTAATTCACAGTGTAGTCTATGTACAGTGTAGTTTTTGTGTCTTCAGAATCACAGAGCACAGGCTTTGTTTTTAAATCACCTCTTTCCACCGACATTCACCATCGACACAGGGAGGAGAGACAGAGAGGACGGAACAGATGACAGTCATTCAACTGATGGGATTTACATATTTGCATTATTTACTTGAAAGTACCCAGCTGACATGGGCTTATTAGACATTAAATATACAGTTGCAGTGTTAAAACAAGACTTGTCAGACAATGATAAAAGTTGCTATAAAAAACTCTTTTGCACGCATGTACTTCTACTACGCTACTACGGCATTTTTCAGCTCTTACACAATCAAAGCCTTCATTATCATACAAACAGAAAGTATAAAACATTTTGGAGTATAATAAAGTCACTTAATCATCATATAGGATTAAGTAAAAATATAAAATCCATGAGAGCAACCTTATATAAGACCCACCTTTTGGCATATAGTGTGCCAGAAAAATAGTGCACACAAAGCTCTTTTAAATGTCTAAAGAAATCTCTGCATAATAGATGTTTAATAGAGAGGCTAAACAAAATATGTTTCAAACTTAAGTTAACTTTACATATTGTGATTGTATGTAACCTGTTTTGTCAAATGAAATGTGCTGTTTTGGAAAACATTTTCTTGTTGAGAGTTTGATGCCACTGTCTGATGTCTGTCAATTAAATATGAAGTTACAACAAGGAAACAGTTTGCTTAGCTGGCTCTGTGCAAAAGGAACATAATCCATTTACTGCCACCTTTAAAGTCAGGGTATTAACACATTGTATTGTGTTTGTTTAATCCCTTCAAAAGCAGAGGTCAAAGGTCTTTTTGTCACTGTGAGGTTGCCAGGGAATGAGAGCAGAGTCTTGGGAGTTATTGCTCTTGAGATGAAGGCAAAATATTAACAACTGTTTCCTGTCTTTATGTTTCCCTATATCTCCCAGCTGAAGGCCTAATGAGACTGTTAATATAACTTCTAAATCTTCTCATCTAACTCTCTGCAAAAATGCAAATATATTTCTCAAAATGTCCCTATTGCTGACTCTAAATATTGTTCGGGAGGACAAAAGAAGACTTCTCCTCTCCAGTCCACCTGTGTCTATATTAAAAACTCCCAATAAATTTCCTCAAACATGTTTAATATCCTTCTTGTGAGCCTCTGTTTAGACATGCTTACAGTACACACCTCTCTAAACTAACACAACTGACTGCATTCTGCTTTCACTTCAGCTGTTGTTATTGTTCAGTCCACCCACACCCAAAACCTGCAACCGAAGGCAACAAATTCAAACAGATTTCCAGAAAAGTGTAAACAAGACAGACAAAGTGATGCAGAAGTTGTATGAAAGGCTGTGTGGGACTGGCTGCACGAAAAAGAAAAGAAAACAACACTTGAAGAATGATGATACATAACAAAACTACATAACTCCAACAATGATGCCGTTTAAGAATGTAACAATATATAGTGTGCATCTTTTGGTGTGTAGTTTTAATGCCTAAATATGTTTTATTACGAGACAAATCAAACACAACTTGAGCTACATATTATACCTGACATGCATTTAAGGCTGTTTCAGTGCATGGAGCAATACAGACAGGCATTGATATCCACTCGTGGATGACTGATAGTACTCTTATCAGTTGTTAGATTTAAAGCACTGTGACTGCAGGTATGCACTGTTAACAGCCAGGACTGCTGGCAGTAGCACTCATGGTTTAATTTACAAATTCTTTTTTTTTCTTCGTCATCTCAATGCTGGAGCTTTGCTTGCTTAAATAGATGATCATTATCTGGCTCAGTGAGGGATTTTATAATTAAAGTAAATGTCCTTGACGGCAAGGTGAATTGTGTCTGTGGAAAATGTGTTGTATCAAGAAGCTACAGCTTTCAGAATTTGTAATGAAGGTTGGATCCTGGCGCTAGTGCCATTATTGTTTTGGGGTGAATGCATACGTGTTCAGAATTTTTCAGTCTCAAGATGCAGCACCTGCTGTCATCTCAGCTCTTTTGATTCTGAAAGAAAGCATGCATTAACGCTTTTGATATGGTGTTTTGAAGAGGAGGCTGTAGTCAGTTGAGACACTTTGACACATTTTCCTTTATTCTTGTCTCTTCTCAGGTTGGTGTTACTTTGCTGAAGCATCAGAGGCAGGCCCTGAGTTTCTGGTGAATAGAACACGATAGGAGTCTTCCAAGACAGCAGGGGGCAGCAGCAGGCATGCAGGAGTCCGCCTCGGACAGCAAGATGGCCAAACAGGTAAACAAGCTATAGTTACACCAGCTATTCATAAATCCATTAAAAGTTTGTGTGTAAGGCTTTCTTGTGTTCTTTGTATTTAAAATCTACTTTCAAGGCTTACTTACAAAATAGGCACCCATGAAACTTTACTTTAGCATTACACACTGTAAGGCAACTGCCATTTCACAACCCATTGTAAATACAAGTCTGACTTTCTGTTATTTTTATACAATACACATAAATAAATATGGGTGTTTCAAAATTCGTGGTATTCATGCAGTGTAATATGTTAACCTCACTGATGCTATTTACCTATTTAGTTTGATGTTGTTAGCATAACATTCTAAGGGGTAATATGAGTTCAATCAAATCTATTTCAAAATCTCTGCACTTTAGATTGTTGTAAACAGCAGTTTATCAAATGTTCAGGCTAATTATGTCGACCATATTGTATCATCTCTTTTACTCTTCAATCTTGATACTGCCTTTGTCATTTATTTCAGCTTGCTAGAAGCAATCACACCAATTAGTCTACTCTTGCTGTATTACTAGCAACTAATGTCTGTGTGTGTGTGTGTGTGTGTGTGTGTGCGTGTGGTTCAAATCGTTTTATTAAAGGAACTATCTCATAACTTAAAACTAGCTTATTTAAAAGCTAAAATTAAATGTACAAGGAGCTGATGTAACAATCTTCAAAGCTTGTGTTTTAATTGGCTGGGAATAATATCATTACATGACAGAAAAAAAAGGTTAATTTTCCTCCTTTACAACAAGCCCTCGGGTCTTGCAGATAATGATGACACTGATCATGAAGGAGCTTTATCTGGAGTCATTAACTCACAGTCGGCTAATTCTTGATGTTTGAGCAGTTTTGCCTGGTTTGAAGCATTTTATTACGTCTTTGCTCCAAAGAATCTGAACAGTCTGTGATACATGAGGGATAGCATCTCTAATGACTGCTGCAATTGTGTTTTATTTATGACTTTTGGGATGGTACTTTGGTACTTTTGGTAACACTGATATGTCTGTGTGTCAATTAATCAATGTGTCATTGTCAAGGCTGTTAATAGCCTATGAGCTACAAGCTACAGTGTTTGCTGCTCAGTATGCTAATTGTTAGCTGCTGTGAAGTATTTTGTAAAGAGCTTTCATTATAATGTATTTGGCAACAAAAATGGGTTTGGTTTTGGGGTTAATATACTGTATTTGTTCAGTATTTGAATAAGCACACAGTGCCTACAATTCAAAAACTATTAAAGCCACAGTGCAGATTCTAAACCATTCCCTCGGCCATTAAATCAAATAACTTGATCTAAGGAACTTAACTGATACTGGCACAGTATTACGTGTATCTTACATGTTCTAGATAGCCACTCAGAAATTAAAGATGATAGGTAAAGTCTATAACTGTGTCATTTGACTGCCTTTTTCATGCCCTGTATTTTAAGGAACAGAACTCCAAGCACCTGGACGAACACAGAGAAACAGATGACATGTCTGAGAAGACATCTCCAAACAAAAACCTCAAATCTCCCCAGAAAGGCTCCAAACGACTTAAAACTGCTCCCTTCAAGGTGACTCTGCTGGACTCCTCTGAGTTTGAAGGAGAAATTGAGGTACGCACGATGAAAAACACTTTACACTGACATGTTTTTTTTTTCTAGAATAAGCCTTAACATGCTTTGAGCAAACCATTGAAAAAGCAATGTTCTTTATTTCCTTTGTTGTTAATTTTCTTCTTTTAGGCAGTTGTGTGTGTTGTACTGTGCTGCACAGATATTGGAAGGATGAGGAACAAACAGACAAAGAGAATAAAAGAGAGGGTGCCATGCTGTGAGCTCACCAGGGGGGCAAAGCCAAAGCAATGTTACACATTTCTGTTCTACACACAACGGCACAAAAAATGTCCAATATGAAAGTCTTCATTCCCCCAAGATATCTGTTGTCATTACTCAAGCAGTGTGAAAAAGGACAATTCCCTCTTGGTGGTAAAAGAAACTGTAGGCATGCATAAGAGAGGAGAGAAGAGATGGATGCAAGTCCCTTGACTTTCACTGAAAGAAACTGTAGGCATTCATTAGAGAAGAGAAAAGAGACTGATGCATGTCCCTAGCCTTGCACTATAAGAAACTGGAGATTTTGAATCGTTCATGATTAGCAGCAGCTGACAACCCTGGCAGAGTAGGTTTTAAATCTGTTCCTAAAATATCTGTTTCAGGATTGTGTTTGAAGGAATTCATATCCAGCTAGCAGGGCACAAAGAGCACTGACCTCTGCAAAGGCCTATAGTAAATCTTACAACCACCTCGTCTGGATTTACTTTCAAAACTATAAAAATTCTATTAAGTCAAAGTTATAACTTGCTTGGAAGAATTGAATAAGGGCCAGTAGTTTTTTTTTTAAAACCATAGTCATATCTAAAAGACAAATAACAGCACATAAGACAATACTTGTTTTTTTGTTTGGGCTCAACTTTTCCACTCATTAGGAATCTATCTAGACACCCGAATATAGGACATGATTTGTCAGTCTATATTGCTGTTGCTGTAAGTAGTAGCCTTTGGTTTAAGAGTTTGACACTCTGTACAGTCAAGTAATGATTTTTGCTACCTTATTTCTACTGCCTCAATACATTGCAAGTCAGTAAAGGATAAAAAAAGCTTGCTTAAAAGTATTTTAGACTCCTTGACTCCTGAAGTCGTCACCACCAATCTGGGAGTTTATGTGTCATGCAGGCAATAAATCACTGTAAAAACACAACTTCTCACTCTAACAAGGCAAAAAAAGGAGATAAGAATACATTAATTTCCTGTTTTCTATGACTTTGGGGAAAATATTTTTAAACTTCACTGAATCAGTTTTTGTAGCTTAGTAACTTCCCACACTGTATATTTACTCTGGCCCACATTAACTGCCTGCAAGACTCCACTATCACAGTTCACTAACTCATTAGACAGCTAGATAATCGCACAAACGGCAGGCAACTAACTTTAGCTGTTACTAGCCTTCTCCCTCCGAAAGCAAACTATGCTAATATTTCTCAAAAAATAATTTAATGTGTATAACTAATTGCATTTCATTTTCACACAAGCCTCACCAGCCTGAATATACATGGGACTTCTGCTTTGAAACAAGCCCGCTAACTGGTTGCTAGGAAATCTATAGTGATTACATGGTTGCATACCAGGTGCAACCAAGGAGAAAATAGAGGAGCAATGTTATTATGAACCCCCCTCAGGATACTTATTCACAAGTGTAAAAACTTTCTGTGTGTTGTGGAGGAAGGGCGCTTTTTATGTATGAGGGTGTGTGAGGTAAGAATATCAGGAATGCTACGCTTGCACTAACCTCTCTCTCAGCACTGTGAAAACATCCAGAAATACCTCCGGGCTTTTCCACACCACAACAATAGTTAGCATAATGTTTATGAAAGCTTTTGTGTCTGAAGTGCTCTTCCCAAATATTCGCCTGCCCTTGCAGCACTGCCAATCATTGCCAGAGAATGATGTACAAAGCATCCTCTTGTCAGCCCATGTTTTTCCAATTCTTATTTGTGAAAGCCTCAGACCTCCAGGTCATGGACAGGCTTGCTCTCACTTCCTGTCTTTAATTGATGAGGTGGAAAATCATGCCTTACATATCAGAACCTCCCTCTTGCTTCCGGGAGTTGGTAATAACATCGTTGTGAGAAGACAGGCCACACTTTGGGAGCGCATTCATGGGTAAATTAGGTCTCTGGTCATGGCCCTTGGACAGGAGACAAGGCACCACGCCTTCTCTCACCCAGTCTCCCCCTTCTGCTCACTTAGGTGTAAGCTGCCTGCCTATGGTCCAGCCTGGCTGTGCCAATGTAAAGAAAAGGGTTTCATGCTGGTTGGTTGTGTTTTAACATTGCAAAGATTCGGTTCTGATAGTCAATCATGTTAAAAAGCAGTGGCGTCAGATGAATATTGTAATTTAATTGTTTCGGATCAGGAAGAAGATTAACTGGATCCTTTCAGTCATGGATTATTAAGACTGCACTTGCTGATAGCTTTATTTAACTTTTCTGGCTGCTTCTGATGCTTTACTGCATACTTTTGCTTTACATTGATGACGTTGCCATCGGGACCTACTGACTAACATGATGAGAGCTTCTAAGCACTTCCCAAGTGCTGCTCCGCCATCCTTTCACTCATAATGAGGCAAAGGCAAAATACTTTTTTGAATCCTCGGCTTGAGATATTAAGAAACAAGACAGTAGACGGATAATACTGGATCTGTTTCCCTGGCAACTGCTCGCTCCATCTCCCTGTCACCTGGGCGACAGGGGAGGAGGCGCCATGTGTGTGAGAGTATAATACATTGATGTGTGTTTCATTGTTAGATATACCCATTAACATACTTACTTGGTCTTTATTTAACAGTGACATATGAGCCCACGAATCCATGTTGTTGCATCAATATTTCATTTGCCCTGTAACATTTTATATCATTACAATAACTACAGAGAATTGAAGAGATGACATTTAGTTGCACTTCCGACATAAAATGTACAGAAAAACTTTAATCTTCTCCTTACCGTGCATTTACAGAAGATGTTTCTGTTGTCAGACGTCAGGAGTGTGAAATTTGACCACAGGTCATGAATACTACCTTAATCAGCACACAGTACCAAGGTGTTGTGATGCAGATATAACAAGTATTTTATGATCACTACATTTTCTGACAAAATTCACAAAAATACAGGTTAATGACAGCAGTGAGATTGTATGTATTAATCCCAGAGAAAGTAAGAGCCTCCCACATGTCCACATTTGGATGTGAAACCTGGGTTGTTTTGACCCTGCCTGTCAAAGAATTGGAATCGAAAATCGTTCAGAACTGGAATTGATAAGCAGAATTGGAATCTGAATCAGAATCGTTAAAATCCAAATGATACCTAACACTAGTAACTAGTGAGCCACCATGTCAACTAATGAAGTTTTTTCTTCATATATGTGAACAGAACGAAACCACATTTGAAATCTGATCATCACTTTAAGAAATAAACTGATCATTTATATGAATGCCAGTTGGTGGGTCCTACGTGCAGTATTGTTCAAACTGACAGACTCTCATAGTGTATTTCATTTATTACAATGGAATTTGTTTGCCAAAGGATTATTACTTTGGCCTCCTCTGATTTTTCTTGTTGTATTAAATTAAATATCTCTGTTACTATCACTGTTCTTAGTACCTTGTGCCACTAAGCTAACATGCTAATCCAGATGCTTAAACTTAGAAAACATCACCTACATATAAGCAATTAACTGAAAGCTGTTGACATTTTCTCATAATCAGAGAAGGATATCAGTATTATTCATTTGAGAGTGTAGTTTTTTTTTTGCATTGTTTAACCAAACTTGATGTTAACAATTAGGAACGATAATAAAACAAGTCAGACTAGATTTTATATCAAAGTAAAAATAATCTCACTTACTTACAAATATAGTTTTTGCAGCTCAGATAGCTGAAGGTTTATTTGTGCATCCTTATGTTAGCTGGTGAAAAACAATCCATACTGAAAGTCTCCCTTGACTGTCTAAACATGAACTTGTCACTTGAATGTGAAATGAACTGTTCTTGAAAAGCTCACCTTGAACTCTGTCAACAGCAGATGAAATCTCTGCCCGCAGTACAAAGACCAGTCCTTCCAGCAATTCACAGCTCATTTTCACTGTCAAGTGTTTGATGCACACTGACTGCGACATGACACCAAATGGCTGAGTTATTATACAGTGAGCTGAACCACAGAAAAGGAAGGCAATCTTTACAAGTGCAGCTGTCTAATGGGGTCTGATAATGGTGAGCCAAATGTTTCCCAATACAACTGAGCTTTGCCAGCAGTAAGCTCTGGATTCAGAACTGTAGAGAGGATCTTTCTCCTGCATCATTGTCACATTTTTAACCCTGCTGTGTCGCGTGTTTATCTCTGCAGAAACACTCCAAAGGACAGACCCTAATGGACACAGTGTGTGAGCACCTCAACTTGCTGGAGAAGGATTACTATGGTCTGACTTTTGCCGACACAGACTCCCAGAAGGTCAGTGAATTTTGTGCCACAATAATAAACTCCGGGGACATATTTGTGCATAAAGATGTTGTTCACAGAAAAATCTGTATTCCTCTCACCTTGTCTGGGTCACTGTCGGTGGTGCGCTATCCATCATCATTCAAAGATGAATGGAAAATGTCTAGGTCTGGGCAACAGGCAATTGAAAAACTGGAAAGATGAAAAGCCATCTCATCAACCGTTTGCAAGATTCATACATAGCCAGGAACAACAATTTATTGGAAACACTGAACAGATAATAAGAAAAGTTTGGTGGAAATAAGTTCTGTGCCTTTTTTGCCTATCTTTCCTTCCTATGGAACATTGGAGTTTAAGTTTTAACCAGAGCAAGTCTATTGTATCTGAACTGTGGCCACTTTGGCTAAAAGTCACAATTACAGGACTCAATTACAACAGATGCTAAAACTAAGTGTAACAATGGCACAAGTAGATGGAGTCATACAAAGAGCAAAAAAACCACGGAATGTCAGTTACATGGCAATAGCTTCGAAAAGTTTACTAGCATGAGCTGATATCAGTGAATTCCCACAGATTTATTTAGGTGTCCATTTCACATGAAATATTTTATATAAACCTGATGTCGCTTTGGCTCTTGGGTCATCCATTAAGCGTAAGATAAGCAGTTTGATTGCATGTATTAGTTTTGATCCTGATGAGCAGGCAACTTGCAGTCATCAGGGTATGAAAGGATGAATGTTGACATGTTGTGTGAACCACTTTAAGTTGTAGCTTTAGTCCATTAACATTTTAAAGCTACTGTGAAGAGTTTTTAGCTGATTATGAATTAATGCTGATGCCTCTATATGAGCTACGAAAGCAAAAGTGCCCTTCAACGAGAAGATTGATTATTTCTAACATTTTTAATGCCTGTTCCCTCTGCAACAGAGTTGGTGTCAGATGAGTTGATTAAAAGCCATTGCAGAAACAACCTTTTTTACATTTTCCATGGAGGTAAATGATAGGTTGACTGTTTTGTGAATCTCATCCTGCCTTCTTTTGTCAGAAAACAATACTTAGGCATGTAAAGGATAAGATCAGCAAAGTGAAAAGAGGTACCAAGAGGATGCCAAGAATGACACAAAATTGAAAATTCCTCACAATAACTGGCATAAACATTCTTTTGTATCCACTTGGGGCTGTTTATACAGAATTGACACCTTAAAACAGTTAATAAGGCAAGACTATGACTTTTACACATCGACATACAAACATCAGCACTTACATGGAGTCATGCTTTTGGTCATCTAATGACTTTAAGTCCAGTTCTGCTTAATTATACTGCTCTGTAATGACATGACATATAATGTACTTCTCTCATAAGTTACTAAATGCTATCTGTTTACCAGCTAAATAATAATAATAATATAACATAAGTTAACATTATGTGCCAGTTGGTGATGGGCAGGTTGTACAGTGGGTTTAGAAGAGCTCTTTTATATAGTATATTAGATAGTAGCTTCCATCTGGTAGCTGGAAACAGAGGTTGCTGATTGAGCAGGAGTGAACTTAAACAGTAAGGTTGAAGGCTGTATCACCAAAACAGTGAGCTGAAGTACATTAAGTTGAGTTGATTTGCAGAGTGTCATGATAATTATCTGTGGGTTTGTCACTATGAAGGACTCAATGTAACATGTAGTCATTTTTTTCTTCTGTTAACATGAGGGTCAGTAATTGGATTCTAAATTGAAAATGTATCAAATCATTTTTTAGTTTTTGGACATCAAAAGCAGGATAAAAGATTTTGAGTATTCTTTTCTCTTCAGGCACACTTAGTTGCGCACATCCAAAGAAAAAAAATACTTCAAAGACGACACTGAGTTCCTCACCCGTAGCCTGCAGCTGCTTTATGAGACAGCATGGTCACTGCCAGAGTCGAAGATGACAGAGAAACAACAGAAACAAGTTGTACAGAACTCGATAATCATCCTGCTTCCATTGTCGTGTCAGAAAGGTCCGGAGCCAAAAGGGCCAGAAAAAGGCCTGGACCCCTCGCCAACATTTAATTAAAAACAGTCTTAAAAATGGTTGAAGTCTTTCAAGGCAGGCAATGGAGACTGGTAGAATCTGATGTAAAAAGAGTTTATTGATGTACTGTCCAGCTAACAACAACCTCTGAGTCACCCGGGTTAGACTGACAATGAAGTCTAGGTTTCAATCTTAAAAAACTGCTTAACGCTCCTCCTGTTTTTATGTAAATTCAGCTCAGTGTTGCACCTTTTTTATTATTTTCACCTATTGCTGACTCAGTATTAACTGTATCATGATTTAGGCATTCCAAGGTCGCCTTATCTAATGGTGTCAGTTGCAGGTGTTGTACACCTCCCACATGATGTGCATGTATTCTTCACATGCCAACGCATGCACCCTGCACTGGACACAGCTATCAAGAAGTGCAAGACAGCGTGAATGTCTTTAATACATCAAAGAAATCCTTGAAAACTTTAAAGTGTATGAAAGTATATGATCTTAAAAACACACTGTTACCAGAATATAGAGAGTATGTGCTTTTCAAAGGGAGGTAACATAAATGGAATGGTAAATGGACTGTACTTGTATAGCGCTTTTCTAGTCTTTGCGACGACTCAAAGCTGCTTTTACATTACATATCACATTCACTCATTCACACATTCACACACTGATGGCAGAGGCTGCTACGTAAAGTGCCCAACTGTCAATCAGATATCACATTCATGCCCGTTGGCTATGCCACCGGGAGCAATTTGGGGTTCAGTGTCTTGCCCAAGGACACTTCGACATGTAGCCGGGGATCGAACCTCCGACCTTCCGATTGAAAGACGACCGACTCTACCACTGAGCCACAGCCGCCCCAACATAGAGAATACGTGGAGACGTTTGTTGAATATTACATAGTTTTCTTCACACATCAAATGACAATGGTTTTTCACAAAAATACTTCAACACCATGAATACTCAAATTGTCTTTCAGTTACATTATCATGACCTCAATACATGCACAACATTTCTCAGTTATATTCCAGCTTTATTCCAAAAGAGTGAATTGGAATATGAATATTCAGCAATATTCCTGTTTACATGCAGCTGTATACAGTGTAATCACCCCAGCATAATTGTTACTTGGTTTGTTTACAACACACAGTGCAGACTTTTGACACACAAGAGTCCCATATACTAATTCTGTACTCTGTTCATGTCCAAAGAATTCTCCGAATCAATATGTCAAGTCTCGTTCAGAAAATACCAAAAATGCATAATTTGTGATTTCTAAATGGAATATTCTGTTTACATGCTCAGCTTCAGTTCTGCCCACATGTCTGTGTGCTGCTTACTGTAATGGACCTGTTTTACATTATAGTCAGTGATTAAACTTTTTTATTGATTTCACATGTAAAGTTCCCTGTAAACTAACCTTACCGTGGTTAATTATGGCATACTGACAGTAATTACTATAATATACACTGTCCGTGAGATTAAACTGAATAATAAAGACCTGTATCAAGCTCTTTCATATTCACATTGATTCTTTGCAATTAAAAGATTTCACCTGGAGCGATGAGAGCTTAAATAACAATTGTGGAGAGTCATGGCATCTCTAATTGTTAATATGAAAATATATTGATTAGTACATCTTTTAAAGCCTCAGAAACTCAGAAAGTGTATTTAAAGACAAATGAGCCTAAGGCATCGATTTTTTTCTCTTATTCTCTCTTATTCTTGTTCTTTCATAAAGCAGTAGGAGGAAAATAATTAGGTCTTTTTAGGATTACTGAAACGTGCTCCGACAGTTAAGTTTATTCTTACCCACCTGGGTATGTTGATGAATTGTGTTTGATCTTAAATTGGATGCACATGCCATGCAACTGACAATTTGCATAGAGAAACACCCCGATTAACCTAGAAGTGCTGTGTGACACCACAAACCAACATGCCACTTCTGTCGCGCACACTGTTCTATCGTTATATAAAAAGTTCACTCCACCACTTAGCAAGTGCACGCCAATTTCTGGTTATAAGACACCTCCCTCTGGGTCTGAGTGATTGCAAGGGGTGCCATGGTAGTAGCAGATAGCTGAGGCCTCTCAAATCAAGGTAGATTTATGTATGGTCATCATGCAGACTTACAAAATGATGTTTTATTTTAACAAAAGCCACATCTGCAGCACCTCAATCCAAAAACATACCAAACCTGTTGTGCATCACAAAAGAGTTCTGTGCCCCTTTCAGCCAGCATGCCAATGCTTCTGAGATGTGATTATGTGCTGAGATCATTTTTGGATATTAATTTGATTCATTATTTTTCAGTAGAGGAAGGGGAATGGATTTGGATGTTGCCTTGATGCACACATGCACACAGTTGATTGCCCCAACAGCAATATTCCAGCAGTGACATAAAGTGTTTTCTTAAGTGAAATGTAAGTGCAAGTTGCCTTCTGTGTGTATTGGCTTACTTGTGATCCATTGTACTTTTATGTTGATGTTGATTTTAACCTCATTAAAAAAAGTTTTAGAATTAGAATTTTATTTTATTTTTTTTAAAGTTATAAAATTGTTAACAGGCATAATTTAACACGTGAATCATGCAAAAAGCTGATTAAAGCTGATAAAAGCTGATTGCTCTTCACAACGGCGTTCTCCTGAATAAAAGATTTTATGTATATAAAATCTTTTTAAAGTTTTGCAGTATCAGAGAGTAATGTCTCAAAAATCAGTTGAACTGTGTTTCTGTAGTTTGGGATCTGTTCTCTAGGATTTAATTATTTGTGCCTCTGTTAAATGTGTACATACATTAAACTCCAATCAGCCCAGAAATCAATTTGACACTCTAGGTCTGACTATGTTTCCTCTTACATTCGTTGACTAGTTATGATGCACAGACGATGCTTATTATCATACAATCAAGTCATTGTCAGCGAAGTGATGGGCTCTTCTTGTCGGCTCTCATGTCAGCTGTGGGTTTTTGGTTTTGATTGATGTGAGCTCCCCTCTGGGCGGATATGTGATTGCACAACAGGCTACAGAGGAACCTCCTGCCTTTTGAAGATAGGAAAAATGAAAAGCATAAGTCCCCATAACATCTGGAGCATATCCTCTGTCACCATCATCAGCTTGCGAATGCTTTGCCAGCTCACATGTTGTGACTTGATGCATGTCGACTGAGGCTGTGGATTCAGAGTGATGTTGGCCCATACAAACAGGTTAACTGGGGTGTTGGAGAGGTAAACAGGTGTGAAGTTCAAATCTGTTCCTCTCTCTGAGTGTAGGTGACGATGATATTGATCTAAGATACGGCTACGTTGATGTGACAGGCTCATCAAAGAAAGGCTTATCAGGGAGCAGCTTGAGCGTACTGTCTGGGGGTCATCACTGATTGGTAGACCAAACGGGCCTGAAAATTGAAATGTAATTTCAGATGCCCTTTCTCCATCTCAGTTTGGTTACAAGGATTTAATCTTCGCCCTTCAGGACAACATTTATTCCATGTGAATGCTTTATGAATTAAGGTGGCAAAGCAAGAGCGATGCCTTAACAGTCAGTGATTAAAAGTTCTTCTTGCTTTTCTGCAGAGAAGCGCAAAGCAGCAGAAAGCGCTTTGCTAATTGAGTGGTCTTTGGCCTTGGCTGATATAAGATAGATTCAGGGGGACGATAAATGCCAGTGGCTCATTAAAGTCTTTAGCAGCCTGATTAAACACTGGTGGAGGATGTGTATTTGTGCCGGTAAAAATGGGTTTGTGTGTACAGAAGGCGTAGTTCAGATTGCAGAAGATCTTTGCAGTCTTCCCAATATTGCTGCACCATTGCACTGTGCTCATCAACCTTTCATGTTCCTGATTTCGCTCTGGCTGATGTGATACCAAAAGGACCACATAAATAAGCAGCTGCTATGTAGCATTAGTGAAGATCACTGTAAGATCTCTAAAGCACAGGTAGCACAGAACAAACACTTACAGAGCTAGCAGGGAACGTTCCCATAACATTGGCTAACGTTACCTACAAATTTGAAAATACGTTTGAGAGAAACCATTTTAATCTAATATTCAAAGAACGTTTTAAGGATGTTTATCATTTAAAAAAAAGTTCTTGTAGCGTTAAAACTTTCTAACAAAAAACGTTTTAACTGCAACATTCTGAAGATATTTTCAGGATGTTATTGAGGCCTGGGATGTCAGAATGCCTTTAATAAAACATTTGCTCAATGTTACATAAAAACAAAGGTAGAACATGCTTACTGCAACATTCTGAGGATCTTTTCAGGATGTTAGTATGGCCTGAACTATCAGAACGTGATTTATAAAACGTTCCTGAAGTGTGATTTGAACATTCTCACTGCAACTTTCTGAAAATGTTTTTAGAGAACGTTCTCCTACTATTAAAAACATTGCACGTAACATTCACAGAGCGTTCTTAGAACATAACATTTCTAGCTGGGTACCCTAACCCAACAATCAAAGAAGAACACATTACATTAACTAAGGTTACTGTAAATGTGTGGATTTTTTTTTGCTGATATTTATGTTTCTAGGTCTACTGATTTGTTTTGAGATTTTAGCCATGCTAGCAGCAGTTGGCCAGTCCACCAATATGGTCGAGATAAAAGTATCTAACAATGACAGGGTTGATTGCCTTAATTCTTTGTTGTTGATGAAGCCTACTGACTTTGGTGATCCTCGGACTTTCTTGAGTGAATTATCTAGATATCTGTTGGATGGATTGGCACTGAAATTGGTAGAGATATCCATGATGCAAATTATCATGTCCTGTTTGAGCATAACAGTGGAAACAAGGAAAGTTGTTTTGTTGTGGTCACTACATGGGCTTTGAAAAGTGTTCTGCTGAGAACCTTATGAGGGAATAAATAGACCGACCAGAGAAAATAGTATTAGTATATAAAATATCTCCCGATATGGAGCACTTTGTGAAGGGTTTTTATTTTGGGTAAAGAGAGAGAGGGGGGGTGACATCTTTACGTATGATCCCATCACTAGAATAGATGCATGAACTGTCAAACAATTAATAAATATGGATATGCAGTTAGTAAGTATATCTATAGGATATTGCATTGAGTCCATGGAACACACAAAAAACATTGCCGTCTGTGTGTTGCTTTGCCTCTACAAAGCATGATTTACTTCTGCTACTAGTGACTCAGTGTACACTGCACCACTGATGAGATGCTTCAGCTACCAAATGAGAATTGGTGCCCCTATAGGCAGAGCGCTTCACTGCACAGTGGGATGTGATGAGATCGGATAGGTAACTGGCTTGCAGTGATATTGCAGCACAATAAAGAAACAGATGCTTGAACTAAACCTGCTCTCTGAACATTTGATCAGCTTAGCAGGGGAGGGCTTTGTTTCTTGATATAACCATATGGAAAGGGTTTGGAGCAATGAGAAAACAATGATTGCAATTAGAGCAAAATGTGACACAGGATGTGCATTAGCCATGTAACCAGCCTGCACTGTGTGAATTCTGCCTTCTGTCTTTCAGAACTGGTTGGACCCCTCCAAGGAGATCAAAAAGCAGATGCGCAGTGAGTGTCTTTCCAAGTTGCTGTAATGATGAATAGTTTTAATATTCCATTATCAGTAGCACAGCAAGAACTGATGCAATGTTTTGTCTTAGTCTGTTACATAAAATTCCATCACTTGCATGTAATTACAGCTTTCTTTAGACTGACATGATTGTTAACCTCCCAGCTCTCATTATGCTTTCCCATCAGACTCTCAATGGCACTTTGCCTTTGCTGTCAAGTTCTACCCTCCAGACCCCTCCCAGCTCACCGAGGATATTACCAGGTAGGACGCATCTTTTCCACACACAGACACACTCTTTTAAATGCTTTCTATGAATAAATTGACTTGACTTGACACTGTAACAAATCTCCTCTGGCTGGGCTGTCAGATGCTTTTTAGTGTTAACAAGTGGAGAAATTGCTTACACATGTCAGTTCTGCCTTTTTATTTCCGATAGATGTGTGTTTACATAAAAGTATTGTAACACTTTACATGGCATATTTGCCCCAGTGTCAAAGCAACCCAAATCCCTCACTCTTGTGCGAGGATTAGACCTGGAATGCTACTAACTGCCATGGATTAACTCACTGAATACTTGTTGGAGCTTGCCTCGGATCGGGCTTGTTTGACTGCCAACACCCTCCTCTCCTCCCCTTTTGTCTCAACTGACAGATACTACCTGTGTCTGCAGCTGAGGGATGACATGCTGTCAGGTCGACTGCCGTGCTCGTTCGTCACTCATGCACTCCTGGGCTCCTACACAGTTCAAGCCGAGCTGGGAGACTACGACCTGGATGACCACGGCTCCGACTATGTCAACGATTTCCGCTTTGCCCCCAATCAGACTCGTGAGCTGGAGGAGAGGGTGATGGAGCTCCATCGAAACTACAAGTACAGCAATGTTGTTTAAATTAGACTTTCATCTGTTGAGAAATCTCGGCTGCCGAGTCTTCTGTTGTGTCAAAACACTCCATCATGCATATGCCTGATAAATGCTGGCTATCTGTCACAGAAATGTACACAGAGCAAGTCTTGCCAGTGTGAGACCACCTCACTACACGGTCTTCACGTTGTAATTTTGGTGTTAATTTTTGGCAAATGTCCAAATAAAATGCTTAAAGGATAACTTCGGGATTTTTCAACCTAGACCCTATTTTCCCATGTGTTTGTGTCCATGTGTCCCATGTGTTTCAGGGAGGGAGCACCTGCCGGCAGCCGCGAAATGAGATACAATGTAACTAAACGGGGCACCATGCATACGCCAATATACAGCCACTAAAAGCACTTGTTTTTGCTAGTGACAGGCTAGCTCCCTCCCTGAATACTGGATCGATTTCAATAATTGTTGTCTCCACTAGTCGCTTACACACAAACAAGTGGGAAAATAAGGTCTAGGTTGAAAAGTTATCCTTTAAGGGGATGGATGGGATGAATTTTGAAAAGAAGATCTGAGGCATATCACCAATCTAATTCTGCTCCCACTATGCAAGATTATGGGTTTATTATTTAAAAAGGCCTGTTGATGTTGGTCACCGGCATTAACTTTACTCTGCCCACAGGGGGATGACTCCCGCAGAGGCTGAAATTAACTTCTTGGAGAATGCAAAGAAACTGTCCATGTACGGGGTGGACCTCCATCATGCTAAGGTTGGCTGTTTGCAAAGATATTTCAGTTTGCCTGAAAGGGGATTTTGCTGATGCATACAGTATTGCTCAACAATAATTTCTGCCTCTTTGCTATTCTTTCTTTACTGTAGGATTCTGAAGGGATTGAAATAATGTTGGGTGTCTGTGCCAACGGCCTGCTGATTTATCGTGATAGGCTGAGAATTAACCGCTTTGCCTGGCCAAAGATCCTAAAGATCTCCTACAAGAGGAGCAACTTCTACATCAAGATACGACCGGGAGAGGTATGCAGTTTGGTTTAGAATAATCAAAGCGATGTTGTACTGTTTTTACATTTTACAGTTTGTTTGCTATATGGTAATGCTAGCTATGTCATAGTGTTGTCATCAGGGTTTTCTGAGCTTGGGCTAGAAGACTTCATATTTATAACACAAAGCCTGAGTTGCAAAGTGTTTGGAGATTGAAAGGAGTAGCTATTAACCTAGCAGGGATTTTCACAAAGAGATTCGGTTGGGTTAAATTATTCAAAATGTAGGATCCAGTTCTAAGCTTAATCCAAAAGGCAACTGGACTCGGTTGAAGTTCTTGAAGATGTTTCACCTCTCATCCAAAAGGCCTCTTCAGTTCTAAACTGACTGATGGACAGAGCTAAAAATATAAGCCTCTGTAGGTCATAGGATCCAGTGTTTTCTCAGCTCATAATCCATAATGGGAAAAATGTTTCACACATTAGTTTCTTTAATGGATTAAATAACTAAATTAAACTGTTGGCTTTAAACCTGTTTTGCCTTTGGACAGAGCTAGGCTTGCTGTTTCCGTTAGCTGTACCCAGCCTTTATGCTAAACCAAGCTGACTGTCTCCTTGCTCCAGCTACAGCACATGATTAGCATACAGACATGTGAATGGTATCGATCTTCTCATCCAATTCTCTGTAAGAAAGCGAATAAGCCAATGGCTTTGGATTTTTAGTACAGTAACGGCTGTTTTTCTATCACAGCTGTTTCTGTTCAAAGCCATTGCAGAAATGAATCTGTGGTCAGCTATCCTGAGCTAAAGGCTGTAAAATCCTTTGCTTTATACCTCTAGTTTTGCTGCTCTGCACAGTCAGGGTCTATATTCTGGCCCTCCTCATTGTGCTGTGCAGCACTGCAGCTTATCCCCCATGCTGAGCCTCAGTGTGACAGGCTGTCTGGGCCAGACCCAGTCAAGTGACAGAGCCACACAGGGAGCCTGTGGCCGAGCCAAATAAAGAGCCCCTTTAACAGAGCTGCTGCAGCCACAGCCCGAATAGAGGGGTATAGAGTGTAAATATAGAGCCATGAAATAGTTTTCTCCCCTTTTGCTTCCTGTGTCTTAAAATTGGATATAGTCCTTCCCCTGCCACGATCTGCTTCTTTCTGTCTAGTCGGGACAATCCATGTTCTAAATGTTTTTGTTGTTTAATTCATGCCAGCACAAAGGAAGGACTGTTTTATTGGTCCTTTTCAGTGTTTATGCAAGTATGGATATATAGTGTCCTTTTTACATGAATGTATTAGGTTGCAATAATATTGAGTCCTTTGAGTGTCCTTCAACTAAACAGTGTAAACAATCCTGGTGTTTAACTCTCTATACTTTCTGCCCATTATTCCTCTGTCTTCTCTCTTCTCGCTACTCAAGTATGAGCAGTTTGAAAGTACCATCGGTTTTAAGCTTCCTAACCATCGAGCTGCCAAGAAGCTATGGAAGGTCTGCATTGAGCATCACACATTCTTCCGGTGAGATCTGGTGTCTTGGTTAAAAGTTCCCTGTTCAACGTCTACAGAGGCAAACAAAACATTCTCATGTGTAGAGCTATGTCAGGAGAATCCACTTAGTCTAAGTAGTTACTTAGTCTATAATATCCTAACTATAGCTCATATTACTTTCATGGCCACCTTGCCCTTACTGTTTATCTTGTGATAAATACTAATTTAGCTTTCTAGGAGGGTGCAGGAGCTACAAGGAAACAATTCACACATAGAAGGACCATGGACATGCCAGGCTGTGCAGCTGGCATGTTGACATCAGTAGATCTTTACACTATGTAAAAATAAGATTAACCTTTAATTTATAGGTTTAAGGATTGAAGGACCAAATGAACATGGCTGCTATAAAGCACTGAGTCAGCAGAAACAAATGAACATGGAAAGTTGACAGATTTCAGACAAAGGTATAATAAGTAGGATTTTTCCTTGCATTTCATCAACAACACATTCAAACTGGGCCCCTCCTCCTGGGCTCTTCATCGACAGAAGCTCACTCTCACTCTCACTCTCTTGTGTGAGAACACGCCCACCCCGCCAAGCTAACACCGACAGCATCACGCTTACTTTTGTAGGAAAATCATACTTATTATACCTTTAAGCTTAACATCCACAAATCTGTCTTTGCATTGCTGCTTTTTCTTACATGACATTACCATTTTTGTGTTCACAGGCTAGTGTCTCCAGAGCCTCCTCCTAAGGGCTTCTTGGTGATGGGTTCCAAGTTCCGGTACAGTGGAAGGACACAGGCTCAAACTAGACAGGCCAGCGCTCTCATAGACAGGCCTGCTCCTCACTTTGAACGTTCCACCAGCAAGAGGTACCTGCTGTCCAGGAGCTTGGATGGAGGTAAGAGCCAAAATAGGTCCACAATAAATCTTTTTATGGATGTGTGTTTTTGAACCAGTATTCAGCTTTGATATGGACCCTTTAAAGGAACAGTTTGTCCAAAGGTAAAAATTAACCAGTATTCACCTCTTAAGCTCAGTGAATAAAAACTTAGATGTCTTTATTAAATCAGTACAAAAACAACATGTAAAAGCAGCAAGTTAGGGTTTTATTTTTCTTTGTACAGTCAGACTAGCTGTTTCCAACTATCTCCAGTTTTTATGCAGAGCTAAGCTAATTTGTCACATTCACACACTCTAATTCTCACTCAGTATCTCCAGATCAGTCCCAGTACCAACCACTTTAGGTAGGAAGTGGTAAATGGTAAATGCACTGCACTTATGTCGTGCTTTTCTAGTCTAGCAACCACTCAAAGCACTTTTACACTACATGTCATATTCACCCTTTCACTCACACATTCATACACTGATGACAGAGGCTGCTGCATAAAATGCCATACCGTCAACCAGTACTAATCACATTCCCCATGATGGCTATGCCACCGGGAGCAGTTTGAGGTTCAGTGTCTTGCCCAAGGACACATCAACATGTAGACACAGCAGTCAGTGATTAAACCTTCTGATTGAGAGACGACCAACTCTACCACAGCCACCTATAGGTTAGCATCGTTAGAGAAGCTTCACAAAAAATGAACTCCTTAGGTTGGTTTTAAAGAGTGAGGGATCTTAAGGTGCACCATCTGTCTAAGCAACTTATATATTTATGCAAATCATTTAAGATCATGGTAATGTATGCGTGCCTGCACATTACGACAGGGATTTATGAGTCAGTCAAAATAACTTGTGTGTTTATTCCTAATTCATGTACTGCTCTCTCCTCTCTCATTATGCATAACATGCAGTCAACTTGCAGTTTTGTAATAATTATAATGATCAAGCATTTCCATTACTGTGACAACTGTGAACACATCTATACACAGAGTATTGTATCTGGTATTAACAGAGAGAGAGGAGCATAAAGCAGACTGCCATGTGTTTGACACACATAAAAGGCAAATCAAAGGGCTTACTGTAATTGAGTCCATAGGGCAGGCAAGAATGGAACATCTTAAAAAACAACAAGGTCCAGAATAAGAAGAAGAGATTCCCACTAGAAATTATGTTTGAAGACACACTGGCCTCGAAACCAAGTAGACAAAGACTAAATCAGTGGGAAGGTGAGGGTAATTAGGTACAGGTTAGAGAAACCAGACTCAGTTGAAAACAGTAATTAGTTCTGTTGGTTTGTTTGAAAATTGTGACACACTATAACAGTTTAATTTAAACTTTGACATGTCCCCTAAATAATAGTTTTAAACCTTTGTTACCAGCAGAGTTCTCTAGGCCCGTATCAGCCATGTGTGAGAACCACGATGACCTTTCCCACCGCAGCATCAGCGGACAACGTCGCCTCCACAGCCCCTCTGTGGACGAGCAGGAGACCGAGCTGGAGCCCAGTTTGGAGCAGGACGAGGAGGACAAGGACGAGGAGCAGGGCCTGGAGACAGACCAGGACAAAGATTATGACGGCGATGTCACTCCAAGCAAAAAGAAAGAGATCATGGTAGTAAAGATTTCAGTAACAAGAAATATTAAGTTGCATATTAAGTCATTAGTATAACTCAATAGGTAGTCAGGCCCTTTTAAGTCCTTATAAGATATTAATACTATATATAATCCTAATACTACTATTATGCGGAAAGGACACTATATTAGTGTTAATAATAGCATTTTAAACCTGTTTATTGTTAGATTGTGAGACATTCATCAGCGCCTATAAGAAACTTCATCAGTTTGTAAAAGCGAGGTTAAATTGTAATAAGTCTATAGTTAATAAAGGCATACATTTGTTTTAATTAATCTTAAAGTAAGGTGAGTTAGTTACACTCAATGCATTGTTATTATAGATTCCCTGAAAATCTGTAACTTTTTTGTGAATCAAATTTTAGATGATTAAAACATTCTTTTATTATAAGATTATGACCTGCATGTGACTTTAGCCAACATACAGGCGACTCCAGCCTTGGTGCAGGGAGATAGCGTAGGCTGCAGGGGTGCTGATGTAAATAATGCAGAACATGATTCTCAGGGCAGTAGTGGCTTATCCAGCATTGGCATAGAGCTGTGGTGACTGTAGCAAACGTAGCATTTACTAACTCTTACTCTTTCACTCCTATTCATGCAGGCTTATATGCTTATACTGCACTGCTCACAAATCCTGCTGACAGCTTTGTAGTTTTTAACCCCTTGTCATCATGCTGAGAAAATGCAAACTCAAGCCTAGCGCTCTGTTGCTAACATGCTTTTTCCTTTTTTAACACTTGCTGGCGATAAGGACGAGGCTGGGTCACCAGTTGACAGTAAACAGGAGGTATTTGGTGTCTGGTGATTTGGTCTGTCTGTGTATATTCCTGTCTTTATCCATCATTCATTATTTCTGTTTTCCAGTTGTCTTATTGTTTATCAATGTCTCTGCCTGTCTTCCGCTGTCTAACTGTGGCAGTCAACACTGTTGTCATAGAATAACAGTGCTGCATTGCACCATATAAGCAAGAGATGCTGCAAACTTCTTGTCATGACTTATTTGTCAGTTATTAGTTTTGGTACAGAGATGAGTACACTGGGGAGAAGTTTCAACTGAATCATAAGAAAACAGTTATGAGAATCATATTTCTGTCTTGATTTCACGATTGGTAAGAGTAGCCATGAAAGATTAAAAAACCTCCTCCTCTGGGGTCACAGTAGCTCACAGAAAATCCACTTTTATGCTGATGGTATGTTTGCATGCCAGATCACACTTTGTTAAATTAAAAAACATTTACTGGGTTGTGATTTCAAATCATTTCTAAATTTGCCTTGGCATGGAAACAAGCAGCTAATTCTAGCCCTCCAATTTGTCTGTCTGCCTGCCTGTCCTCTCACTGTCTCGCCTTCTACCATCGTTTCTCTGCATCTGACCTTGTTCCTGCACTCTCTGATCCTGCACTCTTCACCTCTGACCCCTGTTGTGCTGGCCCATTCTCCTTCCCCAACTCAGCTATCTCAGTTGGACTGGGAGACCACTCCTCGGCATAAACAGGAGGTACAGGTCCTTGTCTTCAGCCCTTTTGCTTTTTTTCGTGTGTACTGCTGTTCCTCTGCACCTCCGGTCTTCAGGGGCTTTTTACAGATTGAGATTTGCCTTCATCTGATTCCTTGGATCAAAGGATATTTTAGGATTTCTTTTAGAATGTCATAAAGGTTTGAAACATCTGACATCTGTGAGAAAATCATACTTAAGTAAAACTACAGAAGTATTATCAGCTATATGTACATTAGCATTTATGCAACCTTCAAGTACCACTTGAGAATGTAAGTCAAAATGAGGTCAAATCAACTGCACTTTATTTTCTTCCCATTAAAGATTAAAATGGTTAAGAGAAAAACTACAATAGAAACAAAAAATTCTAATTTAAAATAGTGTATTGGACTGAGACAATTTACAATATTTGTATAATTATTGTATCATTAATACTGTTCCATCAATGGTAAAAGCTAATTTTACTGATGCTGGTAAAGGTAGGAGAGTTTTATGTTTTTTGTATACAGTAAGGTTCCCTAGCTTGGGGCGAGTTTCTGGAAATATTGTATATTCTGACTTCCATATTTATATGAAATCATCTTAGAAAATTAGAAAGGAAATGTCTCTGGATGTTTGGAACTGTAAATCATTTAAAGACATCTTGAGCAGGACAAGATGCCCCGACTAAACCTTTCTTGCAAGTGGACCACAAGCCAAAAGTTTGGGAACTAATATTTTTAACCTCTATCTATAAAATATGAAATCTCAAAGAACAGGTTCAAAGTTTTTCACGTCAGTCTCAAAACAATAGTCAGTCACTCTGAGCACTGACATTGCTTTTCTTATTGTTATCATTCCTATTATTTATTCTGTCTGTGAAGAGATCTCCCTACATTGCTTTCACTGAAACTGATGACTGCTAACATCCAAAGTCCGTGTTTTATGAAAAAATAAGTTTGTCTTTTTAATACGAAACCTTAGCATTCTGACAAAAACAAATTAACTGGATATCTTCTAAAGCATCTGTTTCTTTAGTATAAGATTCCCTCTTTGTGTTTCCACAGGCAGTGGTCCCTTGTTGAGCGAAGTAGAGGGATAGTTACCCAAAGAGCGAAATAGCTGACTGTAACACTTGCAGGTAGCCACTAGAACTCAAACGTCCTAAGCCTTTACTTAGATGAACTTGGGATTTTTATACAGATGGAGTTTGTCCCTTTAGATTTTGTCCTACAACCATTCCTTCAAGACATTTTATGAAGGAATAACTTAATGGCCGGTATTAACATGAGGATCGATTACAGTAAGTAGGAACTGTTGCTTAAAGATTTTTTATGTTTAAAAAAACTAGAAACTATTGCTATCATAAAATAAATCTAATTGAGTAAAAGTATGTAAATTTGAATGTTGTGGTATAGCGATATGAAGTAGCTGAAAAATACTTCAGTAAATGTTGCACGCTCCTTTCTTCTAGTGACTGTGATCATCTCAAACAAACTAAATAAATACAGAATTTAAACACTTACAACAAAGTTAAGACATTTTACATATTCATTGTATTATTCATCTATGCTGCAGTGAGTGCTTTTATTGTCTTGCTAATTCGAGTCTTTAAAACTACTTCAGTTGAATCTATAATTGTTTGTTTTCTGTGAGCATCAACACCATTTATGTCCATTTACTTCATCACATAATAATAAAACAACAGCATACTCTCTGGTTCACAAAGTGTGTGACATCCAATCTTCTCCTGTGTATACTCAGTTTCTCACATTCCGTTCAGTCATGCATATTAGATGTGTTGATGTGATTGTCGGCATTGAAACAGATTTTGACGTCCAGCTGATACATGTCGTCTTCTCTTTCCGTCTTTGTTTGTATTCTCCTCTAGTTTCTGGACAAGTCGCAGGACGTCTTGCTGAAGCACCAGGCCAGCATCAATGAGCTGAAGAGAACCCTGAGGGAGCCCAACAGCAAGCTGATGAACCGCGAGAAGCGTCTGTCAGCCACCTCCCCAACAGGCACCCCAGAGAAGAAGGCTGTGAGTAGGGGGGAAGTGGGGGAGAGGGGTGTGGGGGTTCTCTAAGGTCAGCTATGGTCATGCTTGACAATCCATGAAATGGCATTGATATTTTGCTAGCCTCTGTCAGGTAAAAGAGTGATGTTTTTGTTGCACAGAGACACAGTTAGCCACTTTCATGTTTCCTCCTTTCATTGTCTGTTAATTATTCAAGACTGAAGATAAACTCTGCTCTGGTATAAGTTAACAAACAACAGCAATGAGCAAAGACTGGAAGTTATGGTTTTTTAATTTCTTTTCTACAGGCAGTTCTTTACACAGACTTTTAATTCTGCAGTTTATTTTAGGACGTGTATGACGGACTGCATTCTGCCTCTCTCTGGTATACCAGAATAATTCTGTGTACCTCAGAGCTACTTAAAGATGATTGACAAGTGACACAGAAAGAAGCATCTTGATGAGATTAGTTTCAAGATGATTTTTTGAGATACACTCAATGTGAAGCACTTAAGAAATGATAATCACTTATCTCCTTGATTGCCTAACATTGACACAGTTTTCTTTCTGCCAGATCACGAAAATCTCTCCAGCTTTGATCACATTTTGGTAAATTAGGCTTTTGATGAGCACTGAGATTGCAGTCATGACATAGAACAGTTTTTGCTCCTCAGACAAAATCTCATCTACTGTCTGGGATGATCAGATTATGTCCCTAGAATGTCAAACGTTGCTGCAGAAAGTCTGTTCAGTGTTTTACTCCAGGGAAAGGGGAGGTGAGAAGTATAATTCTGTTTGACTGACAGTCGGAGGCTGGGAAAGTCTCTGTGCTCTTCACTGTTTCTGGGAGATTCACTCGAACTCAACTCTTTGATGGAGTTATTTGCAAATATATTTGCATTGCAAATGTCTGCTGATTTGGTGCAGACTTGTTGGCTGTCAGGTACAAAGGATTACCTGTTTTTTTTTATTTTAGAGTTCATTAAAAACTTTGGAAAGAATATTTCAATTACGTTCTGGTTGCACATTCTCTCTGCCTTTGCCATTTTCTCTCCCTTTTGCATGAATTGGTTTACTGTGCATCTTACTAATTAACTCCCTCATGTTGAGTCTGAGCTCTAACAGCTGTTCTTACTTTTCTGTTAAACCCTCTCCCTGCTTCGTGTCGGCCAGTCGCTTGGCCGAGCAGTGGGGAAGGACACTGTTAACAACCTGTCTGTTGAGGGCTTCGTCCAGAAGACTCTGGTGACTTCACCTGAGGTTGCATATCTCTCAATATTTCTCATTCATCAAACAGTTTACCATTTCTAACTTAGTGGTTTGGTGAAACACACCACCTTCTGTCTATTATTATCACTTACATATCTATTTAAGAAAATACTACAACATATTGTACGATCATCTTTCAACGCAAACTCAGGTTTTCCAAAACTTCCCCATGTACCATTCTAGCTTATTGTTCCCTTTTCTGTGATTCAAATCAATGTGTAGACTTTATTGTTTGCAGCGGCTGTGCTTGGCATGTCTAACTGTGTTTAATCTATACCAACATGTAGGGCTCTGAAGAGTGGGTATTGATTGAAAAACAAGAAAGTTATCAGCAGGACCATGACCAGAAGGCTGAAGAACAGAACAAATCTCTCACACATGATTCCTCGTGGGAGAAAATGGAGCTGAAAAAAGAGATAGACATTACCAAGATGATAAATAAAGAGGTAACGGGCTATGACAGGAAAGAAATGAAAAGCCATATTGATGAATTTCCATCAACAAAATCACACAGAGAGGCAGATATCTGCTCTGAGCCTCAGCAAACAAACAAAAGTCGTTTTGTGATTCAATTATCTGAGAATGCAGACTCGTTTCAAGACAAATCTCAAAGTAAACAATCTCAAGCCTCAGACCCTGAGGCAAGCAGCGATGTGGCCCCGGGCTCGCGCCAGATAAAGGAACACAAAGCTTCAAAACCACGGAAAAAGAGAAGACCCCAGAGCTTAAATCTGGGAATGCCTACTGAACTCATCCGCAGGAAAGAAGGAAGTGATTCTACTGGAGAAGAAAACGAGGGCTCAGACTCTGACAACACCCCAGAAAAAAACTCAAGAACAGGAAATCATTGTGAACCATCACCAGTAGTGATGATAAAGGCTGATCAGGGATCAGAAAAGGATCAGCCTGTCAGGGTCTATACAGACAACAAACAAGAGGAGATATCAAAAGGAGAAATCATGGAGGTCTACCCTCAAGAAACAGAGCAGGTCAGGAGAAAGGTTGGTCAGGTTGGAACAGCGGACACCACTTTAGGCTCAGTGAACGGACCTGGAAAGATAGAACATGACAGTTCATTTGCAGGTGTTAAAGGGGATAGTTTGATGAAGGTGCGAGGAAAGGGCTTTATTGACAACAAAGAGCTAGCAGAGGTGAAACTGCGACAGGTCAGGACTCATGAGAGGAAGATCAGTAGTTCTGGGGCAGAGGATATTGAGAGTTTCCTGGGAGACAGAGGTCAGAGGACGTCTCTGCACCGAGCATCGGGCAGCTTCCAGTCGGAAATCACCAGGATTGTACCTCTTAAGCCAGAGCGGTCAAAGAGCGTGGCATGTAAGGATGAAAGGGATAGGACCGGACAGGAAGAGCCCACACGGGTCCTCAGAAGGGAATACCGCTGGTCGGTTGGCTCTCCAGAGGGACCCTCAGACCTTAACTGGACCGACGTCTCCACTTTCCATCCAGCATTCGCAGCAGATCTGGAGGGTTTCGCTAAAACCGAACATCCTGATGACAGCTATCAATCTGGTAGAGGACCTACAGAGAGTCAGTCGTTCGGCTCAAAGATTTCAGCGCTTTCCAAAACGGCTCCCCCAGCCCCGCCAGTGAAAACACAGAAGGCCAGGGAGTCTGGACTTATACTGCGGAACAGCCGTAATGCAGGCAGGGAGCCGAGCCTGGACGCAGCCAAGAAGAGACACTCGGTAACTCTGCTTGGCATCTGCTATTCAGTCATTGGAAATAAAGCATCGCATGAGCTTCAGACAGACTTGCACGCCATTTTTCTTTTTTTCTACGTTTTCAGTGACTTGAAACACTCATCCATCTCTCCTGTTCGTGCCTGTATGAAGGAGGCGGAGCGGTACTTTTGCTCCGTCTTGTGGCAAAATCCAATCCAAAAGTTTGGACATTTTCCCATATGGTAACCCAATTTACCCCCTCCCATTGCCCTCAACATGCACCACACTGTCTGGCAAATCTGTACAGCTCACCACTGGCTGTGAGAGTTAAAGGAAAAAAGACAAAAATCAATATCTGATGTTTTGGTTGCCGGTTTGTCTTTGCCTTCTCTAACTTGTGAGCTTCAAATTTCTTTCCAGCTCACGTTGTTCTCTGCCAGAGGGTGGCAAGGAAAGAAGGGCTTACATATTATCATCGCTCTGATGATTTTTGCACATCTCCGTTCCAAAATGGAAATACAAAAATGATTGACTGCATACTAATGTCACAAATTAAATCCTTGTTAGGAAAGGGTAAAGGTACTGCATCCTTTATTTTGTCACAGACAGCTGTTATATCCCAAAATAAAAGAGCATAGAACTGGTTAGCACTGAAATGATGAACTTACGTCAACAGAATCACAAAATGTCTCTTAATTCTTCAGACTGGTGATAATAATTCATAAATCAGATGATTTACACTTCTCTACCCCTTCTAGAATGCTAAGTGGTTTTACAGACACATTGGTTCCTCAAACTGTGAAACCCCAGCAGGCAGTGAGCAGCCAGACACCACAGCTCAGTGCCCGACACAGTCAGATTTGCTGCTTTCATTTCACTGTTGGTATCATAAGGAGCTTGCACGCGTTTGGCACTGGAATGAAAGAAATTTGAAGTGAATAGACATGACAGCTTTCATCATTTCCCACCTTTTCATCTGAGTCAAGCTCTTGCATATATTGGATTAAACAGGCATGAGAGGAGGTGTTGCGTACCTCTCACTGGCGAGTGACAATCATATCAAGATCAGATTGAACTCGAGGAGTGTGGGAAAATATTAGGTGCTCCTCCAAACATGTGGACCCACTTGCACTGTCAATTTAAGAGGCTTTGAAATGCATCCGGCACCTTTTATTGGGCATTTAACATTATTATTTGACATACCAACAGTCCCTTGTTGAAATTCAAGGTGCGTAGTGTTGCAACACTTTCTCAGTTGTTCAATGATGCTATGCTAAAAACCTGCTCATTATACAAACAGCATGATTCTCTTGTCCTGCCTCTGCTAATTCTAACAAATAAACCAGGCTGTAGATGTTTCGTTTGTAGTAAACTCACCTGTCTTTTAAAATGTAGTAGTGTAGTAGTGCTTGAAATTTGTGCCTGAGTACATTTGAACCTGGCTGGATCTAACAGACCCAGTGGGCTTAGATCAAGTCTGGCTGAATTTCTCACCTAAACTTGGGTTAAAAACATCAAAACATTATTTTTAGTGATTTTTTGAACCATTAGCTACTTGAAAGTGTGTGGCTACATTTAGATTTTGAGCCTCACCGAGCAGTATACCAAGATCCAAGTTTAGGTTGCTCAGAACTCACTGGGCTCATATTTCCAGGCCTCTGTCAAGCTCTGCTGTTAGGATTTCTGTTAGTGTGATGGCCTGTCAGTCTGCTGGTCACTTCAGCTTGTGCTAACCTTTAGATGCTCTCTGCTCTTTCCTCTGCTTCCCCCTGCAGGAGCCTGTTTCGACTCCTGCCATTTATGAAGAGCCGTTTGCTGATTTCAAGGTTACTCTTTTGTATTTAAACCCACCGTCATATTCTCTACACACCATTTCTTTTCCTCTCTGCACCCCCCATGGGTAAACTGCATGCATCTTTACCAGCTGCAGTTCCTTCTGACATATACAGTATAAAAATAGCCAAAATCTATGGACTGTTAATTTTCACTGGCTACTCAGCTGCCCTCATCAATAAGCATGATCAGATTTTGAATTCAATCTCCCTTGTGATTGACTATTGCTGGCATGATCTGTTTTTTTCTGTGATCTCATTAACTATTGTACTTGTAAATAATACAAGGGGCATGACTTTAAATTGGCTGCCTCAGGGATTCATTTTTAATTAGATAGTTATCCACCTTTATGGCCTTGAAACAGGGTTATTTTCTCCTGACCCCTCATCATGGGTTGCACAGAAGTTCAGTCGATCTGTTTTCTGTGGTTTTTTTTCATTGCTTTTTCGAAATCCATTCGGTTAAACATAAGAAAGCAGCTACTACAGAAGCTATGGACTTGATAATAAAAGGGTTTCAACTTTTCAGGCTAATTTTGGAAATATGCAAAAGATCGAAATGCTGATTATTCATTTTGTGTATAAAAAAAGTTCTAGAAATTCTATGTAGAATTTATGTTCTCATCCCTCTGAGTGTCCCAACCTCTAGTTTCAGAGCAAAAGTTGTAATTAAAGGTATAATGAGTAGGATTTTTCCTTGCATTTTGTCAAGAACACATTCAAACTGGGCCCCTCCTCCTGGGCTCTTCGTCACCAGAAGCTCACTCTCACTCTCTCGTGCGAGAATACGCCCACCCCACCGAGCTAGCATCGACAGCTTCATGGTTAACTTTGCGCTAGCATGCCATCTGCCGGTAAGCTTGTCCTACCTGGTATGAGGCACCTACCTGTCCGACCGAAAAAGGCCAACTCTGCAACGCTCTTTTACCCCTTTCGCCGGTCTGAATGGGGCCCAGTTGCTAATTTGAACCTCTCCCACACTCACCTATATGCTGTGATTGGCTCAGGGAACCACAACAGCATCACACCTGAAAACATTCCGTGCAAAGCAAAACAATAGAATAGATGCAGAGGAAAAGGTCTCACAGGGGTCTGCACACACACTCACCAACACACGTTTTAGAGGCCCATTAGTGATGATTTATATTATTATTAATATTATTATTTGTAAAAGTCTATATTTTATTTTTCTAGGACCAATCCAACTGATTATACCTTTAAGCCCTATTCCTAATCCTCTGTTAACTTTGCACTCTTGATATTATTGTGTGCTCAATGGTTTCTACATTTGTAAATTCGAGATACACTGTACAATTGCCTTCAGTTTGGATCCTCCCTGAATTTCAGCAAATACGCAACCTTCAAACAGTAGGATGATACATCCATTCCATTCCATGTCATTTTCACCATGCCTCCGTATGCAGTTGTGTAACCTTAGAGTGGTGATACTGTGTGTGTACCTGGTCCAGAAGGAGCTGGGGGACAGGAGGCCCCAGCCGATCATTACCTCAGAGGAAGAGCAGGAGCGGGACACGGTGGCATGCATGAGGGAAACCCACCTGGGCATTGAGCGCAAGTGCTCCAGCATGACAGTCAGTTCCACGTCCAGCCTGGAGGCCGAGGTCGACTTCACCGTCATCATGGACCTCCATTCTGGCGCGGATGAGTTCTCAAAGGGCATGTGTGAGCTGGGAGAGAGGGAGCGACAGCCCGAGGTGGGCCGGGAGGACTTTGAGGAGACCTCCAGGTTCTACTCTGCCCGTCTAATGGGCTCCCGGGACAAGTCTCCCATGGATGAGAAGCTTCCTGAGGAGGGAGCATATCATGAGGTAGACAGATGAATGTATTCATCCTTCATTATCATCACCCACCGGAAACATCCTGCCTGGTTGGACTTTGTGCCATAACTTCCTCAAGTTCATTATTTAATTATTTTAATAATTATGTTTTTGGTGTTGGACCAATCCCATTGTTCCTTCTGTTACATTTTTTTCTTTTTTTAATTCACTGTATATTTGATTTGGTCATTTATACTCCTATCACCCATTTATTTGAGTTGGTGAGAGTTTTTTTAATGCTGCTGCATCATCATTCGCATGTTGTCGTGAAGCCTAACAACCCAGTATAAAACCCTGTATTTGCTTTTGTTCCTTAAGGTGACTGTGTTCAAACTGTTTTAATTATGCTGCTCGTAAGCAACACATCTTTTTTCAAAGGTCTTCAGAGGTCTGAACATATTGCTTGATGTTGTTTGACTGAACTGTACTTATTGTGTTTCATGCAGCCTCCTGTGGCAAAGAAAGACCCCAGTGCTGTCACTGCAGCCCATATGCTGAAGAGGTCGGACACCAAGACGGAGAACCATACGAATGGTTCAGAGAACATCATGAATGTCTCACCACAGGTAAAACAACAATAAGAAAACCATACTATAAGCAATTTGAACAAACTTTACTATACTGTCATTTAAAATATCTTGAGAACAATAGTCATCATAGGATCGATCCCATCAGTCAGCGCACAAATGGACTTGCCATGAATAATTTAACATTTTGGCAGAGCTCTGAGGTTAGGACTTGATTAGGAGAAAGCTCTTTCTTTGTGCCTTGGTGATGAGAAGGCCCAATTCCCTGGATGGAGATGACATAATAGCATCATTATGGAGTGATTAGAGTATTGACAGTGCATTAATGAGGATGATGAAAGCAGGTGCGAATCCCATTCATCTCCATAGGCAATGATTTTAGAGCTGGCTGGCTCTCCCACATGTGCCTTATTAAAATGTAATTATTGCTGGGCTTTTTAGCCATTCAGATAATGCTGTGGATGAACTCAGGCAATCATGTAGAGCCTTTGAAGTGCCAAATCAGTGTTGAGTCAAAGATGTCACAGAAAGACTGAAACCTGTGCATGTGTGTGCGCATCTGCAGCAAATGGAGGATGATGTCATGGGTAGGCAGACAAAGATCTCCAGCACCAGCATTTTTCAGCCAGCAGAGGGAGCCATGTCACATCTGTCGAGTTTCCAAACAATAGCACAAAGGCTTGATTGCTGCCAGCAGTCTGGCCTTAAATTTGAGTAGCACTGCCAGACTGTGGTAATAGAAATTTGTTCAGCTTTAGGATTACTTTCATAAACAATTCATCAAGTAAACACATGCTGTGCTTGACTGTCAGTCATGGCCAGAAATATGTTGTAAGCACAAAACCCTTTATAACTCATGTTGGCAAAAGCTTGTATGGACTCCAATTAGATAGAGCTTAAGAGATTATATCATATTTTCTTTAAATTTCTCTGTTGTATGACACTTTTGGCAAATAACGCACATGACAGACATTTACATAAGTCCTCTAAGTATAGGAGTGAGGCTTTTAAAAGGGGTAAAAATACAAAATCCCTATCGTAAAATGACTTTCACAGGCAGTGAAACATTCTCTCTCAATTCAGTACGCTCCATGCAGTTTTGACATGTACTGTACTAACCCTGCTCTCAACATGTGTTGGTGAAAGTCATCATGTGTTGATGTTTTAGGTCTTGTTTTGGTTCACACTCACCGCTTTCAACACATTGCTTTACGCCACAGCAGCCAGTTGTTTTCAGTGAAAAAGCAAACTTGAACCCATGACCTGTACAGCACCAAAGAGCAGACAAAGTCAGCTTCTAGTAGATTAACATAGTAACAAACTGTTACAACAGAAAGACAAACGCAACAACAATATCAAGTGACAATATTAGATTCTAAAATTTTGTGTAATGGCTGTCTCAAGACCAATAGTAAACAACATATAAGGTACTTTTAGTTATTAGGATGTTAATCTGTGTGGATCTCTTATTACCTATGACCTAATAAACTAACCAAAGTAATGCTCCTTTGTATGTTTACTTATTCTGTTTCTTAGATATTACTGGACTTACTGTGTTTTAGGAAGTTTATAAAAACTTTTCCAACAAATCTCACTTTCAGTAAGTCATACTGCATCTCTGTCTCCTTCAGAACGTCAGCCCGCGAAAGGCTGCTGCTGCTGCTGCCCCTGCTGCCCCTAAAGAAAATGGCTCCCCAGTGAGTATCTTTACAGGCATAATACATCAGTGTGACAGCGTGTGTTTGTGTGTGGGTCTGGTGGCAGAGTAAAAAACTCCAAACATTGTGCAGTCACTGTCTCATTTTGCAGCCCTGACCTTAACTTCCTATGCCTCCAAACAGTGTGACACTGAATAGTGTTTTAAAAACATAGCTGCCCTGAATGTGAATTTTTGTCACAGTATTTGTATTTAGTGTCATAATGACTCAGTTGTATGACTCAGAGAATGCCCATTTGAAAATTTAGATGCGAGTGTAAATACATGCTACTGCCAGTGCTTTGAATAACTCTGATTTGTGTGCAAATAATATTTTTATGCAGATCATTTTTCCTACTGTTATTTTTCTGTCAGATGAAATTGCATTTATTAACAGAAAAGTCAGAGTATGTTGGTGTCTGAGGCTTAAATTCAGACCATTTAAAGAAAATGTTTTTCTTTGGAATCCCTTAACTTCTTTTTGTATAAATATCTTTGGAAATATCCAAAGTATAAAATACGCAAATGCTGAAGGGATACAACAATATACAACAACAGGGTATAAAGAAAAAGGGCCCAGATAGTGTCATAGATGGAACCAGTTAACCCATGCAGAAGATATTTCATTTTTTGACTACATTTATTTTTCTATCAAACACTTATCATGATGACAAAAAAATGGCAATGATATATTTTGAAAAGCCTCTAAGACTTTCATTTCATGTTGCTCTATTGAGACATACAGTATCTCCCATCACTGCTCTTTGAATACAAACAGATGCACAAAAAGGCAAACCTGAGAAACTGTTTAATAACATCTTAAATTAAGGAGATTTAAGAGAATCAATGAAATAACTAAATGAATTTGTGTAATACATTTATTTTAATTGTACTGATTCTACCAACCAATGACAGTTGTAAGACAATCCACTGCTGAAGTCCCACTTTAGTTTGGTCAAACTGCTTTGAATATGTAAGATATAATAAGAAGTCGTCCACATAGAGAGATAGCTTGTTCTTATCTGTGACAGATGTTCTTTGCCTGGTTTAAGAAGCAATGTTATTGTGGCAATCCTGAGTGAATGTGAGTTGGTGCTTCTTTAATAATGTTGGTAAGATGGCCCTGTCCTTTGAGTGTTTTCGGAGTATACGATCAGGACGGTATCTGGTTCTGGTACCTTATTATTTTGTTATTGATTGATAGCACAATGCACCTCCTTCACATTTATCTCATAATGAAGAAGGTCTTTTGTATCAGTTCATGCAAAAGGTCATCTTTCCAGAAACAGATTTGCTTCAACATTTTGAGAGTAATAATCAGTTTTATTGGACTGGAATTTTTCAGAATCTTCCTTATATTGCTACATAAATATCATGGTTGATTTGTGATTAGTGATATGTTCTCCTAGGCATAGCTGCTTAGCCTTTTGCACAAGTTATTGTATGACCTATTCTGAGTTACAGTTTTTGTCATGGAATGGTCCTGTTCCAATAATCTTAAATAATTTCCTAGTTGGGAGAGTGTGTCTTCTTACTTTATTTCTACATGCTCTGTATGACACAATGTTCCCTCTCACATAAGCCTAAAAGGCTTCCCATATATCACAGTGAGAAGACGAATTCAAGTTGCCTTCCAGAAACACATCAAAATACGGATTGATATATGTAATAAATTCCCTAGATGATGGGTTGAACTGGTCTGAAGGTCTTTACAAGCAGTGGGCTCTCCAAAGGTTGATTGCGGATGGAAGGTTATCACTCCTTAGCATTCAGGACGAGTCTTTTGAAGTGTCTAACCTGAAGTCTCTTTGAGACACTTATGATATTTATGTTTAAACTTCTGCTTCATTTTTCAAGTCATCTGCTTTGTATTTCAGAAAAGTAATATTGAATCATTTAAATTAAATCAAATTCTCAAGTTTTACCATCTACACAGTTCTCTATTTTGTCAACCTGAGTGACTTAACTTCCTCGAATCATCCCCTCACCCTTTCCTTATGCACTTCCACTTAATTTGCACGCTTGTTTGGATTTGTCTGGACACTTGGGTGCAATCCCGAACCACTTAACTGGGACTGGGAATGTGTTTTAAAAGTCTCTCCAGCAAGTCTACGCCAATGCTGACTTACTATATGCAAATCCTTGTTTTGTTTGTCATGGAAGACACCCTTGTACAAATATGTTCAGTGTGACTCACAGTACAAAAGTAAGACTCATACTAAGATAAACATTGTATTACAAAAGCCAATTTAAATATTACATTGTTTTTAGGATCAAATATACCCTTCTCTGTATGGTAATCTCTCTTTTTTATTATTCCGTATAATCAGACAGGTAACAATCTGTTTTTTTTTGTATTTGTATTTATTTATTTGACTGGGACAGTGCATATAAATGCCATTTCTGAAAATATGCCAGTTAGCCAGAAGGCGAATTTTCACCTGTAGTCCCCAGGCAGATGTTGTATTTCAACTCTAACTCGATTCTCACGTCTCAGGTTGCTAGCGGGACCATAAACAATGCAATGCATGGAAAAGGAAGTGTTGGCCTTTATTGCTAACTGGCTACACCAGGAGCCCTAAGTGTTGTAGACTATATTTACAAAGACTTTGCATCAACAAGAAATACAAGCAAAGCTTGGGAGTTAGACTTTCTCTCCTACTATAGAGTAAATGTAATACTTTTCATTTTGTAACTCTTGCAGCTTTTTATAATGTTTTGATACACTGTGGTTATGAAAAGTTAAACAGTTTTTGTTGTTCACTAGAGAGAGGGGAGTCTGTTCTAAATCCTCAGACAGTATTTTGTGCCCCCTAAAGACAGTCAGCTACGAATGTGACTATAATGTGTTCTCTCCATCTAGTGGAGAGGGCCTGGTTTGAGAAAGGCCCATGGTCAGTAAAGTTTGATAGGCTGCTGTCTTGTTTATGTGACAGGTTAATCATCTTGAAAAAAACCCTGATGCCTTCATGAGAGATTTTAATGTTGGAATTTCTTGGCCAGCTGCTTTGTCTTTGCTGAAAGACCACACTCCATGTTTTGTTATGAGAATGTGTGTGTATACAGTGTATACTTCATGCTTCATATGTATAAGGCCCTCCTCTAATGAATGTGCTGCAGGTAAAACCTGGTACCCAGGAGAGGGAGTCTGTTGTGTCCCCGCTGACCATTACAGCTGAAAGCGTAACCTCAGCAACTACAACTCAAGTTACCAAGGTAACATCCTGTTCATCTGTTCCCATGGTTATAGTTCATTGACCGGAGCTTGGAAGTCAGCCAAATACATCTGTATCTTATGGTACACTCATAAATATGCCCCACTCCTTCTTGCCGACATGTTGGAGTAGATAGCTTGAATGCAAAGAATACATTTTTTTTTTAATGACTAATAAAAAATTCTGTTCAGACAATTTAATATAGCAAAGTTTTGAATACTGAACGTTAACACTCCATTAAAGAGTTTATATTTACTGTTATAAAAAAATATAATATGAGGAAATTGTCTGGAGCACAAAAAGTTACCTTGAGGTTTCTGAAAATAAAGAACTTTGTCTCTGTATCTGTTCTGCAGACTGTGAAAGGAGGTTACTCAGAGACCAGAATTGAGAAAAGGATTATAATCACAGGAGACGATGATGTGGACCAACATCAGGTGCAGAGAAGTATCATAAAAACATATTGACACAATTGCAACACTGACAAAGGAAGTTAATATTTGAAGTTTGTGACCCATGTTGTTGCTTAATATCCCCAGGCCCTTGCCATGGCCATCCAAGAGGCGAAGCAGCAACACCCTGACATGCTGGTGACAAAAGCTGTAGTTATCAGGGAAACAGACTCTCCCACTGAGGAGCTAAAGCAGAAAGCAGAGGTATGTGACTATGTTATGACTGCGCCACTAGTGCATGGTCCAATTACTGTACAAGCCTACTGGAACTTACCCCTGGGTCTTGAGGTTAGGGGATACCTGGGCCAGAACATCTATTGGAAGTTACATTATATTTTTAGTTAGTAAATTAATTTTATAATAACCGCAATTTATGTAATAGATTTTTTCAAAGCGAAGGTGCAGAAGAGGCAGCAAAGCAATGGGCAACATTGATAAAACATCCAAAGTTTAAGTTAGCAACTGACTTATTGCAGGGGTAATTTCAGGTGTGGATAAAACAATAATATGAATAAAGCAAAAAGAGAAAATAACTTTTTGCAATGTAATACATATGTGAAAAAGCTTCTCCAGCTCTTTAATGATACAAATTATTTGATTTTGGAGCAGAGTTGATAAAAACGTGACTGGACAACCTTATTTACATGGAGGTCTAGTTTAATGTCAGAGTTGAATGAAACAGTAAATTGGGACGTTGTTAACAATTTGAGACCTAACTTTGGGAGGAGCAAAGGAGACTCCTCAGACTTTGTGTCATTCAGGCCAAGCATTTATAAAAAGGTTTGTAGTTGGTTTTGGTTTTGTTTTTTGTGTTTTGTTTTTTTGTTTCGTCAGCATAAAAATGGAAATTAAAGTTTTGGTTTTGTATGATGTTGTCCAGAGTGAGCATGTAAAGGGAGAAAAGGGTGGGCCCTAAAATTGAGCCCTGGGGGACACCATAATAAGTAGCAGGACACAGAATCACCTTTGTTATGCGAGAACAGTCTGCCAGTGTCTGCATGTCTCTCCTTTACACAGTTAGAGGACAGTGTGATCAATGGTGTTGAAGACAGAAAGGCCACAAAACGACAAAAAAAAACTGACAAAGAGACACAAAAACACTACAAGGACACACAAAACTACCACAGCATGATGCATAGCAAAGTCAAAGACTCTAAATGACGACAAATGGATGCAAAATCACCACAAAAATGCATAAAGGCTACACAGATGCAAAAGACATGCGAAATTACTACAGAAAGACAAAAACACCACAAACTGACATAAAACAACTACAAATACATGCAATACAACTTAACCTGCAATCATTCAGAAGTCATGAAATAAACACACAAACCATACATATATACATTTGAAGAAATATATAAATAACATATAAGAGATACAATATATTTTGGGGAGAGTATCACTGAGTACAGAAGTCTCTCTTGGAGGAAGGCATATAATGTTTAACAGGCACTTAAAACAAGTTAAACTGGTCAGAAAATGGCACAGGAGTAAACACCCCATTTATATAAGGTAGATGCAACATCATGTAATGCTACATGTTTCGCCTTGGTCCAGGCCCTTGTCAGTTAGCTCCAGCACTATTATAAATTACATGCTCACATACAGTAACAGAGGGAGGGACCTGTGAAAGAATATAATCAATGCAACAATTTTATTGTTCTTTATCAATATACTACCACAAAGGCCTTACACATTTTTTGTCTCATATGTGCCCATGTGTGATGACAGTGTCCGTTTCTATCTTGTTGCAGTCCTGATCGGTCATGGTGGCCCATGAGATGGAGGCCAGGAGAGGATCCTCCAGCTGTGTGTCACCTGTCACACCCTGCAGTACGCCACCAACCTGATATGAGGACTCCCTACTCCCCCAGTGTACACACCCATCCAAGAGCAGGCTAAGTTCCATGAAGCAGTAGACCCCCACCCCTGTTTAGCCTAACCAACTGTGACTCGGCCTCTGACCACACGCGGCCTCTCGTCCTGTCCCGGCCCGTACTAGCCCTCCAACTGTTATGGAACAGGAAACATCTTATATTGGATGATTAATCACTTGGTTAAATCAAGTGGTGTGATGCAAGATTGAAAATGAAACTAGTTACAAATGTTACTATTTGTCTGAAACTTAACTTGCATATTATTTGATGCATTTTGGCTCCATTGAACAATGAGTTTTCCACGCCAAACTTTCCCAAATTACTTATTTGTGTTTTAAAGTCCCAAACAACTTCCCTTTGCTACTCTAACATAAGAATAAGACATAAGAGCAGAGGATGTTTGTGTGAAAGGATGGAGACAATACTGGTGGTGGGGGTTGGGTATCTGGAGGTTGGTGCCACAAGGCAAGATGCAGCCTTTTGCTTGTGGCTGCCATCTCCTGGCTTTGACACCTTCAGTATAATCAACAGCTGTCTTATTAGCTTTTTACATTTTTATCTATAGAGGATCTAATTTATGTTCAGTGGCCGCTTGTTTATGAAATATGTATAATATCAGATGATTATAATCCGCATGATTCAATTGCAAAATAGCAGAGCGAATGAAAAGAAAAAATACACGTATGTACAGGCGTGCATATTTGAAATCCATGAGAAACTCTGATATGATGGGACTGAGCACCTAAGGTGAAACTGTAAAAAACACTGGGCCAATGGTGGGACACAAAGTCCTGATGGACTCTGCTGAAGAAGGACTGTTGTGCACACCTCATTGGACAGCTGGAACTCTGCTTTGGTCCCAGTTTCCAACATTATCTGATCACTCCTCCCCTGCTCACTGTTACCAATTCCATTTTTTGGTCTTCTTGCTATCTACATAAAGAAATGCTAGTTACACGTTTCGGGCACTGTTGAAGCATTTTTAGAGAAATTTTAATATAAATAATGTTTTATCTAATAAGTTTAAGAAATGTTTTTCGTATGTTTTTATTTTTTTTCCTACTTGATTTTACTGACTTCCATCATGAAACAGAGTTTATATGTCATTCTTGTGTTTTTGGACATTTTAGTCTTTGATGTGAACATGCCTCTTAAAACCTCTGAAAGAGAAACTTATTATGCCGTTAGATTGCTTAATGCTTTTTTTCACTTGAGATCTTACAAGTGGGAAATAATGATGCAATGAAGTGAAATGCAGTGAATTGTTGGACAAACCTTTGGTGGTTTTGTTTTGCCTGAATATTTGGTTGTCTGTATGCTGTTCACTCAAGTCTTAAAAAGTGTCCCTGTCAATCAATTGTCAGCATAATATCTATTCCTTCAACCAGCTGTAATTGTTTTTTTGTTTTGTTTTGTTTTGTTTTGTTTGCAACATTGACATGCTAACAAACAGTCTATTTAAACATCTAGCATACACGCAACTACATTAGCGTTCATTTGGAGTCATTTCTCTGGCTACCTTGTGAATTTAATTCTGTTTACGTCTTTTGACTGTAGAAACTGTAATGATTTTCAATTATTTCTTCGAGCTAATTGCTAACATTGTCTGCAGTTATATGACTATAAAAGTAAAACACATCCAAACGAAAAGGCTAGCAAACTACAAACTTAGAAGGAAACTACAGTGTCAGTTGATTTTTTTGTGTGTTGTTACTTTGAACTGCATCTTTTACATAACACATCTTTTTGATTCATTCGTTTTTCAGAATAAAAACATGGATCAAAGCACCTTTAAAAAGTGATGGATGAAGGAATAGATTTGTTTTGAATCATATTTGCATGCTCACAAACACTGCCTGAAAAGTTCAAAACACACAAGATTAACATGGGTACTGTTTTGTTTTCAGTTGGATTTAATCTTAAATTATGGTGTATGAGTTCGTAATTGTATTTATAGGAGTGGTGAATGTGAGGCCTGTGCTTTTTCTCCCTGTTCCCCTCACAGACAAAGCCGAGACTTATAGAGTGACAAACATTTACAGCTGTCTAACCACAGAACCTGTTGACTGTCACATTACATATATCCTGGATGACCTTTAATACTATACTATGCATCGCTTACCATACATAACAGTCCCTCTAATCAAGCCTGACCAATGTTAGCTGTGTTGCTGTCATAGTGCTAATGTTGACATAAGCAGTGAAGCGCACTGCTCGTGAGATTTGCAATAAGCAGCCATTATTCTTTAATCTATCATCTGAAGGGAGAAAACTGTGAACTCTCATGCATTACAAAGTGTAACCAAAACCTATAACACAGAGTTAGTAATACTCAAAGGAGCTTTTCCAACACTTGTGACCATGGCTTTGTCACCCTTGTTGTCTTATCCTCTCATCCCGACCTGAAACTGTCGACTTGCTGTTCATGTATCAGAGGAAACAAGAGATTCCCAAACTGATTCTTTGTGTTTTCTATTTTGCTCTGTTTTATTTCTCTGGTCATAAGACACTGGAATGTTGTGAAGGCATTTGCATTGCAGTGATAGCAGCACATAAACTGTAAACTGTTGGAAAAAAGGTGTCATTGCTGTATTGGACAGACTACTGATGGAAGAGAAACTGGCATCAGGAGAGCAGATGTGTGTTGTGGGTGAAGTGGTGAGTTGAAGGATGGAGAGCCTGTATTTATTCATAAATATCCATACGCCTGTGTATTATCCTGTAAACCATGTCGAAAACTCACAAGAGCACGGATGGGTTTTGTGCACACCAGTGCAACAGAAATGTTCCATGAATGGGTGCCTTATGTTTGGAGTCGTGTTTACGGAAGCAGGAGCCACAGTTATCAGTGGTCAGCTGAAAGTGCTGTAAATCACCACAAGGCAGATGTAGAAACGACCTCTCCTCTCTGCCCAAGGTGAGAACGAGCTGTCATGAAAGTGAATAACCATCTTGTACAGAATGTGACATTGAGAGTAGTGACAAGATAGTGTCTCTAAAAGTGGACTGTTAGTTCAGAGAGAACAAAACACACACAGGCCCAATTTACTTAAAAACCAACACACTTCAGATTATGGATATTAGCTTTTTTTTTCTGTAAAGAGCATCAACCTGCTCTGCTGTTTAGCCTCCACCTTCAATTCTCCACTGCCTTTTGCTCTACATTCCCCTAGTGCTTGGTGGTGTGTATTTGCTGTATTTGCATTCAGTCTAAATGGAAAACATACATGCATAAATAAATGTCTCAGTATGATTCAAACACTGTCTCTGATTGAGCTGTGGCATGTCAAAGTGTCATTAGCAACGATACGGGACCCTACATTTCTCCTGGAGGATATCATTATGTGTGTGAATATTATAAGATGGCTTTCATACATTAATGATTCATAATATGTAATAAATTGATGTTTTTATATAATATATGGATGGAATTGTTATTGTAGTGATACACAGAGAAAACAAACTTGTTTTGTATTGCCATCTTGTGGCCAAATTCAGCACATATGAAATAAGTGCAGACTCAAGCTGGCTGTGTGATCTTAGTGCCATCTAGTGTTTATCTGCAACCAACCCACTTCACTTCAGAAGACACTTCATTTTCAGTGTTTATATGTTAAATAAATGGATGTTCTGACAAGAAATATACAGAACATTTACTACATTTACTATATCATCTAACTAGTTGTAATAGTTAGTAGGAGGCCTATGGAAACAGTTGTATACAGCTTCCTGTGTCTTTGGAGGAGCTCTGTCAAGTCTGAGAAACATATCTCTGATGATGACATAGTGATGTCATATAGGGTTATCCTAGGATTGGTTTAAAGAATACCAATTTTTAACAAAACGCATGCCTTACAAATGCAGGATGTGTAGTTTGAAAGATATTTAATTTCTATTTTTTAAAAGTCTAATAAAGCAATATTGCATTATGGGAAATCATTTTGTTTTTGGAACTGGAGCCATGGACAATAATTGGGATGTTTTTTCAACTTAACATTTTTTCCAGTGCAATTCTAAATCACTTAAATAGACCTAATTAAAATAGAGCTTGACAAGGGTCCAGTTCTATAAATCAATAATCTTTATTAACACAGTATAAACAACATATAGCAACAGAACAAACCCTCATGTAGAGCGAATATGGACAATAGACCAGTAGTACATTTCAGAAGGGTTGACTGAGACAGAAGCAAAAACATGGGGCTGATCATGGTTCAGATTTCTTGGTACACATACAATAGGCCTACACACAAACCTATCAGATGCATGTTCCTTAAGCCATTCAGTCAATTTGCAGATGTACAGAAGAGAGAGGACTTACAGTCATGCTGAGCAACAGTTAGCTACAGTATGAAACAGTCATTACATAAAAACGTAAAGTAAATCATCTCTTTAGAAAGGTTCTTTTATATAAATGATTTGGAGTGTACAAAACAGTATTTTACACATTTCGTGATGCATTTCTTGCATCTGAGCAGGACCCAGTAGCCTACAGTACACCTCCCTCGAAAGTACAAACTACTTCACTGGATTACAAGCTACATACAGACTGCACTGTACCTCTGTAGCACAGCACTGCCACTCGGCATCAGGAGACAATGGGAAAGGAAAAGATCAGCAGCATCGTCTTTTATTAGGAATACACACCTATAAAATGCACCAGGCCCTATATTGTCAAAATCCCATGCAAAACAGCAGAATGCCATTCAAACTAATCAGTAACCCAACCACATACAGTATGTATCAACACAGCAGCATGTAAACATCACAGCGGCTGCTTCAAAGTTCTATGTTTCTAATGTTCTCCATATACACATGATAAGTTAAGGCTCTTTAAGGACCTGAGGATTTCGAACATATGATGAGGCACACAGAAGGCAAAGAATAGCTCTAAACACAGGGCTAACTGAAAGAAAGAGGAGCATGAGACAGCCACGAGGGTCCGGTCACCAGCAGCATGGTAGAGAAACCCTCTCCTAAACAGCATGACACTGTTTCTGGTAACAAGCTCACATGGATGGCTTTAAGGACTCCGACTTTCATGGTCACTTTCTACAAGAAGACTGGCTATAAAAACTGGCATGCTAACATGTTAACTTCGCATCCAGCATGTAAAGGTGGGGATCTTTCTTTCCTTTTTTTCATGCCATATATCTGCCAAAAGAGTAATTTGTAGCAGTAACCAGTCCGTCTGTCCTTACTGGCCCTGAAGCAATCACTTCTGAGTGCAATTATTATGTCATTTAAAGTCCACCTTTTGTGCAAAACTGAAATCTTGAGTTCACTATAAGCTAATATGACGTCTCAGTATTCCTCAGTTAGCAAGTTCAAGTGAGTATCTTTGCAGTGGGGTGGAATTATCATCCTAGTAACAGACTGACATGTGAGTACAAGGATATATCCCTCTGCTGCATATCAGCATTGTGGAAAAGAAAACAGGAGATTTTATGTGAAAAATAACTTTTGAAATGAGCAACCTGATTTAGTTAAATCAGATGACACTTGTGTTAGCTTTGGCCTACTTTAGAAAGACATTTAGCACAGAACATGGACTGTGGATTTTGTCTTCTATCCTAAGCAGTGACTGTCATGGTGCAAAGAGCCAGTATGGACAGTTGAAATGATTACAATATCATACATGCAGATATGGTATGTGAGTATTGCATTAAGAAAGACTTGACAAAAATCCCAACCTTTACTTTATGTAGTAACTGCCAGTTAACATGATTTCCTGTAGTAGGATAAGTCAAAGGTTTTCTCACACAGATTGAAGACATAAAAAAGAAACCCTTAGTCCAGCTCATCTATTATGAATAAACTTTTTTTCAGTTTGCTAGCATGAACTGCTTAGTATGAGGTGTCTGGAGACATATGATTTTAAATGCTAATCCTCTCTTTACTTACAGTTCTTTGTAAAATGACCAATATCAACACCAAACATGTTGATGCAGTCCTTTGATTGAAATATTGCAGAAGCAGAAATGCAGAGATGCGAGAGATAACAGTAAGCCTTTTAGTTCACTCATTAAAAAAAAACTCTGGTGTCTTACACCCAAAGTTATATGTATTATCCTATTTTAGAAGACAAAAGGTGCACTGTCCCATCAGATTCCTCACCTCCAGACTGGAATATTTAATTTGTTGTTTGCCACACATGTTCTTGCCCTAGAAAGCCCAGACCGACATTAAATTAATCATGAAAAAAATCTATAAAAGCTCATGTCATACAAAAAGATGCATTTAAGACTTTTTATTTATTTATTTTTTCTTATGAAAGCTGCTTTGGTAACAACATAGTCGCGACATCAGTCAATCCCCTTTACTTAGCATGGGTGCTGAATGGGAGTCCTTTTCTGTCATCTCAATGGTGTATTTTTTTTATTTCTCGTCAGCATCTTCCTTTTGCCTCTAAAATCTAAATGAATGGATCTAGTCACACCAGAGTGGGCTGTGTTTGCATTCCGCCGTAGAGCTGTCTGCACATCAGATGCAACGTCTGCTGGAAGCTGTTTGTCATAAAGATGTCCGTGCTGTGAAAGAGAGTGCTATTGTACTGAGAGCTGATAGAGTGGAGACCTTGGAAGCTGAGCCGACTGCGTTGGGGCCTGAAATGGTATTGGAGAGAAATAAGGCTGTTAGTCAGTTTGTTCTGGAAAAAAAGAGATCCATATATATCCATACGCCTGTGTATTATCCTGTAAACCATGTCGCAAACTCACAAGAGCACGGATGGGTTTTGTGCACACCAGTGCAACAGAAATGTTCCATGAATGGGTGCCTTATGTTTGGAGTCGTGTTTACGGAAGCAGGAGCCACAGTTATCAGAGAGCAAAAGAGATTTTGAGCATTTCATGTGAAACACATCTACAGCCTTTTTTAGTCATTACCACCTGAGCTCATTCTATTCCAAATATGCTTTAAAACTATTACTCATCACCTCAGTATTATGTTATCAAATAGAGGCCAGAATTACACAAATGTTTCATGTAACACATCATTTTCCCTTTCTCTGTTCCTTTTGAGATGCTGACAGCTAATCTGTTCTGGCAAGACAGCAGCAGGGGAGTGTATTATTCAACTGAGCCACGAGGGAGGCACTAACTGGCTCTCCACTGACCTGGTATCCTAGGGATGGTGATCTGCCTGCTGCTGCTTCCTTCCCCTCCCTCTCCAAACGGCTTTATCTGTACGATATAATCCTCATCAGTGGGCAGAGCAAGCTCTACAGAGGTTGTGTTGGTTTCCATCACATTTGGACGGCTGTGACGATTTTTGTACAGCACCTAAGGAAGTATGGCACAAGTCAAATCAAAAGTCAGACACAGAAGCCATGGCAACAAACACAATTTGCAGATCAAACCAAGCCACTGGGTGCTTACTTTGTAGCCAGTGACCTCTGACTCATTCTCCAGGGCCCTGACCTGTTCCCAGTTCAATATAATCTTGGAGTTTGATGTATTCCACGTCACTTTAACTGGTGGCTGACTGGGAGCTAAAAGAAGAAAAAACATTATTCACCTAAAATAAAAGCTGAACAGCGGCAGCGAGTGACAGGCAGTTATACATAGATCAGATACATACGTGGTTTTTTGGTGGTGATGTTGACAGTGGTGCTAGGAGGCCCACCTCCAGCAGTGTTGTACGCCCTCACTGAGATGTAATATGTGGTACTGCCTTTCAACCCGCGGATAATAGTCGACGTTTGATTTCCTACGGTCCTTTGCATACTGGCCGTGTCTTCCCTTTCACTTCTACTCCAGTACCTCAGCTGAAAAGCAACAGTGCAGAACCAAAGACGTGAGCGCAGAAAACAGGACAGACACCTTAAAAGCTTTCTGTTACACCCTGTCAATGAATTGCAAACTGGAAACAGAGAAATGTGCACTCAACTGAATGAAAGATGTGAACAGGTCTGAAAACAAGCTTAAGCAGCATGTCTCCTCAGGTGCCTTTTGCTCAGCATGAGTTACGTGCCTTAGTTTTGCTCATCATGTGACATGTGTCCTGGTTTAAGTTATGTGGTAAAGATTGAGGTCAAATATGCAAAAGCATAAAAAAAGAGAAAGAATAAGAAGAATCTCAAAAAATCCCCTGACATCCACTTCCACTGATAACAGATTTTCTTTGTCACCCCGCCTGTCAGGGCTGAAATAGCTGGCACGCTTGACAGCACAAATATAATTTGTCTTTCCTCACAGGAATGGTTTGCTCAGGCCCTGCTCCTCTGTTGACTTTGAGTGGTCAACAATTTATTATTCTGGCACTTTATGCAATCTCGGATGAAAACGGCACTTTTATTCACATCTTGGATTTCAATAATGAGCAGAACTAAAATGACAAAAACTAACTGAGCGCAAAGCCAGTGTCTGAAACTGCTTTGTTGTGTGGATTAGAAGCTAAACGTTCTATCCCTCAGAGTATTGCACCAGTACGCTAATCAGAGTGGTTACAGTACTTAGGTAAACAACAAGAGAAACACAACTAAACCCACAGCCTGAGACTAGGCAGGACCATTATGTATGCAGCAGGCTATTATGTCTTTGGGCATCAAGGTGCATGAGCCTGAAACGCTCATCAATAATAGAAGAGAACAAGATTCAACAGCTTTAGGTGCCATGTGCTTGTGCACGGATGCACACACAGACACATTTGCATCCAAATGAAGCACACACAAACAAGGTATTTCAGTGTAGTTCACCTCATATCCCAGCACTCTCTTCTTGCTGGCATTCCAAGGCAGAGCTTTCCAAGAAACTTCAATGTCTGATGCAGAGAGGCTCTTAGCACGGACCCTGGTGGGCGCTCGGCCAGGCTCTGGAATTAAAGTATAAAGACTCTGAATGATTTTAGAAACACTGAGCTTTGATGACCTCACTAGGAGGGAACATAAAAACAATTTCAAAGCTATTTCTTTCATCTGAACAACAGAAGGAGGGAAGCATGGGAAAGACATCTGCAAGTGCTGATAGAAGAGTGCTGTCTGCAAGATAACTGCTGCCGCTGTTAAGACCCTGAATGGATCTATTCATGTATTCATGCATTTTTAGTGGAGCAAGTAGAGCTATTCCAAAACAGGTTGTGTGTGACATGTGATCATACGCACCCTCCTCAGCAGAGTAGATAGTGGTAACAGGTCCAAATGGCCCTTCCCCCTCATTGTTGTAAACCCCGACCTTCACATGAAAAGGCGAGAAGGGTTGGATGCTCTCATTTTTAAAGACATATCTGGATGCTTCAGCAGATGGTACCGCAGCCTGCATCCATCCAGTCGCACCATGGGGTCGAAAAGCCACAACATAGCCGAACCCGGCTCCATTCTGCAGCTCCTCTGGAACCGGCTGCCGGAAAAACAACAGCAATTTTTTTTTTTTATATATATATATATATACATAATTTATAAATTACATAGAACTTATGTGGTATTTGCATGAACTTTCAATTAATCACTTAGTTAATTTAACTTTGTAATACATAAAGTGCAGACTAAACACCAAGACCAAAAACATGGCTTTCAATTTTTGAGTCAATGCTTTGCATTATATATGACATGCTGAACACAAAATAACTATTTCTAGGCACTTCCATTACATAGTACAGTGCACTCAGCATGATACCATACCAGCGACTGTTGTCCAGACTGATAACATGCCTCAAACATTTTTAGCTGCAGACTTCACTGCATTTCCATGCTCCTTCATGATTTCACATTTCTTTCTATTTCACATACAGACAGAGAAACATTCACGCTCACATTCACACCTACATGCATTTTAATACCCCTTTCCCACCTAACTTTAGCGTGTTGACACAGGTTTTTCAGACCCAGGAAGACCTACATATAAATGCCGATTGTCACCATTCCCATTGCCAGTGTATACTCCTTTCGGTCTCTTTTCTGCCATGTCACCGTCTCATGTCACAAACGTGCCCGAAACAGGTTTAGTAAACAGTGAAGATGTTACGGTGGTTAGATCTTTATTTTATCTATTACTAATTCAGTCTATTTATCAAACTCGGCGCCGACAAATTTGGAACGATGTTTGAGTGCTGCTTGGACGCAGACGAGCAGAATTTGCAGCTGAGATGACAAGGAGTCGCAGACGGAGCATAGTATTGCGCCGGAAAGGGGTAGGAGATTGGCATGTTGACACAGGTTTCGTGTTCCCATCAATGCCAAATGGAGCCGAGGCAATAATTACTCTATTGCAGAGTCATTTGACCCGGGTCTGAATGCCGATTGTAGCCTTTCCCACTAAGCAAAAAAGCTGAGTGTTTAGCGGGTGTTAGTGGGTTTTTTTGACCAGTGGGAAAGTGGCTTAAGAGTCATAATCTAACCCAACATCTAACCCAACCCAGCAGTTTAAATGAGGGAGACTGTGGGAGGAAGCTGCTGTAACCAGACACAGGGAGAACATGCAGGCTCCACACAGGGACACGGTGCTAGCCACTGCACCACGCACGCCCACTTGGTTAAAATAATTTGACAGAAATTATCTTAAGGCTTCTTTACTACTGCCACCCTCAGGCCAAAAGTTACATTTCTAAGTTTGAATAAAAAAGGAACTCTCCATCCTTTCTTTTATGTCAAAACTTAAATGCCTCAGGGGGTTTCAGGGGTGAGGCAAAATAATGGCTTTGTTAAGCAGAAGTTGGACTTCAATTGAACTCTTGCGTACTGAAACGTCAACACTGGTTCCCTTTAATGTTTCACAGCCGAGGCTGATAATTTTTAGCAAACTGAATAATTATAAGCTTTTGGAGTTGGATTGGTATGCCAAGGCTTTGTTTAAAAGAAGGAAAAGAAAGAACATTAGATGGGAAAAACAATCTGTAATAAGTTGGGACTTCGAAGGAACCATTGAGTCTAATTATCTTATTGAAACCTCAAAAGCATTTCTCTCTCCCCTAGGGTGACAGCAGCAGATATTGCCTCCTTGTTCTTAAAAATGAAATGCCATACATTAAGCTGTTCTGCTATTATTCATGAAACAGAGACCCAGATCCAAAAAGAATAATAGCGTCTGGCTCCCTCCTCCATGGGTGAGGGGTCCTGAGAAAGCCTGCTTACCTCCCATGTGATGACTAATTCCGAGCGACTGCCACCGCCTCCACTCACATTAGCTGGTGTGACCTTCGGAGCTGAAGGAAGAAGACAGATCAGCTTAGCCCTGTTGACTTCACACAACGCTGGGTAGGCATATGTAATCGTTTTCCATGTTGCTTCTCCCAAAGTGCAGAGAGAGGTAACTTTTTGTACATATTTGAAATTAAACAGTCAGATGTTCTGTCAGATATCAGAAAAGCTCACAGCTAGATTTCATTTCACTTTTTGACCTGGCCCAACAACAAATCTGAAATTTAGAAGGACCAACGTTCATGACACCTTTATTCGAAGTTTGATTGATGTTACGTGAGATATGCTTTATTAGCTTTTTTGTCAAGAGGCATATAAAAATATTGATAGCACTCTCATACAGTATGTGCACATTTAGTATGAAACTTCAACTGTGAGACCAATAGCTCAACTTAGCAACCGGGCTAAATAACCAGGGAAACAAAATCTTCCTACTAATACCTCTAAATAGAGATTTGTTGGTTAGTTTAAGTTAAGTTTAACCCTAACCCTTTCACATTCAGAGTAATTTACTTCAAATAGTTATAACACCTTTTTAATGCATAAAGGATTTCAATAGCTTTGGACAAAGTCAGGCTAGCTGTTTCACCTTGTCTCCAGTCTTTATGCTAAGTTAAGCTAACTGTTTGCTGGCTATATCACAACATTTAACAGACAGACATGAGAATAGTATTAATAAATTCATTAATTAATTAAAGTTCTCGTAGCATTCTAAGTTTCTGAAAGAAAGACAAACAGTCATAGAATTTTGAAAGAGGTAAAAGGAAAATGTTTCTGCTCATGCAGTACATACAGGTCCCTTTTGTCCTTGCTTGTTTAGATGGCTTGCTGGGCTCGCCGGTCCCGATGGTGTTGCTTGCCAGGACTCGAAACTCATACTCCACCCAAGGGCTCAGGTCTATTACTGTAGCTGTCAGTCGGTGGCCCCCCACCACCTCAGGAACTGGCATAAAACACACAGTGCCCCCTTCAGTATCAAGAAACTTTGTGTGTGTGTGTTTTTTTGTGTATGTGTGTCAGCTTAGCATCGGCGGCAGACTGTCCTCTAGGCTGAAAGGCCGGGTCGGACTCCACTACAGACACATAGGACAGGTGTAATCCCTCACAAGGACACATAATGAACACAGAAAAAACAAGAAACAATATAAAGCAACAAAATAAATGCAAGTTTACTAACTTGCTATGAGTGACACAGCACCATGTGTAGCAAAACATCAGAATCACTGTATTGCACCAACTATTGATAATTAGAGAAGGTTTTACCAGAATGTGTTTCTTTTTTTTGTCAAATAAATGTTCCTGATGTGGTAAATCAATAAGGCCAGTAAAGCTATCTTAGATCAAGGTGTCCTTAATTCACAAAAATATCAATAGAACAAGGTACACTGTACAGCAAAAATGCACATTACACCACTGAAGCATGAGCATTAAGGGCCTCATTAAAGAGGATGTGTGGAAAATTACATTGGTGCTATCAAATTACAGCCTCGGCAAAAGGCTTCATCATCACAACGAGATCCATGTTCCAGGATTCCCAGGAGACCAATACAATGGGTGTCAATCAATCAACCAATTAATCAATCAACTGTCACATGTAAAATATAATTGCAGAGAACCACCTGGTCACTTGCTTCAATGTATGCTCCAGCAACACTGAGTGGACCATTAGGATTACCACTGTTCTAGCAGTTCAAGTCTTCAGCCGTGCTGATGCATCCTTTGTCTTCTGTTCTGTCACATCAGCATACAGAAATGAGCCACTGGGCTTGAAAGGCACCACCTGGCACTCCAAGATACAGCCAAGGTTTGATAACACAAAGGACATCACAGCTCCCAACTCTCCGGCTGGGAGGTCCAGCAATCCAGGACTGAGCCAAGACACAATGAAACAATTACACAACACAGCTTCTAACACGACACTGGAAACCATTCCTCACACTGATGCTCTACCTTCTAACATCCAACACCTGAAGGCTAGCAAGACGCTTGGCAGGGAAGATCCATATGGCCAGGACTGCAGCTGGTGTTTAGTGTTGCTGTAGTCAAAAGACCAACTAAACGAGAAGAAGTCTTGGCCAAGACCAGTGTGTACCAGCACCGATATAAGAGAAAACCAAGACCAGAACAGTGTTTTAGTAAATAAATAGAGAGACTGATCGATTTAGCCAGCCGTAGGAAAAGATAATCTATTTCAATCAAAAGACACATGAGTCAAGCTGTGACTTTGTTTAAAAGTTATGTTTGTGCAACTGTACTCAAACTCTAAATTATCCCTGTGTAAGAACCTGTGTGCTTATGGCGAGGCAAAACATCTGAATTAATATGCAAATATTTCACAGAAGTGGAGGTGCATTATTGGTTCTCATGTCTTTGTTATCACATCTCTAGCTCTTTCACCCAATTGAGGCGTTGGTGGCAGGGAATCAGGGCCGTATCTGACTTTTGATGTAAAATTATAGACATTAGCTGCATAGCTTTTTTGTTTTGCATCCATCTCAGTAATGACGTTATAGAACAGACAATGCACACGTTATTTAGGGATATCTGTGCAGTTGTAGTCGTGAAATAAAATTCCATGTCCTCTCTGCTAAGACTAAGATGAGGCTGAGCAAAAATGAGCAAGCAATGCTGGCGTAAAGTGTGTGTTTTTACAGACACACTCCCAGTGTGTGTTTTTACAGACACACGGCGCTGTACCCGCCCTGCCGGCTTCACTGTTTACACAGATGCCGTTTCGCGGCCGTTACCCCCCTGTTCCTACCTCCAATGCTGGCTCAGAGGCGGAACAACTTCACCCCACCTTTCAGCCTCCGTATGTTTTACATAAAAGACAGAACATAACAGAGGCGTAATAATCCCGCCTTGAACAACTGGCGGTTACCTCTCTACTTTCTTAATCATGTTTCTTTTAATGTTTTCTGTTTGAGAAAACATGACCGTAGCAGAGTTGGCAAAAGGAGAGTTTTCATAAATAAAGAGCTGCCCATTTCCAGATTCTCATGAGCGAATGAAGTCTCATATCCTTATTAACCAACATTATTCTCCGAAAAAAAAAAACATATTTAGCAAAGCTAATGTTGAGGCCACTGGAGAGGTATAAAGATATATAATCAAGATCATGCTACCATTGCCAACCATTTGATGCTGGGGTAAAAATAACATCTTCAATATTCTCACAGGCGATGTAAAATGAAGAGCGGCCCCTCTGTGTGATTGGAGGAGGCCACAGCTGGTTGGAGAGAGCTTACCTGTGGTGACAGCCTGCCACCCGAGGGAAAATGGTGTCCTGGCCTGGATGGTGTATGCCGTAATTGGACTGTGATTATCAGGACCAGGCCTCCAGGACAGAGAGGCTGTGGTATCAGTGATTTCTTCTACATGGATGCTGGAGGGGGGGCCCGGGGGACCTGATAAATGGCCAAGCAGGAAAGAAGAGAGAAAGATAGAGAGACAGATGGAGGAAAGAAGAAAAGGGAGGGAGAGGGGAGGAAATGTAAATCAGGAAGAGATGGAAAGATGTAAGAGAGAGTCGCAGTGATTTTAGCACCTGCGGCCACTGTAGCGAAGTCAGTTCTGTGTGAAACCTTTGGGAGCTATTTGGTCTAATTAGACAGTAAATTTCCTTTAAACCTTCAAGAAAGAAATTTCTTTTTGCCTCCCTTCTCATTCTACCTCTTTATTTCTTCATCAGTGAGGCACAACCAGTCGCAATAAACATTAATCCCTTACAAACTCTTCCTACTTGAGCAGTAGATGAGCAATAAATTATTTAAATGTTTTGAAGCCTTAATCATGGTTAGCAGAAGCCTCTCCATCATCAGAGCAGGCAAAGGTAGACTGAATGTAATTTGTCGTGGCTTACCTCTGACAACCAGGTCCACAGCAATGGAAATGCTGTCCACCTTCGTTTGCACGGCGCACGTGTACTTCCCTGCATGCCTCAGCTGGATATTTCGAATCATAATGTCTCCTGCCGAATGCTGCTGTCATTCAACACGTGCAGAATCACACACACACACACACACACACACACACACACACACACACACACACACACACACACACACACAGTTCTATAAGCAACACGGTAAGCCTCCAGCTATTGTAATTCAAGAACAATGCTGAATTTCCAGCCACATGGGAAGAAAACCAGCTGAACAGAAAGCTCATTCTCATGTGTATGTTGAAAAATAAATCCATAATACCTCATGCAGCCTTTCCTCCGATATTGTAAAAGGACACAGAAATACCTCTCTCTGCTGGGCCCACTCCATGCTTTTATTTTATCACTACAATTTTAGAGTTGTACATGCTGAAATAGGTTGATTGTAGTATAGAGCAGTTTCAGTTATAAGGAGCTAATGGCTTATCTAAAAAGTTCTTTAAGGGAGCCTTTTATTCCATCTCTAATTGCAATTCCAAGGCTCACATTATCATTTCATCAGAGCAGAGCAGGTTCTGTAATAAACTGGACATGGCAGAAAGCTGTGGCATAATGGCAGCAAGAATTAAGAGTGGCTGGTGGCTTAATCAATGTAAGTGTAGATGTACAGCAATTTATTAAGGAGAGGAGACTGTAAATAATAGTGCAAGAAGCTCCTTAATCATAGGAGAAACAGGGAAGACACCTCAGTGCTGTATGTTTTTTATTCACACCTGCACTTTTTGAAGGAACCTTGAATTATTTGGGTGAAAAAATAAACCTGTGTATCACATGCTGAGATGTGAGCTGCAAACCTTTTAAAGTATACAGCGGCTGCCTGAGACTGGGTGCAGGATGTGTATGTAAATTTCATTTTAAAATAAACCACAGGCAGCAATTTTCTGGCCATAAATAATACACTTGATACAAACATTCCCTCTGCACTGCGGCGGAATTTATTATGACCCTGCTAAAAGAAGAAGCAGCATAATATCGATGTACCAATGAATCTTCAGAGTCACCTCTTGACCTTTACTCAATGAGATCTCTGAAGGGGTTGAAAAATAAATCAATGTCTTTTGTGGAGCAGAGGAGCACAGTCACACTAATAAAATGAGCATTCTTCAGGACCGCCACAATATGGTTTGTTTTTTAATTATTCATTTTGTGCTGCGGGTTATATTTGTGACAATGATTACAAAAACAAAATGACTGATAGCTTATATGTGAATCATCGTGATGTTTTGTTGTATTCATGAAAGTAATAGAAAATACTGTATGTCCTGAAAAGGAAACCTGCTAGCTCAGAGTGCAGAGTTATTGATTTGCATGTAGTGATCAGGTCATAATAAGGTGGTGATTAATTTATATATATATAAGAGTTAGGGTGGGACTCTGCAGCTGGTAGAGGAGCAGAATCAAGAAAAAAACGGAGTGTCGTTCGATGATCTTGTGTTGCTGATGCGTCATTCTCAAGGGTAATTTTCACTAAACTTTATGTGGATGTCCAATCAGTGCTGATGGCACATGCACTGTGGCTTCAGCTCGGCTATGGCCAATTTATTCTGCAATTTACTCAAATGGTTCAAATAACTACGGTTAATATCCTAGTGAGTAAAACACTGTAAAATGTTTCCCTGTTCCTGTCCTGAAATGATCCCTTTTTAACTGTTGGAAATGTACTTAGTTTGGTATACAAGCAAACACTGAGACTAGATTTCCAAGTGAGGAGCTGTTTCAGCCATAAACTACGTCAAGTCAGGCAGATTTTACAGCTGTGCTTCCAGATACAAAACACAGGACGCAACAACAGTTGTTTTTCATGCTACATACCTGAGTTGGAAGGACAGAGATATGGTTGAAATTCCCTTTAATACATAGACCAAATCTTATATTGACACAGTTTTATTTAGAATAAGTTTGTCTGTGTACACTGCAGGGATCTGATGAAGGTTTGCACTAACTTATCTGCTAAATATATTGTAGGATATTTTGATAGTTAACAGCAGGAAGCTCATGCATTACTAATGAAAAAGCTTCTACGCTCTTAATTTCCTGCTAACATTACTTGTGGCCTGTGTGCTTTAAAGGCTCTGTTACTGATATGACCATGCCCTACTGCTGTTTCTCACTGGGATTCTATTCGTCACCTGTCTTTACAGTTCTCACAACATCCTCTTAAAAATTAGAGGTCTAATATCTGACAGGTTCTGAGAATCCAACAGAGATTATGGACTTACGCCTCCCACTTTTTCAAAGAATCCACCGTGGTTGCCAAAGTGGATGAGCTGCTCGTTGAAGAACCAGGTGAACTTAAGCTCCAGAGATGGATCGTGGCTCACTTGACAGGGCAGGACCACACTCTCCCCCACGGTGATGTCAAGCGTGGACGGCAGGGTGGTGATGACGGTCGGCTCTGAAAAAACACATTTCACATCCACATGAGTTTGATCAAACACACTTGTTCAGCTTTCCTTCACAGGCATTAAAATTCAGCACAGGAAACTGCATTGCAAAAAGCAAAGCCCTTCCATCATCCTTATGGATGTGTCAGACTCTAATAGAAGGATATATGGGATAGAGCACACAGCAAACTAGGGCGCACAGCTACAATAACTGGTATTAGTTTCGGCCTGAGCTCGTCTCTGTGGGGACTCGGAGACGTGTCTCTCCTGCATCCTGAGAAGCCTGCATGTGTCACTGCCAACTCAGCTATCAGCCTGGAACTCCCTGCGATTGGCCCGAAATTCCCGAAACGCATCACTAGGAAAACAGTAAACAGGAGTGAGCACTTCTTCTGCTCGTCACTACTCTCTTTTCAAGCCTGCAGTGTATTACAACAGCATCACAAGGGAATAAGGCAAGCGTCCCTTATCTGCACTCGTGTGTGAGCAGCAGAGGAGGAAGGTAGAAGGACATGAGAGTGGCGAGATGAGAGGGAGAGGCTTTGTTCTCTGAGTGTAAAACACCTGTCTCCCTCTTGGGGGCGCTGTGATTACTTGGTTGAGATTGCCAGTCTGAACAAACGGACTAAATTAACCATGGCAAATGATCCTTGGACAGGCATAGATTCATGTAGAAAGTGCCGGTAGTGCAGTCTTCATCCAGAGTGAATTCGATACCTTCATTGTATTGGCCCCCTCCATCTCCCGCCCCCTCCCCTACATGCACACACACACACACACACACACACACACACACACACACACACACACACACACACACACACACTGCACCCAATGTGATTTATCTCGTCATCTTCTGATATCAGGCCAGAATGCTATCAGCTGGTGGGTTTTGTCATTTACACAATGAAAGTGTGTCTGAGAGCCCCAGTCCTTTATTGCAGGGGCTAAATGGTGAGCGATGGCAGTGCAGAAAAAAAGGTCCTAATAACACACAGGAGGTATTCAGGAGTCTGTGTTTACTCCGTCCGCTCTGTTTCTACAGGCCAGCTACACCTTGTAGAACAAGGGCAGGAAGGAAAAGGAAAACCTAGAAAAATCTAAAGAGTGAGAAACACATTTCTCTAAAAACAGTGTCAGGACTGTTTTGCAGTGGTTTTCATTCTGAGACAGTTACCCTAAATGGCGTGTGAAGAAGGAGATAGGGGAAAACAATAGGCTCAGAAAGGATCTAAAGGGAAATACTTATGTGGATCCACAGTCAGAAATATTTCCTCCTCTATCTTTGCAACTGAAAAGATACAATTAGAATGAATCCTTTATTGTTACTGGTCTCCTTGTGCTGCCTGGTCTATTACTGCCTCCTGGGATTCACTAGGACAATGATTGTGGGAATATGCTCCCTTATTACCCTCCTCTGTCATCATTTGTGACAGATTATGGACAACCAAGGTTGGTTACACAACCACACACTGGGCTCTTGAGCCTAATTTGATTGATTTCCATCTTGTACAGTGCCTTGTTACCTACTGCCACTGTAAAGGGGAGGATAGTAACCCACTTACTTAGTGGGGTCAATCAGAGACAAGACAGGGAGTGTGCTGACATGCTGAGACAGACTGCGTGGCACCTCAGGAAGTGCTTCAGACATGTTTTAGTTTGTACTTGTTTGCTGTCTCTACAATCAGCTAATGCTACGAGTGTACAGTGTTTGACATGCATGATAGATAAATGAATGAAACATGTCAAATAGGTTTATGTCAAGTGTAAGGGTTCAAGGGGTGATTCCAACAACTAGAAAGGAAACGTAAATGGACCAAGAGAATAATTAAAAATCCTAATAATATTCTAATAACACTTATAGCTTATAGTTGGAATTGAGTGGTTGCTGTAGCTTTATAACTGACACTTTGGGGCTCATTTACTTTGATGAAAGGAAAACATTGTTCATGCAAATACCCCACAGTGCTGGGTAGTCTTTTTATACTGTATCTCAAATTCATAAAGCAAAAATATTTTACTTGTTGGGATTTGGCAACTACAACCTCCCTATGGCTTTATTCTATGGGTTCAAATGTAACTTGTTCCGAGGTGTTCCCCAGTGAGAATGACAAAATTTTGTACTCGCTTTAGACACAATGGAGACATAGTTCAATTGGTTCACTTCCAAATTATTAAATCCAATAAATTCCTTGCATAATCTAGTGTGTCTTTTAGTTTAGTTTTACCACAGCAGGTCAAGCTGAAGGAGCAGAAATTTGTCTGCAGTCATGTAGAATTCAACACAAAAGTTTTCAGTCATAAATGAATAATTCATACATTTAATTTGGGTAACACTGACCTATTTTAGTTATAACCAAATTATAAAATGATTATTTTTAGAAAACTTAGTGAGGAAATAACTTTGTGTCCTGTGTTAAATTGACCTTTCAAGAAGGTTAAACAATGGCACATAGAATCTGCCTTTGCAACTAAGAAAGGGATAGAAACTCCCCTGCAAGACATCTTATTTCAGCATTTGAATGAAAAAAAAACCAACCTAAAATACAAAAAAGAAACCACATTACACATTAATATCCTCAACAGTAAATTATGCTTAAATGAAGGAGAAATTAATGAATATTTATATTATATTTAACAACATCAACAATCACTGCACTGCATGTGGTTGAAAGCAAAGAATGTGAAGGACGTGAGGGAGCCCACTAGATGACTTAGTGACACACGCTCACAGTGGGAACACTCAGAGAAGCTGTGCCCCAATAACATATGGTTGAGCAGAAAACAGAGCGCGCTAACGGTTACCAAATGACTCCCTGCTCCGCTCAGAGGCATACCGACATGCCTCACACGACCAGTTCCACAGGTCTTGACACAAACAGCAGCCATCATGAATAATGTTCACACACCTCTCTAACCCTGTAGAGAATCACACTCAGCTTTGATGCTCTAAAGCTGTAAAGTGTACGTGTGTATTCTCCTTGTGTGTTTGTACGCGTTCGTTTTTTCAAACAGGGAGCGGGACGTGAGCGTGAATAAAGCAAAAAAGGAGGGCATCAAAGAGTCACGTGCCATGTCGTTCAAGGTTGTTCATTAAATGTACCAGAGTAAAGCTATGGAATTAATTTATAACCATATTTCAAAACTGAATTTTTTTTTTTTGCAAGATTGAAAAAACTGTATGCAGCACTGAAGGCTAAAATACTGTTGTGATCCCTGAAAAAATGTATTGCAGATCTGCAGAACTCTTTTTACAATGTTTCTCCAACCCATTTTCAGAGTTTGAAATTTGTCACCCATCTCCCCATGTATTTGGGTTTTTTTTTCCGTGCTTGAAACCTAAAACTGCTGTGTACATTTTGGTAAAAAAAAAAGTTTTGCACCCATATTGTACATTATTCTTTCAAGAGTTTACGGCACCCACTTTATAGACTATATAGAGTTCTGCTTACATATTTGCCAGTTTGGCATCGAGGTCGCAAAGCTTTGGTCTGAAAACCTGAAACTCTGAAACAGCCTGGGTTCCTGGTCACAGCGGCAGTAGCTCTAATGTTTATTCTTTGCTACAGTTCAATTATCTTAATTTCCAGGTTAGGTATGATATGGATGTCAGTTATTACCAACAGTATATAACCAGTTCACTTAGTTTACTGTCTAATTCATCTTACAGAGCAACTTGCAGATTAAAGTTTTTTCCAAATGCATTCTTAAAAAAATTATCTTAAAGATTTTTCGTTAAATGAATGCCTGTAAAGTCATTATCCATCGCTGAATGAGATAACACCATGGAGACTGAGTCTATGCCCCACTGATGAAAGCCTGTGCAATTGCTTTTATATCAAAGATCACTGTTAGGCTGACTATACTGTGCAAAAGTGGCACACAGATAGTTGTGCATTTTCCATCTCCAGTGGTGGTTGGTCCACTAGAGAGTGTAAGCAGAGCTAATGCAAAAGACTCAATCCTCAACTCACTTCTGTGTAACAGTGCTGGGAATTACAGCTCTTTGAAGGGAGCCGAATCTTATGGCTCCATTCCTTTCAGAGAGCCGTTTGAAAGAGGTGAGAGAGTGGTCGGACTCGCAATAGTGCCTGCACTCTATTCTCCCATGTCAACACACATATTTAAAATTCCACACTTTTAAAATTTAAAAGGAAACAGCAGAATAATGTAGAAACAATTAACGTCATTGATTTGCCAATAACTACAGAGATGTCAACAAAAGAACAACAAACTTGGTGGAGGGTTATGATGTTGCTCACCGTCGGCACTATGTTGTGGTGACATGATTCCGCCGATGTGACCTAGTATAATGGAGTTGCAGTTGAAAAATGCTGCCAGTGGTAATTCAGCATAAAGGGGAGTGGATCTAGGGCGGGCAGTGAAATTTGGGCACAACTATAAAATGAATGGCTCTCACCTACAACTCAGTTCCCATCATTTCTCACCACAGAGCCGTTCAAAAGAATCGCATTGTTTGCGAACATCACAACACTATTGTGCAAAGTGGGGTGTGTTTTTCCAGGTCTCTAAAAATGTTGCAAGTCTCCTGATACATCCATGGAATTAACGGGGCTACTATGACCAATAAACATTATGATGGATGATATCACTGGTAACTTGATTTCACACAGGAGACAATATTTGGATCCCTGGGAAGTGAGGTTGTTTGAGGTCCAAAAACACACCTGCTGTTATTGCCATAGGTGTCGCCAAAGAGAAAAAACAAGATCTTCAAGGAAGTCCTTCAAACTGAGCTTCACACAGCTGACCTGCAGACATGCAGGTTCAGGACAAAAACAAACTAGTAAATAGAATGTTTTTATTCATTTGCAGACCTTGCAGGCCTTTTCTAAAATGGCTTTATAAAATCTGATGGTAAGACAAGGTTCATGTTTTGTGTCTGTAGGTGAATCACTGGAACATTATGTTCCATAAAATGCTTCAATCATCCACAAATTTCTCAGGTCATTTTGGAATAGAAATGTGCTTTCATCAGCACAGGAATTTCTCTGCCCACATAGTTTTTTTTGAATAACACTGTTTTTCCAATGGACACATCAAAAGTCTCTCAAGGATTTAATAACTGAAAAAACCTTGTGTACATCCTTTACCAGATGCTAACACTGGAAACTGCATGTGCAGGCTGCGCGGTGGCAAATCTGTAGCAACCTGCTGGTGATCTCTGACAGATTGCTGCTTATTATTTTTCTTTAAGGTTGTTTACACAAGTTAATTTTACATTTACAGAAAGGTTTGCTTGGAAAAATGGCAGAGTTTGAATTTGAATCAGTTATACTTTTAAACTCATTATAGTACAAGAACAAAACTTAAGGTGATCGCCAAAGTAATAACAAATTATCCTAAGGGGAACATAAATGTCTGCACGAAATTTCATGGCAATCCATTCAATTGTTGGTCAGACATGTGAACCACACGGTGGCACAGCAGGAAAAGGAGGCAATCCCCAAAGTAATAGGGATTCATCCTCTGGGGACCATAATGTCTGTACAATAAGAAAAGTGTCGTGACATTGCCGTTAGAGGCTTGACTGTCCCATTTGTGAAACTAAAATTCCCTTTTTAACTTTCCAGACACCTGCAGAGCATATGGAATGCTATGATGTGTCACAATGTTGGAAAGATGAATTGCCTTCAGGGTTTACAGAGGCAAACAGAAGTGAACACAGTGTGATCTCAGAAGTTTTGAGTTCACTGACCATCTGTAATGATCGGAGGCAACCTTAATTACTACGGCTCATCTCCAGTGTAATCAAAATTCAGAGAGCAGGTTTATAATCAAGTGCAATTAATCTGCTAATATCCCCCCAGTGTTGGAATAATGGGGACTCTAACAGGGCTCGTCTGTTGTGACTGCTCCACTGCTGTTTGCTGGGTGGCTCATTCACAGCGGGAGACGCTGAATGCTTTTTGACAGGTATTTTACAGCATTCATATCACCAAAGTCAATTTGTATAAACTACTGACATCTCCCATAAGGGCTGCTCCTGCAACGCACATTTCTCCCGGCTAAACAGGTTTCCAATCCTCAGTGAAATAGTGCATGTAAATTACCCCGTCCCATTTTCTAAACAATATCGATTGTGACAGAAAGGCGCAGGATCATATACAGGAACATTTGTATATCAGCAGCACAAAACAGCTTTTAACATATGATGATGGAAAGGAAGCGACCGAGGGAGGGTGCCGAATAAAACCCAGAGTCCCTTTTTCAAGAATAAGTGGATAACAGCACCGTGTGTTTATGCTGAGAAGACACTCGGCCGTGTTTCCTTGCAGGCCATCAACCTGAGCCAACAGAGAGAGCGCAGGCCCCCCACATACAATGATTGGCTGGGGGGGTCTGTACCATTTCATTTCACAGTGTGTGATAAATGGGTAATAGGAGAGTGCACAGTGTACCTGGCAGAGTGAAGCAATGCTGAAGTCAATTTTTGTGCTTAAAATTTTTATCGCAATTAACACATTCATGTGCTAAAATACAAATACACTGACATTTTACACTGTTAATTTCTTTACTTCAATTATGCAAAGGTTACTGATTATTTTTGTAGAAGCCAGAGTCGCCGACGGGAGGCATCAGCATAAATCAGCAGTAAGGTGCACTCTAAGCTCTCCCCACATCCTTGACTGCTGCTGACTTTTGCGCATTCATAATAAATGAAATCTGTCTTTTATAATTCAACAGAAAAAGGAAACATGCCGTGATTTAGAGAAGAAAGAGCTGGTCTAGAGAATTCCATTATATGATGTGTTTTTGGTAAAAGGGGATTTACTGTATTGATAGACTACATGAAATTCCTTTTGCTGTTATTCATATTGACATTAATCAATGTTTTCCCAAGTATTTGATCAAAAACTCGCCTGTAGGACTTAAAGTGAAATCAGGTATGTATAGGAACAAAATCCAACTGATAATAATTGAGCAGACTGTTGTGGCATTGACACTACATTGCGAAGAGTTTACAGATTGTGAACTTGTAAAGAAAAACAATTAAATGGCGTTAACCTTACAGCAAAAATCACAAATTACAGAGGAAGGAGAAGCTCTGTCTTAGAGGCTTTATGAAAACATAATTTAAATTCAGACAGTGCTGGAAACATGCAGAGCCTCTCTTCATAAGGTCTGGGGAATTGGACGTGTATCTGCATTGCTTCAGGTTTTTTTCTTTTTCTTTCATTTCATATGTGTAATTTATTTCCTAACATGTAAAAGGTCTAGTCAACACCAACATAGGCAAACGATTATCGTGTGCTGCTTGTTTACATGCAGTGACACCGAACCATTTCTCTCTTAGGTAGATGAATATAGGTTTTGAATGAATTCTCTGAGCACGAGTTTGCCCACAGGGTTTACCTTAATATCTCAGAATATGCTGCTTGTAGGGAAACTGACCAAATGAAATTGCAGCTGTATAAATTGTCTAAAAGATTAAATGTGAAGAATCCAATAATGTGTTTAAATATACATGTAAATCTATACCAAACCTTTTGAAATATGAGGCATGAACTTTTCTCCCGTAGGCCAATAAACTAAGGATCAATAATTCTATAAATCCAGTCAACATGTAAGGTCAAGGCAGAGCAAATAACAGTAACACAAATGAACTGTGCGAAGGGGGTCACGGGGGGTACAGTTCACGGAATATGTCAGCTAATCCCCCAGGAACTAGAGGAGGTGAGAACACAAGCCCCCTGTGGAAAACAGCTGTCTGCACAGAATAAAGCCGCTCAACGCACAACAATTTACACCCAACTCACACTCATTTTCGATGAAGGCACAGGCACAGTGCTTTGCATCAAGAAAAGGAAGAAAAGAACATTCCATTACAAAACCAGAGAGAGAATACAGGTATCTCAGAGAGATTGTCGTCCCTTTGTGATCAAAAAAGGTTAATTTGGATGTTGTCTGCATAATAATGATCTCTGCTACTATTGTTTCATAAGGTGTGGCCAGATGGATGTATATTCATGTTAATTGTAAGGGTTACAGGGATTGAGCCCTGGAGAATCTCACACATCTCATGTTGATCTACTTGAATCGCTAATCACCAATTAAGACTGACGAGTTCCTGTCCTTTGATTTGAGCCAATAAAGCACTGTGCCTGAGAGTCCACACTCAGTTTTCCAGGATACAAATAATAATCAGGATACTATTGTGGGTGTGAATGCACTGATTACTGCCCACATGATTCGCCTCTGTTATTACATGGCCTTGATGAATACACAAATATTGGTCAATTATGGTATTCTTATCATTCTAATGTTTTCTTTCTGAATAGCAGACTGTTGCTACCGATGTGGTTCTGATCACAGCCTCTGAAAAATCACATCTATCATATCAAACTACAGAAAGAAGTTTAGTCAGCCTGTTGTCTTTGGACAAAATTGAAAGAGAAGAAAAGAAATAAGAGGAGAGAGAAACAGCCAAACCATGAGAGATTAAAAGACACAAAGAGCAGTGCGACAGACAGTGGGTGAAACGAGACCCTGCCATGAAGCGGAAAGATCCCACATCACCCTGTCGGGTTCCTTTCCGCTATAACAACCCACTCGCTGCACACTGTCTCTTACTTGATCTTGTGTGGACTGAAGTAATAGATAAATCACATAAAACACAAAAGTTATCTGATAAGACAGGGTCAGATACAAAATATTACAGCTATTTCTCCTAGTAATTCATATTCAGCTAATTATTTTCAAATTTGTTTTGAGGGAAACATTATATCGACCAAAAAACATTTTTCTATTGCCAAACTACATGCCTGGCTATTTGCAAACAGTGTTGATGTTGAACCTTTCAGTAAAACTACAACTACATATTGCATTCATTTTCTGCTGGAATAAGCTTTCTTGCCATACACACACAGCGACAACAGCAATATTTTTATTGGTTCATGTATAACCTGAAAAAAAATGCTGAAAAAAACCTATAACCAAATCAATAATATTTGCCTAATCTTGGCAAAAAATGTTTCAGAAAAAAATAAAATGTAACCGCAGACTGAAGATGAAGTCACAAACTTGGGACTCTGGTTTTACTGTCCTGCACTTTGAACTGTCACTATACAGCTAAGCAAGTTCCTTGCATGTCCAGCATTTTACATTGATGTAGTTTTATTCACTTCACAAAGCGTTGTCAGTGAACATTATCCAGTCAGAGATTAAACTGTCACCACAATGTAATTATGAAAACAGTAAATTAATATAAAACGTAATTTCTAGGGAGAGGGTTGAATATGAACGGCATCAGTGATTATTAGAACCGATGTGTGTCAATGATTGAGGGTGGGCTCATTCTGAGTTTGTGCTTAGTCAATCCAAATGTGTCCATAATAGTAAAAAATTATTTTGCTTAGCTGGGATGTATAATAAGTTACAGAACCAGACAAGAAATGAAATCCCAAGCACAGATAAATTAACAACACTGGGCCTTTTTCACACTGCATATCCTTTGACAGTACTGGAGGCACAGAGGCAGTGAGCTGAGTGTTTGCAACACCTCTGCAAACAGACATGGCAACCGAGGTGTGTCTGTCTCCGGTGATGACAGCACAGAGGAAAAAAACATGCTCGTCATGACTTATCAAAAGACGGAGAGACTGGGGTGGTTTGAGGCTTCAAAAATCAGAGCCCTTCTTCTCTACTTTGGTCATGTTTTATTTATGAAATTGAACACTTCAGGTTAGATTTTCAAGGAGCAGAATGAAACATCAAGCAACTCTACATGCTGTCAGAGTGAAAAACATGCAATTGAAAAAGTTGTCCAGTACTTTAATGGTCAGGATCCCTACAGACTGAACTGCAAACGAGACAGTGATGAAATGGGAAGACGGAATAGGAAATACCTTTAACTGTGATGCTTCCTGTGCTGCTTGCCACGCCAAACTGGTTTCTTGCCACGCAGGTGTAAAGACCTGCATCAGATTTGGTTGTATTCCATATGCGGAGATTACCGTTGTCCAGAATTGAGACCCTTGAAAAAGAAAGGCAAATCATTAATATCGCTGCAGTATCATCAGTTTATAGTGTTAGTAACAAATGCTGCTACTGTAAGACTAGGAAATTCTAACTTTGTGGCATACGGTAACATAGCAGAGAAGATCAGTGACTAACACAGCAGAGAATATTTCTCAGTGTCTCTAATTAAGTTCTGCTTCTTTGCAAATGACAGCGATGAGAAAGAGGATCGCATTTTAAGGGATGATTAATTCAGCACATGACTTCAAGATATCCAGGACAACAGTTACTTCATGCCCTTTATACAATGGCCACAAGTGCTTCAAAAAAGGTCAAAAGGCCTTAACAAAATATGACATTTTCTAAATAACAAGCCAGAATGGAAATTGTGCCCTTGAAAGCAAGGTACTGTGGGAAATCAAGGGTCGACCAACTCATCAAAGCACATTGAATTTTAATTATCTGAAATGCTCTGCTGAATCTGCAAACTGCAGGTATGTAACAGCGTCAGCCTAATTGTGAGGGCGGTAAAATGATGTGTGGCCGCTAAATTGCTCTGCTCACCTATGAAAAAAGTCAAAGCGAACAGATTGGCCGCTGCTATGTTAAAGGGAGTTTTAGAGGATAAGGCAAATTGAGGAAAAAACAACAACCTTTGGGTGGGATAAAAAAAATGAAATATTAGCAATGAAATCAATAATAAATCAAATGTTGTCAATGTTTTTAAAAAAGATATAAACATTCAGATTTTGTATTCAGCTCCCCGGAGAGTGTTGAAAGAGTCCCTGATTTGGTTTATGGTGTAATTAATTTTGGCATCCTGGAGCTTTGCTTTTATACAGCTGAATGCATCTCTTAGTTAGCCGACCTCTGAGCTCATGTCTAGGGAGATATGCACTTAGGTTCTGTAGGTTAGGCGGCATTTACTTTTTGACAGACCGAGGAGTTTTCGCACTGTTGGAATAGTAGTGGATGTGATATTATAGGGTTGCTCTCCTTCTTTGAGCTTTGGTGCCAGTGTTCTGTGTGGAAGATCCATTATCACATGTCCTTCTAAAAGGCTGTCCCCCAATACTTTTTGGTTTAATGTAACGCAGATAGATTTCTAATTGGTGTTGAAATATATTGTCTTCACAGCCTATAATTATTCCTCAACTGCTTCTGATCGATTAAAAATATCTAATAAATCACATTAACTCTAATTATATACAGTGGTGGACAAAGTTGTTCAGTCAAATTATTACTTTTGAGTTAAAGTACAGGAGTACTTGCTTTTAAAAAATACTTACATATTCAAACTACTTCTAAAAACAATCTCAAAACAGTGTTGTACTTTAACAATGCATAAGTGCAGTCAAGAATACATGGGTGTACATTCTGCTACGTTATGTTTATTTAGAAAACATTATTTACATGTTTAAACCCACATGCTACAGATTTCTTGATTTGCAGCACAAATATAATAGAAATGATAGAAACAACCAAAAAGTCCTTATGACCAGGGAAAATGTCAGCTGCCATCATTACCAGCACTAAATGAACTGAGTTCGCTTTGCGTTTGCTCTACATTCAACCATGGAGACATGCGAGGTACAGGTACGGCAACACCACTTAGACAAACCACACTCAGAACAAAAGTAGCGAGTAACGAGAACATTCATAGAAATGTAGTGGAGTAAAGTAAGAAGTTTCCCCAACAATGCAGACTGAGCTAAAACAGAGTAGAGATTCATGGACACAGAAGTCCATATGACAAAAACAACAGTTTATCAGCTTCAGTGTTCTTATTTGTAGCAGTGATGTGTTGCACTTGTGAAATGTGGTCTCTAACATGATGTTATATTGCACATTGCCCCCCAAATATTATATATTTTTATATTTCCCCCTCTTTCTCTGCCTACATTGGGTCTTTTTAATGAAGTTGATGTGATAAGAAAGTGCAGAGATCTACTTCTATAACCACGTGGTGCTGCTGAGTGAAGACTTCTGGGTTCATATCAGGCTGAGAGAAAGTGCTGAATGCAAAGTAGCCAACAATGGCCATCAGTTAGATGAGAAGCATATTGCTGTGTGGGATGGCCCACAGTTAATGGCATCAAAGCCTGAGGCCGATAAATTTGAAGAAAATGGCCCATTTAATAGCACCAGTTCTAGAACTGACCATAACCCTAAGCACAGTAAGCACAATTAAAACAACTACCATGCATTAATTACACTGCATAGCCGGCGCTCTGTGTATATACAAAAGTCATCTGAAGGAAATTGTAACTTTTGATAATTGTTCTCCTTTACACTGCGTTTTCGCCACATATGCAATGTTTTATGATTCGCCAAGTTGAGCAATAAATGAGTAAAAACAAACTGTTGTTATCTGAAATAGAACAAGCTCTGACCCAATTGAAGTTAACCAGCACAAAGCTCACAGCAATATCTCAACAAAACTAAGTACCTGCATTTGTGAATTGTGCTCTCTATATCCACAATCCCCTTTTCCTCAGGGACAAAACAGCTATCATGTGACTTGTGCATCGAGCATCTTGTAAGAGGAGCCTCAACAGAGAGCGAACAAGTGGTACTGCATGTGAGCACAATGGCTCTTATAGAGAGTTAAATCCTCAGTAGCCCTCCTGTAGAGCCAAGACTGTTCCTAGCTATTCACTGCATCGTCTACCCGTTTCAGAAGCTGTATATGAAGACTTGGGATGCACTTTTCTTTCACCAATATTACCCTCAACGGGAGCAGACCAGCTGTCGGCACAAGTTTTAATCATTTTAGTCTGAAGTTAATGGAAGACGAGGCAGATGAAGTCAAATACAGTAGAAGTTAACCGAGGCACAGCAGTAGTAAATAAGAGATGGAGGCTGGCTATTAACACGTTTAGTTGTGCTCCTGACTTCCCTCTACTCTGTCAGGGCCCAGACAACATGTCTGCATGATGTGCCCGTTATGTGAGAAGTCATTTCCCACCTCCATCCCGAGTGAAGCCAGCAAAGGGGCAGGTATCAATAATTCACAGCTGAGATGAACACAAGTGAACCTCCTTTCATCCTTGCCTCACACAGGTTTAATGGACAGAGCAATAATTCTCCTAAGAGGAGGCAATTATTTGGAACAAGGCAGGATGGCCAAATGCACTCGTGTAATCCTAAAAAACACAGGTGTGTATTTTGGATGGGATCAAGCCTCTGAGGACAGGGGCTGCACAGTGTTGATCCTCCCTGCTCTGTGACAAGATGAAAGAGACAAATAACATCAGTCACCATGCAGCTATCACAGTACTGTGAAGTGGAAATCGCAGGAAAGAGCCTTGTCCAAAGTAAAAACCTGTTTTTGTTATTTCCTTACATTCTCTTTGAGATGCTGTTAACAGATGCACGCGTTGCCTTTTTGTAAGCTTCCTCGCAATCAAAAAGGCACTTGAAAGCCTTGTTTTGATGTTTCATTCAGACATATTTTGTCTTTGATCTGTTTGATAAATTCTACATTCTGAGAGGAAACTGTCACAATCCAAATAATGAGTCACAAGAAAAGGCAAGAAATTGTGCGTTGAAAGCAGCGGCTTTGAACTGAGTGTGGGCCTGAAATGTAGAGCGAGCTTTTAATGTCAGCAGCAGGAGCGTCATGCTCAAACAGCGAAATCATGTTGCTTCCTTTCTACATAAACAGTCTAACTAGCTAATACCATGGAAAGGAGTGCGCTCACAAAAATCAACACACAAACAATATGCCTAATCACACACTACAGTGTGATTTGAGAGTTTCAAACAGGAACATTGATGAATACTTAGTCACTTCGTGAGATGCCATGGCTGATTGGTAGCATGACTGCAGGGTGGAGGCCTGTATCCGTCGTTACTTAATTAACAGGGTAAATAAAGCAGGCTTGTGAAAATAGGGGTTAAGATTCTATCAGTGGAATTACTCAGCCATGAGACCACAGGAAGAGAGATCATCATGAGCTTATGGTGATTTTACCAAATAATTAGTCTCAGCTTAGGCCTTTTACACACAAAGATTATTGCCTCACTGCACACACAGCTTGCTTAACTCACTATCGCAGCCATTTGCGACCATTTGCTTCCAAACACCAGTCGACTTGATGCAAAAAGTAAATGTGAAAAAAGTACTGCAGGGGATGTGTTGGATGCTGTGTTTGCCCACCACGTTAAGCTCCCAGATAAGGTGAGGTGTGTTCTGTGTTACTATTTCCAAGCCACACTGACCATCATCGACCTACCTGCAGGTGATGTTTCTAATCATAATTGTATCAAAACGTCAGTGTTGTTAACAGCGCTGCAGGCGAGAGGCTGTAATGCGGTGAGTGTGCGTAGAAAGGGACGAGGTCACCATATCCTCTGAGCCGGGACAAGGGGTGGGACCTAACTTCAGGTGTTGATCTATGCTCTTGACTGCTTTAAAAACCCTGAAGTGTAAAGGGGGGAAGGACTGTCTGAGATAAATTGAAAGGCTGTCTCTCCTAAGGTTCCCCACAGTGTGCTATGCTGGAGAGAAATGGCCTTGTCAGCGGCATAAATCAAGCCCAGCTGTGCAATGTAGACCCAGGACGCTAAAACCTGCCGAGCGCAATGCAACTGTGGTACAACTTCTCAGATGTCTGCTTTATGCAGCATCATGACTTACCAATGCGCAAGCTCTTTCCTGGTTAAGTTGTCAACATCAAGGTTAACTGTCAATTAGGCGCCATGGATTTTTGGATTTTGAGAGTATTTATTTTTTCCTCTGACCGTTTGGGCCTTTAACTGTGAGACAGTGATAAAAGTTCTCCTGTTCCAAAGATTGTCACGTTGTCACTTGAGCTGCACCAGAATAGCAGAGCAGAGTGAACCAAACTAAACCAATATAAAACAATATATAAAATGCCAACTATGGCATTGATTGAAAAAAAAAAACTGCTGCTTGAATAGACAGACTTGAAAAGTATTTTTGAATTATTTATTAATTATTAATTAGTATTTTGAATCATGCTTAAGTAACAATCTCAAACTTTTTTATTTAAATAATTGTCTTTTAAGTCACTATCTATCACCGAAATGAGTTAACACAATGGTTATCAACTGATGAAAGTCTCTGCATTTGCAGTATATCATATTTTTATGGACTGGGTGTCTGTGGAGACAATCGCGGAAAAAATCATAAGCGGCGCCCAGTTAGTGATGAATTTTCCATCAGCACATCAGTGGTCTGTCTGTCAGACAGTGTAGGCGGATCTAAGTGGCTGCACTCCGGTTTCTGTAAGCATTGTGAGAAAACGGTAATCTACTATGGCTGAACAAACAAGGAAAAGATTGATGACTACAGATACAACAGCAAAAATAAGTGAAAATCCAAAGAAAAAGAAACAAATTTGAAGCATAGATGAAGGCAAACAGTCTACAAACGAAAGTGAGGAAAATCAAGAGACGTCTGGTTAAATTGGGACGAGTGCTCTTATAATTACTGATTACAGCCAGGGTTACTTTAAATTAAAATTTAAAAAAACATGTCCATACATGTATACAGCCCTACTTAAGTGTATTTATTTGGACACCATCAAGTCAAACCACAGGCTAGATGGCGATCAACATGCATTCAATATCAATTCATAACTTGCATGCAAATAAACAACTCAGTGATCAGTGCTTCACCTATTTTGACATTCCACCCACTGCACTACCACAAGTGTACACAAATAAGATAAGTTTTATAGTGCTCGAATCTGAATGTGAAACGTCAGGGATGTGTTTGAAACCACAGCAGAAGAATTTATCTCCTCACACTTAAAAGAAGCACCTTGAGCTGCTCCAGAGGAGCTAAGATTCAATGCTGAAAACAAAAACTCTTCAGAGCTGCAAACTCTGCAACTGGATGTGTAGTTGTTTGCTGTTTTTCTATTTGGCCACATTAACAGTAGAGTAAGTTGCAGGCAATACTTGAAATGACTCTCTTTTTGGTTCACTGTGTATTGACAGTTGTCTCCAGGGCACCAGCTAGCTTTAAAGCTTCTTTGGCAATATTGTTGCTTTATAAAACACGGCCGGGGGACAGGTCTGCTGGGCTGCGACGCAAGTATTAATCTCTTACTCAGTGAAATGCACACTAGTGCTACTGCTCCACTGTGTATTACCATAATGTAAGCAGGGAAGTGGCAAGTTCTTCCCCTAAGCCTTTGCAGCCAGGATAAATTTTGTTTTCTTTTTTTTTTGTTTTACTTTTTTGACAGCATGAATTTTACACTGGGGGACTACATTATAATACTAACAGTCCTAGATACCATTTGAATATTGTATTTTCCATTGCAGATTTATTTCTAAATAACAACAACAGTTAAGCCTCAATTTCCATAACGCTGAGATGTATGAAATTAATTGTACAATATGTTTTGGTATTTGGTCTCATCTGACAATAAAGGGAAAATGTGTTCAGGATCACATAATGTCCCCAGGTATGAAAATGCTGTCAACTTTTTATCAGTGCCTCTAATGAAAAAATAACAAACAAAACCCTCTCTTTTTTACTCTACACACATACGCACACACGTGTCCAAGGACCAGTGCTGATGAACCTTCACAGAATAAATGTTGTGTAAAAGTATGCATTTTTTAATATGGCGGTGTCTTAATGAAGCGGGCTGATTGAGAACGTCTTAATTCCCGCCTGTGGAACACGATGTGATTGTGTTGGTAATTGCATCGCGAGGAGAGGGAGTTTATCGGCCTGGGCCACGGAGAGGTTTGTGTATGTACTTCCAGAGGATTCCTTTAATCACAAATTGCTCTCCAGGTCTATTCCCCGTCCAAAGATATTCATCTCTTCTTCTGTGCTGAGGTATCCCTCCAGGAATAAAGAGCACACACACATGTTCCACAGGAAATTGTCATAGGAACCAAGATGGATTACTCATGCTGTGCTGGCGGATTCTCACTTTGAAAAATGATATCCGCCACAGTCTTCAAGATAAAAATAATCCCAGCAAGCAGTACATGGATGCAGACGGGTAAAGAGGGTTCTGACCTAATCTCAGCAAACATCTCAAATTCACTTTATCTCTGGTCTGAGATTTCGTTTTGTCAGTCATCATCAGATTCTTTGCAGAACCATGTTTTTCCTCCCTAACCCCACCCTGCAGCAAAAGTAAAAACTGCTAATGTAGCAAATATACAGTTGGAATGATAGATGATGGAAAATTTAGAGCACTACATGATCTGAAGTCTTAATGACTTGAGGGATACACTCCGCCTGTGAGTGATGCAGTGAGATGTAGGAGGTTCGATCATAATGGCTGGAAGGTAAATTGATCTACTAATCATTTAGATGGTCCCTTAATACAACAACAAATTCAATTAATACCCTTCATTAGGACTGACAAGCAAAGGCTGATGTACAGTCTGGCCGTCATGGAAGTGTTCTTCAGCATAAATCACCACGATCAAAAGTGAAAGAGCCATCAGGGGCATGTTAAATAGTTTTAAATTCAATTTAGTTATTTTCTTCCTTGCTGTTTTTGCATGTGGAGACAGAATGGAGGTGAAGTCATACATTATAGAGTCTCAGTGGTTCAGTAACCTCAGTGGGCAAAGAGACCCATCATATTTCTGGCTAAGTTTAGAACACCGCTGACAACATGGTGGTTCTGTTGATACTTTTAGCAATTTGAAAGACCCAGTTTTTCTAAAACAATTTAATACTTTAAAAAAAAAGTGTTTAAAAGACAAATCTTGTGGCATACAAATGACAAAAAAAGATTACAGTCTTAAAAAGAACAATTAATGCTGTAGTAGGTAACATTATTAAAACTAACTTTTTGTCATATTTGCTCAAATTGTCATTTTAAACATGCAGTAGTACATGAGAGAGATAATCTGTAGAAAAAAAATGTTCTTCTGGCTCCTCCTACTGCTCCTAATGGCATTTGTAAGAATCCACCGCTCCCGAAACGCAACAACCAATCAGAGCTGAACAGTCTCTCAGGCTCCTGTCAATCACAAGCTGCGCAGCACCACTACTCTGCACATGCTCACATGGTCAAGCTCAATTTCTTCAATGTGTGCAGTATCAGCAGGTTCATGTCCACAAAGGCTTAAAAACAACCACCGGGAATGAAAAAACTGCCCATCCCTCCATTGCTAAGTACGGCTTACACGACAAAGATTATAAAACCGGAAAAGAGAAATGAGGAAAAGCAAGCTAAAAAGAAAGAGTTGGACCGAGACAGAAACGAAACGAGACTAAACATCGGAGAGGCATTTCCGAGGTGGAGAGAGCTACGGGACCTGAAAGGATTAAAAAGCGATGCTGAGTTACACACAATTCTGTCAATTCGGTCACAATTGTCATTTCTCGTTTTTACCGGTGTGTCTACCATATTGTATATCTGGCTCCTTCAGTTGCTGGGGTTACTAGCCTGCTCGCACATGACAGCCTCCTCTGCAGGGAGGGCTTTCGAGGCAGGACTGAGCGCCACGGAGAGAAAGGGGGGAGGGACCTGGAGGTTGTAATCTTTTAAATTTTAAAGCAAAATCATTTTTGCATCATTTAAAATAGCAAATTCTGTTGCTTTCCCAGCTGAAGTTAGCTAGGTAACTTAGCTGTGTAAAATTCACGAGTTGTTTCAAAACTGGTTGAATTTATATTTCTATATTTCAAGATGACCTATATAAATCAAGAACCCTGCAAGGGTCTTTTAAGTGATATTGCGCTAATTAAAGACTGAGGCTAAAGCTAACAAACCCCAAGAAGAAGTTTGCATCTTTACCAGTTGACGTAAAAGAATGAAGAAGCAGAGGTTAGATGCTTCATTGCCTGACAGAACATGTGAAAATTTAGTTTTTGACTTATTCAAATGTTGTTTTTTTCCAATACAGTGAACCTCAATCAGGGAAGGACTGGATTTAGGTTTCTACTTTCAGGTGCTATAAACCCTATACTTTTGCTCTTTAAGGTTTAAAAAGGCTCAAAGACACCAGACTCTAATTTGTGTATGAAGCATCACTCTTAAGTCCCCTTGCACACTGCTTCAGAGTGTGGAGAAGTTCAATGCTTGACAGACTTCCTGTAGTCTAGTTGCTACTGACTACAAAGTATAAACATGAAGATAATGGGCTACTTATTTATCCAATTTTAAGTTTATCTGATGATTACAGAATGTCAAACACACAGCGCACTTTTCCCTCCTTGGAGCGCCACACATCAACTAGTGATTCATAGTGATCTGCAGGGAAATGTCCTAGGCAGCAAATGGCCAAGGGTTAGACACTCAGCATGGAAAAACAAGATGCAAAAAAGTAGAGCAATAAGAAGCATCGCAGTCTTACTTGAATTAAACATAAAACCAAGCCATATTAAGTCATTCTGCTGGGAGAGTTAGCCTACAGTAGCATCCCTTTATGTTCACTTAGTTATACTTCCCCATAGGTTTTTAGGTAAACTACCCTACTGGCCATCCAAGCATCCATCCATCATGAATGATAAGGTCAAGAGTGAATTATAAAATAAATGCAGAACTTAAACTCTGCAAAACCAATCCAGACATTCAAACCAACTGATGAGATTATGTCTGCCTCCTGTGCAGTTCTTACTCTGAGAGATATTTGGATGAATAACACATTTAATCTGCTATGCTGATGTGTGTGCTAGTGGGCAACTCTGAAAAGTATCAGCTGTTATGTGCTGCAGCCAGGATCAGTTAAGCCTAAATCCTTGGTATGCTCCCATTCACAGGCGAGAGGCACCATACTCCTTCACGCTGCTTGTTTAAGCTACAGCCAGGGTGGAGAGGTGTAGGCAAAGACAAAATGAAAAGCACCAGTCAGCTGTCCGCAGCGTCCCTGTCAGGTAGTAAACCTTTCCTCTGGGCAAAGTAATGACATAAGTCTTTCTGGACATATGAGCTTTTTGTATTGTTGCCTGGCACTGCTCACTCACATTGCTAACCTCCACAGAGTCAGAGTCAGTACTACACTTCACAAGCAGATGTTCAATTACAGGCAAATGAGGAAATTAGAGCTCTGATGAGAAAAAATGTGAAGTGACATTTAAAATGTTTTTAATAAGTATAACAGCATGCAGCTGAAGAATGAGGAGACTGAAATAGCAGTCCTGGGCCACCCGTTCACACAGATCCTTTAATCACTAGCTTTATTAATACACCTGTTTCCATACAGCACTTATTAATTCCAAGTCTTCATAAAATCAAGCCCTGAGACATTTGATGAGACTCTTATTAAAATCTCCTTGAAACAGAACAAAGGCAACGTGAAAAGATAAGACGATATGAGATAAGTAAATTAATGCAAAGTTCACTGCTATGCCTCCTCCGCAGTGTTGGTGTTCTCCTGACACTGATTCTTCCTGGAGAGCGTCTGGCAGAGCAGATGGGCCTATAAATGGAGATCACTCTGTGAGACATCTCTTCATTTACGTGACAGCCATGCTTATTTGCTCTGCCAATGTAGGAGGGATGTCTAATATGCAAGAGGGACAGTGTACCAGTGGGTCACGACTGCTGATTGAATCTGGCCGATCCAGCTATAGCAAGTGTTGCTCTCTATACAGACTAATGGACTAATCTAAATCCAGGCCACATACGGAAACCCTCCTGTGACTTCTCACTTTAACTCAGTGAGCCTCTCAAAAACTTGTCACGTTAAGCTCGTACCTACAGCTCCGACATTAACAGACACCACTTAAAGCTATGAACATACCTAGCAGATGATTTCAAAACTGCTTCAGGGGTAAAATGAATCAGAGAACATCCTGTGATAGTAATTTCTCATGCTCACTGATTAATGCGCTACTCTCGCTCTTCGATTTGTGTGTCAATAGTTTGGCAAAAGTAAAAAGCAGTGTTAAAGAGAACTCAAAGTGTAAATCTCAGCTCAGGGGGTGACGAGTGATAAAAAAAGAAATGTGGGAGAGAGCAGGGGCATTAGGGCCAATTTCCCAACAGCATTTAGTTCCTCAAAGAAAATTTATTTTGAAATAACTGCTCCATTAGTGTGTCAAGCTGCTCAGATGTGGCCACTTTGAGATTTGATATTGTTTTCTTTATGACAAGGGTAATTGTAATTTGGACATGTTAAACATAGAATTTATGTACAATGAGATGTACAGCTCAGAGAGTGAAAGATATTTTATTCAATCTTTCGCTCTTCAAGGGGAATGGACAGTAAAACCTGTTTTTCAAGCCAGGTTTTAAAATAAATCCTTCTTTACACAAATTTTTCATACGAAACAAAAATGCTCTATATTGTCTTAAATTGCATAGATACAAATCAGGCTTACTGCATGTCTTGATAGAAGAGGTCATTGATTGTTAAGCTCCAAAGGAAATCTTATTTGTTACAATGAAAAAAGATGTAGAACATATTGTGATCGGGAAAAGAATTGTGCTTGATAGAACATTATACTGTGATATCTTTGGCGTAAAACTGATTTGTCACTTCCACCAACATGTTAACAATTTCAGTTGCATGGTTAGACCCCCGGAATTTACATGCAAGCATACAACCTCATTGTGTGTATGATTTCAGCACTCCCCACTCTGTTATTCTGTTAATCCGTGTCTTGATTCAAATAACAAAGCACGCTACTTAGCCCAACTAGCCAGCTTACAGTTTTCAAGCAGAGGAAAATTCTTTTCAAATATGAAATGCTGTAAATGGATGGAAGTCATTCATAAGTTGCTTCTGGTAGATTACAACTCCATGTTGGCATGTTGGTGAGGTAGATACATGTCTTGTACTAATGTTTCAAAGCTACAGATCTATTACAAAACAATTTTTACTTGAGTTTAATTTCTTAAAGCAAAAGCGTGTGCTCTCTTTTCTGGATAACAACGAAACCTTTGACCCATCATGTCCTAACAGCCTGGCCAGTGATTCCAGAAATTCCTTCCGTGTTCCAACATTTCTAGTCATAAGCCTGCTCTTTGCTGTGTTTTATGTAACCCATGGCTGTCCCAACTGATTGTCTGCATAAGCAGTGATTTACTTGCAAAGTGTGATAAAGACGCAGCTTGTTTGTTCTGACCCACCATGAATGCACGTACAGAATAAGCAGTGTTGATTTAGATGTTTTAACCCACTCAAGAGGGAGGTGTTTTCAAACAAGATAAGCATTTCAGTCTTATCATTTGACAACCAAACCGACCAATAAAAGCGATTTCTGGTTGCTGGCCAAGAGACCACAAAGATGATGGTTGCTGTGAGACTTCTTGGCAGCAACGTGCAGTTCAATCTTAAATGCATATTTTTCTTTTTTGTTTAAGTTTCTGTATGAGCTAACCCTATCTGGGAAATAGAATGAGGTAAAAGTGGTGATACTGTAAAAATATGTAACTATCTTGGTGCAGATATGAAGTTTTAATTTATGGACCAATATCAAACTGATGCAGGTTAATATCTCTGACTTTCAAATAACCTTCCCCAAGAAGAAAACAGTTTATACACACAACAGATGTGGCTTTTACATACTTTTAGATAGAATTAGTAAGACAAGCCATAATATATGAATGTAAACATTCCTGATATTTGGGAGACATTTTTCATTGCTTCCCTCTCTTTCCTGCAGCATCCTTCCTTTGTGTTTCTTTGTACATGCCGTGGGACTGAACATCCATGGCTGTTTGAAACCAGTTATCTGGGGTAAAAAAGAGCTGATAAAACTTTGAACAGATGTTACCTTGGCAACAAGCTTGCTGTACTCCCCCTGTTCAAAGATGTCACTCAAATGGTTACACTCCCAAGTGCACATTGACTGCTGCAGCTCACACTCGTGCACTATTTTACATTTTGTTTTATAAGTGTTTGTCTCGAAATCGTTGGAGGAATGTGCGAGGATGTTTGTAAAATAGAAACACTCCTTTTAGAATTATATGCTACATCACAATTAAAAACACAGTTCATGTCTGTGGGATAAATCAGAATCAGAATTTCATAAGGTGCCACATTAACCATTACACTTCCTCTAAGAATTACCAGCTTAATATCAGGCCCTACAGAGTTAGTCATTTCTTCTTCTCTTCAACAGACAGAGATCATCAGAGCAGACAGTGTCATGGACGGGCAGCAGAGACACTTGAGGGTTCTACTGATAAGCAGTTATTTCAGTCTAACAAAGTTTGACATTTAAAACCTCAAAGTTAACAGAATTTGTAGAATCCTGGAGTCCTAAATTAAGTTTCTGAATGTCACAAATGCAACAATCATTAGTTGACTGAGTCCAGAGCTCAGAGATGTTCTTCTCTGCTCTCTGCTCTGGCTCTACTCTCTTAACCACAAAGCAACTATTTACAATAAATTAAAGTATTTGGGATTTAAATAAATAAATAGACATGGTTGACGTTCAATAATTTTCTATTTCATCTGTATTGAGCACTTGCAGACGCAACAGGGCCTAACTGGCATTGGGACTGGGCAGCAGTTTGCCAGGTACATTTTGTTCTTGGAGTAGCACCCCCTCTCAGCAATTACAGTACACATAGAGCACCACATTCTGCCTACTGAGGTAGTCTGGCAACCAACAGCGTTCAAATTTTCCCCAGTCTGAATGCCCTTTTTGAGAGGTCCAAACTAAGAAATACAGTACATATAAATAGAACCATAAAAAAGAATATTATTTTTTATATAGCATTCCATCACATTGCCACACCTCATATTGTAGACGTATGACCTTTTTGAATGCACTTACCAAAAAAAATGCCATGGAACTTTTGACTGTCACTCAGGACTTAAACAGAGTGTGAAAGCTAAATATAGCAATAAAAAAGTTATTATAGGTTTATATTTTACAAAAGCATTACATATTTAAGGTTTATAATATGCTTCAAAAGAGAAAAAAATGCAACATGTTTTAACTGGCCATCTGTAGAAACACTGAAGCATCAGAGCGCCTGAAAACAACAGTGAGGGGATTTGTCCCAGCCACACCCGAAGCCTTTCAGTGCCTTCCTACAGGGTAAATACCTTCTTCAAAGGATCAACAGATCCAGCACAAATATTTGCATGACTGCCAAAGCCGATAGAGATTAATACCCAAGGTCTTAAAAGATGCTGTTTAAGGCAGTAAGGAGCAACATCTAGACATCAGCATGTCGTACAACAGCTCATATGAGGAAATTAAATTGAATGTCTGGTGTGAGCAGCTTCATTTATTCCTGCTAGTGACACTTTGAAATGGTTCAAGAAAGACGGGGACAGGTCAAGACAGGTGACGCAGAGGACAACTTCCGCTTCTCAAAGCTCTTCCTCAGTTTTGCCCTTGTCTGTATTATTCTGTAATTTATTGAGATTTTTCAAAAATATGCACCACCAAAGTAAGTCTTATTGTACAATCTAATAAAGAAAAACTTCTGCACATCAGGTCGTTGGTGGAGAGCACTTTTGCAAAAGGACAAACGTAAATAGAATCTATCCATGGCTTGGATAACACATTTTAGTACCTGGACAGCTGAGGCAACGGAGGAATTGGAGAACAATATTGTACCAAGGATAATTGTAAAGACATCTCTTGATTAGAAGCTCTCAGTTAAAGAGAAAGATGGTGCCAAACTTACCATACCACTTAAGGAGTGGCACTTAAAATTAGGTGATTTGAAAGACTGCAGAACATCCAGGAACATGATAGAGATAAAAGTCTACTGTAAGGGCTCCAACAACAAATACATGTGAGCTTGACTAAAAAAGGAAAACCAGCCGTGCTAAGCGTATGTCTGCTACCTCCCAGATGAACCAAACATCTGCTATGCACGCTTTGAGAGCAAATCCCCAGCTGATGAGGTAACAAAGGCCCACAACCAATGCCCGCCTGTAATATCCAGGGAATATGTGTGCAAATTCATGCAGTTTTGCAGCGATCTGATGGCATCTCTGGCTGAGCTCTTATGGTATGTGCATATTATCTAGCAGATGTCTTTACAGACTATATTAATCTGTCTGTGCTACAGCATGTTCTCCCCACAGGTTGCAAGACTGCCATTGTCCTTGTCCCCAAAAAGCCCCAAACCCTCTGTTTGAATGACCACTGCTCAGTATTCCCCTAAACTACCATGAAGTGCGTTGAGCGGTTGAGTGGTGTTGTTCATTGACTACAGTTTGGCCCCATCAGCTCATCAACATTTTGAGAGCCCTTGGGCTCAATCCCAAATCCTCCATCCTGACTCTAAAGATCGATGCACCCCAGGGTTTTGTGCTTAGCTCTCTCCTGTTCTCCATGTTTAAGCCTGACTGTGTGACCATCCACAGCTCAAACATAATAATTTGCTGATGACACACATGTCAGTGGCCTGATCTCTGGTGATGATAAGACTACCACAGAGGACTACAGGAAGCAGCAAGGAGAAGGACATGCCCCATCTCAATCAATGGGATTGCTCATGAAGATAATTATTATGTTCCAAAGGGTTCACATCAGTGAGGAACTGACATGGACTCAGTCAGACAACAGTTCCTCCAAAATGGACTCCAGGATAATCTGCAACTTCTACTGGTGCACAATTAAGAGTATCCTGTCTGAATGCATTGCTGCCCTTGTATGACAGTTAAACCGCCCTCAACCACTACGCTCAACAGAATGAAAACTGTACAGCCTTCATCCATAGATGACTTCAACACCCTGCGGTGTAGGAAGACGGCAAACAGGATCATTAAAGACCCCGTCCACCTCAGCCACAAACTGTTCTGCTTGCTGATGTCCAGCAGACGGTACAGCAGCATGTGGTCCCGCACCACCACACTCAGGGACAGCTTCATCCCTAAGGCCATAAGGCTTTTGAACTCTTGAGCTCACAAGCTCATTACTGTCACTGGACCTGCACCTTATAAATACTGATGTCACTTTCCCCCCCAGCTTTTAGTTCGTACCTGTTTATATTTATTTTTATACAGTCTTTACATCTTTCTTTATGATTTTGACTATGGGTCTATATGTCTATATTACTTCAATACTAACTCTTTATACCTTCATATTTGTTTTAGCATCACAGTGGATTTACTAGTGCAATGACTGTCTAATATCCTGTCCATAACCTGTCTACTAGTTTTGATTATCCATTTTTTCAGTTCTGCACAAAGGTCCACACACACACACACACACACACACACGCACGCACACACACACACACACACACACACACACACACACACACACTTATATTGTATATCTATTTGTATAATCGTTATATTTATATAATATTTTATTGTTCCTAGCATTGGGATTTTTAACTTACATATCCTATTCCAATATATTGTTTCATTTTTGTATCTTTTCATATCTTTTGTGTAAGTTCTCTTGAGTTTTCCTTTGACATATTTTTTTTAAATTGTCTGAGGGCTTTAAGAATTGTATTGCCAGCAACTGGCTCTTTGATATTGTTCTGCACATGACAATAAAGATCTTAAATCTTGGCATTTTTTTTAGGCTGCCCTCCATGGCTGACACGGCCCACTTACATACTCATCAGCAAGACCTGCTCTGCTCTGCGCTCTCAGCTGCTTTGTTCCAGCTGATGTCATCTAAACCTCGTCCCTGCAGGGTTGTCTGGGGTAGATAAGACACCCCCCCAATCCCCTCCACTGGTCTCCTGCAGAAAAAAAGAGGGCTGCTGCTATGAAGATGGATTACCCAGCTGGTGACACTAGTTCCCTTTCTGCTGAAGCCACGGTGGAGTGCTAACGCAATTAAGGCAATTAATCTTCAACAAAAGGGGTTCACAGCTACCTCTTGTGATTATGCACCTTGCAGGTGCATTACCAAACAGACCTGCTCAAACACGCACACATACATAGGCTGTATGTGTGTCAAAAGGCATATCTTTTATCTGGGTTTAATATATGCAAACAAAACATACATTTAATTAACAAGCAAGAAATACAGCACTTGTGCTTGTCACCCAGCTGATGTGGAAAATCAGGACGTTGTTTGTCCCATCATTTGCAGTTTACTCATTTGCATCAGTGGCCTGCTTTCACAAAACCCTTATGATTTTCAAAACAACCAGCAGAATAGGACTGAATACTGTAGTCCACCTACTGACGGGACAGCTATTACTGGGAGCCATTAAAAGGCAACTGTTCTAATGATTACCACAACAGATACATTTTTATTCTGTGGCATACATCACAGGGGTGAACTGTGTGTGTGTATGTCGCAGATAAGAAAAAAGGGAGATAATAGGGACGAGAGTACAAGGGAGCTTTTACCAGCACATTTAAAGACAATACAGTCTGTCACCATGGCAAAACATTTTCTTTTAATGTAACAGCTGAAACAGCTGGGACGGATGAATTTTAATTTCAAATCTGGGCTTTCTTTCTTCTTCTTTTTTTGAGGAAGCGGCACAGGTGGTCTGGGCCAAATATCATTTATTTAGTGAGTTAAAACATATTTCTGAACATCAAACAGGCTTTAAAAAATAAAAGAGTAAAGACAGTGTTCAACTAAGTGGCTGCAGTGAATCCTTCTAACAGTTACATCTAGCAATAGGTCCCTTATGTTAATTATTCAAGAGGATTTCAATTATTACATCCATGTATCTTTTATATATCTCATCAGTTGATCATTATGTGGTGTATAGTGAGGAATAAGTGAGAACTAAAAGACAAGTGTATGCAGTGATAGAATTTCATGGAAACACAGGATCACAAAGCCTCTTTAACACCGGGATGGGTTCTGCCTTTTCATTTATCACTTCAAGAGGACATCAATGCATGTCACGCCAAAGACAAATGTGAAATCAATCTAAACTATAAATTCAAAACAACAGAGTCAAAATGATCTGGTGCCCAGGTTGAAATGTGTGATGGAGGTGGCACAGGGCGAGTGAAGGGCACCAGCAGTGAAACCACTATGCAAATTCCCCCCACTTTGTTTGACAAGCAACAACACTGCTTTGTATATATGCAAAGCCTGGCAAGACACTGTGCACACAGCCCTGCTGTCAGAGCACAGTCATGCTAGAGTGGTGACACCCAATGGATGACCCCTGTCTGCGAGGAAGCTACTGGGCCAGACTTCACACTTCATTCCGACAGACACACACAAACACTGACAAAAGTTATCACATGTAGCGCACGCCACATCTCAGGGGTCAAACGTGGCAGGACGCTGAGATCGCCGGCTGTTCCTCAGAAAACTCGTCAGAAGTTGATTTATTTAATTTGTGGACCCTTTGTCATCCCTGCTGAGGTGAAAAGTACTTGATTAGCACTTTGAATTTTCTCAGCAGCCGATCTGTTTGGCCAGCACTAAAGAGCTGGAGATAAAACACTGCAAACCTCATTAACTATTACTCAGTTAGGCTTCATGCTGCTTTTTCTCCTAGCTGGTCTGTGGGTGTTTGCACCACATCTGAGGACTGCATCAAAATCTCTTCACGGACAGACAGCGATAAAATATGCCACAGTGACAGGGGCCTATTGGGTACCTTTGATTCAGCACTTTTGAATCTCGAAAAAATCTCAGTTGAGTTCTGACTGTTATATATCATAAAAATCTTACAGTACATTAAAAATAGAATATGTTATATCATGAAAGTCCAGAAAATCAATTAATTCTCAAATGAATATAAAAAAACCAGGGTACCAAATTACTTTGACAGGGAACAATAGGGAGGCATCTGGAAATTAAAGGTCACCAGGTGGACTTGAACCTGGAAATGTCACTATTACATGGACTGCATAATTAACCCTTGTGGGACTATTTTGATGGTGCAACAAAGCAATGAGCACTTATGTTTAAATGTTTTGCAGCAGAGTTATCCACTTTTTTTTAACCAAAGACAGTCCTCCATTAATAATCAGGCAAGATGGCTGCTTTGGTGAGTAGATGTTGTTTTGGATAAACTATGAAATATGAACTATGAAGTCCAGTTTGAGTCAAGTTAGAAGTTTTCTCACACAGAGTTCTTATCAGTCTGAACATTGGCCAAGAGATAAAGTGAAAACATATACCCGTAGGTTGCTTCAAGTCTGTTGCAGGGCCAGTCTATAATTTGTTTTTACAATTTATCCTGTTGCAGGGAACATAATATTTCTCTTTGCAATAATCATTTTAAATTGCATTTATTCTGTTAATTATCTATTTACATGATTAAGAATAAAGAACAAAATGTGTAAATGCTGTGTTACCTGTTACTTTCTCGGAGTGGTTCGCTGCCCTTCCGCCAGAAGACCACACCCCAGGGCGACATCTTAGGCTTGCACTCGACGAGCACGTCTCCTCCCACCTTCACCAGCGTCTGGCTCCTCAGTTGGTTGTGAGAGAAATCTGGGGCAACAGCTGAGACAGGAGCAGAATATTAAAGCCGGTGTTTGTAAAAGCGTCACATCTCTTTCCCTTTAAATGATCCCTGATTATTTTTCAGATATTACATTTACCACTGATGTTTTTTAGTTTTGCAAAAGGAGTTCATAAAGACATGCATTATATCATGTATTACTTGAAGACACTAGATTACTCTCTCAACATTCTGAATAATTAGTAATCAAAATGCTGAATAGTAATGTCAGCAATGCAAAAGTCACTTTATTATTATTCTCAGTAGAAACAGAAATGTCTTGCTCTAGCTTTCACCAAGCGATCATTTCCAAATTACACTCTGCCTCGCTCTGAACCACATAAAAAAATATGCCCTTTTCAAAAGGTGTGAAACTGTCACTGACAGTGCTTTTCTGAGTCTCCACCTTGAGTTTGGCCAGTAAACTTGCCTGTGTTGAGCCTGATTCCTGCAGGAACATGCTAAGGCTGAATTGGAGGATGAATAGTGAATGAGAGCTGCTGCCAGCCACGAGTGGAGAGTGACAGGCCTGACATGGCAGATGGGCGAGGCTGGTGAACAGCTCTGGCATACATCACTGTCAGCCGGACGCATTCATCTTATAATTGATGCTTTTCAATTAGTGGCCAATGAGAGCGAGGCCGGAGGTCATCCGGCGGTATTGAGCAGAGGAAGAAGACGGAGCAAACCTGACAACAAATGCGAACAAATAGCGCACGTCTCCATGCCAACACACATACAGTATGCACGCATGCGTGACTGCGCACATCAACACACACAGACAAACACAGCAAAGCAATACCTTACCTATAACTCGGAGCTCTGCATTGGAGTAGACCTCGGCGTGCTTATTTCCAGCCACACACTGGTACATTCCTGTGTCAGACAGGGTCAGACGACTGATCGACAGCACCCCATTGGCCACCTGTACACGCTCCTATGAACATAGAGACACATGCCTTTAATATGTCTTATTCCCAGGGCTCATCTATATAAAAACAGCCCGCCAGTGGGCCAGTGAATTATGGTCTGGAAGTGACAGACATGGCAATAAATCTAGGTTTTCATCACTAATGGAGGGAAAGGCTTGGGTGGATGGAGGCAGGCTAGCAGAAAATGACCCTAATCAATCTGCATGTTTATGAGAGTGAAATAAAACCATGGCCTATTTATATCTCTGACTGCACTACAGGGCCTGTTTCCCCTTCAGAAGGAGGGAATGAGAGGAAGGAATATCACAACATCTGAGGTATAATGTAGAATGTGAAAATTGCTTTTCTGATAAGTATGTTCTATACATACTAAGTGCTGTGTACCTGGTCAAGCAGTACCTCCTCTTCATCTGTTCAGACTATTGCTTTCACATTCCTGCAGGCGTAATCTTGCTTTTCATTAAGCCATTAAAATTAAGATCCATGTAAGGACAGCTGGGCCTGATGAACTAAAAACTCAGTCGGATCAGTGCATCAGTTGGACATTTACATTTATCACTCTGAACTTGGGTTCTCACTCAACCCCCTCACTACAGCATTAAATCCTTGAGCAGTTTTCATACATCTCTACGCAGCTGTGTCAAGTTCTGCCTTCTCATGCCCTTCATCTCCCATGCTTTTCCTCTGCCTCACCCATAATGTCATTACAGCCCATTTCCGTAGGGGTGTCTGAGCGGCCTGAACCCCAGTCGCGGGGGATTAAGGTACTGTCACATGAAAAGAGAGGCTGTCCTCACTGAAAGATCACAAACTAATCCTGTGTTTGAGCAGGTTGTGTCTGAATTTCCATAACGCTCTGCAGCTTCGGATGTACAGGGGCGAATATCCCTGCTGGCAAGGGAGGGAAATAGTGGCGTATATCAGTCTGTGCATGGAAAGCACTCCCTTTTACGGCTGCTATTAATTAAGCATGACGTTCCTCTCAAATCAGCAGTTTTTCATGCAGGGACCTGGGGGGACCATCTGTACACCTTATGCTCAAAGAATGTGATTGGCAATGTCATTTGCCAACAACACTCGGTTGATTAGTTTGATATAAAGCAGCAAAATCATGAAAAAGAATGAATGGCATGAAGAAATTACTTTTATGGTTTAGATAGTGAGCTTCTTGGATTTAATTGCAGACTGCAGCTATGTTCCTCAGAATTCCTAATTATTGTGGGACTTTGAAAGAAACTTTCAAAGTTTTACAGCTGAAAAATGAATAAATAAATAAACAAGCTCCAATTTACACAATCATAACAATATCAATCCATCCATCTTTTCTTTCTCTTCTTTACATAAAACAATGTGAAAGAAACAAGCTGCGACAAATAAGTAACATGATATTGTTTTTCTAAAATTCTAAGTCTAACAAAAAGAAATTATTTGTGCTCACCAGGGTAGAACTGTGTAAAGATCCTGATAACTCTATCCACAGATATTTGATTATTCTACTTTACATGCCTTAGAAAGAAAGAACTTCAAGTAGACATGAACAAAGCTCAACGGTGGCTTTGCAATAGAAAGAACTAAAGCGCTAACCTAAGCCTGTTTTCTCACTTTGAGCTTCAATGAACAGGATACCGCAAAAAACGTCGTTCCCGTTCCAATCATTATGTAATGGACTGCTTTAGAATTACATCACCCATACTTAATTGATTAATCAAAAGCCTTTGAGGATATTCCAAACAGGAATAACCTCAGTTCAAGTACACTTTTGTACAGTATGGTGGTCCCTCCCTCCTCTAAACGGACTAAGTCCTGTTTTACGGTGGAGTTTCCCTTTAATTGCACAGCCACTTAATCCTGCAGCTATTGTCAATAAAACAGCAGAGAGTGAAGTCCTCAAGCTGAAAACAGCTTTAGGATGGCCTTCCAATAAAACATCGCTGTTTTGAAATAGGGCAGTAATAAAATGCATTACCTGGAATAAAAAAAGAGTCTCATAGTCTGTGAGAGCTGCACGTGAAAGAGTCGTTGTGGAACACAACAGCATGTCCAACAAAGAGCCCGGTACTTGTAGAACCAGTCTGAGAGGTACTATTATTAGAGTGAAACACTGGAAATAGTCAGAGTTCTTAAATATTTTAAATGACTGACATTGAATAATTGAATGCACATATAGTCAGCTCTATACGTCATGACCAGGGGGTTAAATTGGGCCTTGGCTGTCCAGAGCTCAGCCCCAGCACATAGGGGTACGACAGTCTTGGCATGTCAATCATCAACAATCGGAATATGAAACGCAGGGATGGGATTAAGTGCAGCAGACCCTGAGACTAACACTGCCCACTGCATCTTCCAACCATCCGGCAAGAAAGGCTGGACCAAACGCGGCTACAAGCGTTGGGATGGCCCAAGGAAGACAGCTGGGATAAGAGCAAAGCTAACACAGCTTAGATGTAAGAGAGTGAGTGAGACGAGATTTGTGCTCATCTAACTTTGATTATGTCACCTACATCATTATTAAAACAATAATCATAATAAATAAAAATCTGTTAATTTTTGCCAGTAGTATACTGCCCCAAACAATCATGATTTTGTTTTATTTTGAATTTCACATCTTTTCCTTGATAATCTATAAATAGATTATCTTAAATTGAGGCTTTAAGCAGCAATGTCTTCAGAACACATACTACAGGCTTTTAGAAAGTAGCTGGCCTTCCTCTGACCAGCCAGGACTAATAGAGCTATGGATGATAAATGGTGTGAAGGTTGGTCATGTTCTTCACTCAAAGGTCAAATGAAGAGACACTGCACACAGACATACTGTATGTGCACCAATGGCAGCCTTAAAGCCGCAGAGGCCCCCTACACAACAAATCCCAATTTAACCCCGAACCATGACCTCCAAGAAATCACTACACACTCAATCCTCCCAACAGATGTGGTCCATACGTTTTTGTTATTTTTACCTATTGCTGTATTTCTGTGGCTCCAAGTTAGTAAACTGTAAATAAGTCTAAGAAAGGTCTTAATTGATTCACTGTAATGAGTGACAACAAATGGTGCGTCCACTCCCCACTGCTCCTTACATCATTGACCTTTCCCTCTTCCACTCATTAAGCCGCTGTGGTTAATGGTGGCATTTCAAACAATGTAACACCTTTTCTGATTAATCCATTCACCCATGCATTTGGAATAGATCGATTTATTATGTCTATTTATGGGAAATATGCTGCACAAATATCAACACACTCATTGTAACCTTTAATCATCCATTCACTGCTTTGAATACAGATGGCTTTCTGAGGCTGCTTTTTTATCAGTGGTGTTGAATGGATTCAGTTTAGAATGAAAGGAGTAGGAGGAAGGTCATATTAACAATAAAAATAATCTGATGATAAAGTATGCAGTAGATATTGCCCCACAGAAATCCCTCAATATATACTATTTATAAGAAACTACCAAAATAAGTAAATAAATAAATGAATCTGTTTTTCACAAACAGGCTGTCTTGTCCCCCCCCAAAAAAAAACATGAGTGTTGTTACCATAAAAAGGGCTTTGATAAAATGTTAGCCATTGGCTAGACAGATTGTGGATCATTCTTCCCTGATTTCAAGCCAAATTTGTTTTTTATGAGAGAGAGGCTTTGCTCTGCAGAGTGTTGCCTCCAGTAAAATAACAACAGGCTGGGTTCATTCAAATGACATGTATAACATTCAAGTACTGATCGATATCCTCTGGTGTGTTTGTAGCCATTTTTGCATAATGAAGAAAATTAACATAATGCCTGTTTATTTATCAGGAGCAAGCTGTGCTTGAGTATTCAATCAATCTTTTCCAAACAACCTGAGCAAAGGATACAATATAAAAAATCCAATATGATGAAGGAATATTAAATCAAATTTTTGCAAATGCCAACAACAGAGTATGACTTGGTAGATATACAAGTATAGGCAGGTTGGAGCAACAATAGGCTTATCTCTCATCATTGCATTGGGTCAGGGGTGAGAGATTAAAGTATATAGTGTTTATATAGAGATCCTTACTTTTTCGTCTTTGGTGGCTGAGAATTAATAACTGCACTTGGTGAAGAGAGATTTAGCAGAAGATTAGAGTAGCCCTTACATCGCCGTGCTTTCCAAACTAGCATGAAATACTTGGCCTGTTTACAGTTAAGTCTCTTAGCACAGCAAAGCGCAGTGGAAGTCTAAATCCTTTCGAACAAATGCTGCTCTGTGGAAGAGAATAACACTGTTTGGCTGTTGTAATGAAGAAGACAATAATGCATGGTTAAAAGTCAGAAAAGCTTGAACAAACAGCAAAATACAGCTTTAAAAATACATGCAGTAACAAGTACACAAGGAATATCTCTGCCATAGCTCTAGCTGTAAGTCCTTGGAATCCATAAAAGAAGAATGTTATCTTTAATTCTAGAGACATGCTAACACCTGACAGATCTCACCTCTGTAGACTCCAGGTTCTCTCCATTTTTCATCCACCTGTATGAAGGCTTCGGCTTCCCTGTGGCTTTACACTCCCACACCAACGAGTCATCAATGAGCTTCTGGACATCTTGGGGTTTCTCAATGAGATGAGGAGGTGCTGGAAAGATTGAAAAATGTGAGTATGAATTGAAAATGATAACTTACACATAGAGAAAATGAATATAATGGAATGTCCGATTAACAAGGATAAAATCCCTTTTACCATTTTCCAATTTTGCTTTTAAATATTACCATGCGCTCACAGCATTAAGCTTTAGGAAATGTACTTAATGATACATTTTTGTACCCGGGCTTTCAAACAAACACTGTGTGTAAGAAGTGGACATAGACAATATGATGTCACCTTTTGGTGTGTGTACTAATGAAGCTACTACTGTGAAGCTCGAGTTTGGGATAGTGGCATTAATTTTTAGCCTCCAGAAATAGACAGGACCATATTTAGACAAGGGGGTTGGAACCATAGAGGAGCATGGTGTTGGCAAATGTTAAATTACCAACGCTGTGCAGTCTACACCTAGGGCTAATTCATTATCTGCCTTATTAGATAATTTACCAAAGTCTTTCCAAAAGATTGAGATTCTACTTGCCAAGGAAGCAGACTGGAGTGGTTTAACCTGTAAGACCTACGAAAGCTTTTAGGAAGTAGCAAACATGCTGCTCACTTTCACACATCTCCGTTGGAAGTGCAGTCAGCAGAGAAATGGAAAAAACTGCTTAACTTAAAATAACCAGTCTTTTACAAATGGCCATCTTCTCTATGAGGACGAGACCAATCCTGACTCCCAGACAAAGGCCACCACAAATAAATCAATGTATGTGAAACACTCAGGAAGCAACCATTCAGGTATGGTTAGCGCAGCCGGATACCAACTAATTGGTAATTCTAATTCTAACATATAAATAAAATAACAATAGATTTTCTATTAATAATGATTGAATGCACATATATTCAGCTTCAAACGTCATGATTGAGGGGTAAATACGGCTTGGGCTGACCACAGTCCAGCCCCCAGATTATAGGCCTACAACAGGCTGGGCATGCCAATCATCAGCATCGGAATAGCAAGCCCAGGGATTGAATTAAGTGCAGTGGACCTTGAGACTATCACTGCCCACTGCATCTTCCAACCATCCGGCAAGAAACACTGAACCAAACGCAGCCACAAGAACTAAGACGGCCTCAGGAAGAGAGCTGGTAGATGAACGGAAAAAACTGCTTCACTTAAAATAACCTTTTACGGCCGGCCGTCTTCTCTTTTGGGAAAAGCCGAGATCGACACCAGCTATTATGTCCTAACGTATAAATATAATAATAATAACAGAATTTTACTAGCCAGCAACCACGTCCCTTATCACATCAAAACTTTAAGCCCAACAGTCATTTGAAAGTGATAAAAAAAAAAGATTGTACCCTGTACAGTTGTAAATAATTTGGAAACTAGCTGTACAGACCAAAATCTTTTTTTTTTTTTTTTTTACCTGGCTGTTAAGAGCTTTATTTCTGCTGTAAAGTTGGGCATTTTAAGACCTGTGCAAAAGCAGATATCCGACCATATCTAGGTAATGTTGTCAATGTTATCTGTGTTAACAGATCATTTTAACAGGAGGAGAGACAGAAGTCAGTTTGGGGTTGCAGTGTGGGGCCACCGCTAGATCAAACACAGGATTTTCACACAGAGGACCGGAGTCCCATGTGAAACCAAAAGCCAGCATAGACTTCTTTTAAGTTTTGGGTATAATGTTACATGCGATGTTACTTACGTCATGTATGTAGCGCTACCCATACATACAATTTACAGTAATCAACATAGTTATTGAACTCAAGCCATGATCTTTTTCTAAACTCATCCTAGAACATTTTGTGCCGAGCCAAACTGACAGCATAGCTACGTGTTTCATTTGTTTATCCGATATAAATGTAAAGTATGAGGAACTGCTGCGTGCCTGGAGTAGGAGCACTCATTTAGGAAACTGTCCTGTGGTTCATAACAGAGTGTAAGAGAAGACAATCTTTGTAATTGCATGGGTAGTTGGATTTGCTGGTTGTCAAACTAATTATAGGCTGCATCTATTTCTGTCAGCTTTTGGGGCCCTATGCTGAGAGTCTGAGAGAAGGCTCCATGCAATGCTCAGGGCTGAATAAACTTCAGACAGCACGTGGTTTAATTGCAGTATTCTCAAGAAGAACCTTTGACTTTATTGTGTCCCAAATCTAAAATCAGAAATCTACACCCTTGCAAATTACTACAGATAAAAAGAACAATTGGTATGTGTTTGTTTTGATTTGATGCTCATGTAATTCTGTGTGTTTATAGAACAATCTATCAGCTGTGATAGTCGCTCCGAGTCTGTGTTGAATTTTAGTGAAAGCACCTTGAATCCAACATTGCCTTTGGTTGAGTTATCACTGAAGTTCTCTTATTAATTTTTTTCCCCCAGTTTCCAAGAGTGCTTCTAGTCACACAAAATGGATGGAGACCAGATCCATATACATTAGGTTAGCTACTGGTGCCATAAGAACTCTCCATTCAATAAGATCTGGGTAAATTATAGTATAATTATACAGGAGGAGAATTGATTCTTGCTGTGTCATGAAAGTAACTCAAGGCTAGTTAATGATTCGGCCTAAAAAAGTGGTGCATAAAATAAGATCAGTAAAGCTCTCATTGGGTAATGCTCTACATTCAGGATGATGTGCAGGTCACGCTGCTATCATCCTATATCACACAAGGCCAGTGGCAGGACAAGAGTAATGGCTGACTGCACTTTTCCATTTCACAGAACTCACCTACTGACACTCTCAAGGACTGACCTTTGTAGAGGCTTTTCAGTGACAGTACAAATCCTGCTCTAATTGGCCTCTGCTATACCGTATTTTTCCTTTGAGTAAAGCAAAATAACACGGCAAGAAATTCAATAGATGTTACCCAAAACCATCTCAGAGCATTACATCTTCAGCATGTGGTCAATGTGTGAGCTAGGCTGTGCCTATGTGGGTGTTCAGAAACACTGCACGGAGACTGATAAAAAGAGGATGATTTAGAGACCAGAGGGGGGATTTTTGTGGTGTTGTGAATTTATGTTGGAGTCCTGCTCAGACACAACATCAAAATCCATCCAGTATCAAAGCAGTGTTTGTATTTGTGGACCATGTGTCGTACTATGGGCCTCTAAGATCTCTTTGTTTAGCCGAGGCTGCGGCACAAGGTTGGCTGAGGTCATTAACATTTAACTCATGTGGAGACTGTGCTGTTGCCTTCTGTAGAAAGGGTTACGATTTCCTTTGACTGCAAGCAGCTGTGTCTGTTATTTATCCTACTGAAAAGAGACATGTATTCTCAAACTATGTGAATGTCTGTGCTAACCTTCTCATAATAGTCAACGTTTTAGCTTAGAAAAATCTTACAAAAAAATGTATCAGTTTACTCACACTGATATGTTTTCTTACTTTATCCCCATACCTAAAGATCACAATGTGGCATGTGCATTCATGTTTGTTTGGAAGACAGTAGGAGGTTAATCTATAAGAATTCACCATTTAGCATCCTATCCATTGATGCTACCACAATCTTCCATCAGAGCCCGACTGAGCTGCCCCAACCACTGCACCTTTCAGAGCTGCATTGTTGTTTTTCTCTTTTTTTTCTCTCCCCGCTGTCAGGGTCCCTCAGTCAATCCCTCACCAGCCACTAACGTATCGACTCTCAGTCAACGCTTACCAAATGAAAACAGTCAGCCAATCTTTGCCTACACGGGGGCCAAAACGTGCACACAATCAGACCAAACGTCAAGTGGCTAAAGCAGAGGAAAGATGGGGATTTACCTTATCAGCTAAATCACTGTGAGATAATGCAGCAGTATGTCTGCAGAAACAAAAACGTGAATACGACAGGGAAACTAGCCTGTCACAGCTTTGCATTTACTTTCACTCTGAGTAATATCAACATCAACAAGGGAGCAAAATGCCCATGAAGTGTTTCTTTTAAAGATGGGCATTAAACAAAATCCCTTGTCCTTGGCTTGAATAGTTAAATACAAAGCTGGCTTAATGCACGTGAGTAATTCTTGCGTCTAGATACAGTAAAAAACAAAAATCTTAATTCGAAGGCATCAATGCAGTTAATGAATTCCTGTTTCTATTAGTGCATCAAGACAAAAAGGAGAGATGCAAAAAATAAAACTCCATTAAATAAATTTACCATTGCCAAAAATGAAATGTATCTTCTAGCCTTTTTTGCAACTTGGCACACTAACACTGACATTAAAAGTGTGAGAATGTTAATGATGGCTATAGTGCCACCTTTAAGTAACACCTCCATTTCTCCCTGTCCAACACAAAACCTGGCACTCTTTCCACTGTAGCTTGCTTGGATGCACAAGAGAAACCCTTATCGATTCCCCCATTGGCTTACACTGCTGACGAATGTCTCAAAGGCTTAATTCAAAGAGAGTTCAAAACAAGATTACTGATTTTTATCACCTGCCAGCAGACAGCAGGAGAGAGAGACAGGAAAAGGGGGAGATGGAGAAAGAGACAGAGAGAGCAAGGCGAGAGAGAGAGGGAGTGACAAAACACATCAAAAATGAGAGAGCAGCCACAGCTCAAAAGGACAAATCAAGCCTGGTGGTCACAGCGTGCTCCTGGGCTGTTAAAGTGACTGAGGATAGGGGCTTCCAGGGATGTTGTAAATAATGGCAAATTGTTTAATGTCCCAAATGAGTTACGTTTGACATCTGACCGTCATGACTTGAAGGCAAGAAAATCAGAGGGAAGAAAACAGAGAGCGGTTGAGGTGGGAAGAAAATTCAGAGATTGTTCAAAGAGCCAGTTAACTGCCAGCGAACCTGCACAGAAAAGTGCTAATCACAATACTATGAAAATATACATGTGATGGCATTAGTCAACCATTTATTCATGATCATGTCATTAAAGATGATGAGAAATGTGTAGTCTTAGTAGACTGCTATACAGTGTGTACTAACCCTTATGATACAGTGTTTAAAGAAAGTATAAAATGACCGTCCACAACCCACTGAAAAGATATAATATCCATAACATAACTTTAATTATTATGTCATATGGAACTATACACCCAAAATGTTTCCAGAGCTACTTACATTTTAATGTTTAATCTTTTTTTTTGATGGTGTACATGTCATTTTTAGATGGAATAGAAATGAACCAGCAATTTTTCACAACTATCTTTTGATTCTAAATTTCTATAGTGGCTCTAAAGAGAAACAATGCTTGCTTTCAGATCTTAACACTTCATCACTTCGTGTGATTGATAAATGAATGAGTAAAAAAATAAATAATTAAATAAACAGAAACGAAGAAGTAAAAACAGTATGTTTGTACTTGGTGTCAACCATGAGGAAGAGAAAATAAAAAAAATACAAAGACAAACTTAAACTTTAACTTGGTCATAACATATTTCGGGACACATACTGTGTTGAATTGCAGGAACATGAAACTACAGTAAAGTGCTGTTGATTAAAATTCTCATCAACTGATATATTTAACAATATAACTGTCATGCTAAGTATGAATGTCAACATGTTTACTACCTTTGGTTTAAATCAAAGTGCTATGGAGACCATATTTGTCTCTGGATTAGATTGTAAGCTGCAGTAATGAGTAAATTTCCCCTTTGGGGGATCATAAAGCTTATCTTATCTTATCTTATCTTAAATTTAGACCTTTTATTACACAATATGGCTGCATGTAATAGGTCGTTTTAGTTTAGAAAACCAGTTTGGAAAGGAAATCATGACTGTTTAATGAAAAATTAGTTTAGGTTTGGTTGTATCTGATGTTTTCTTAGAGCAGAGTATTTCTGATAATGTGTTTTTTTACAATAACATGAAATTTTAGTATCTAACCTCAAAAGGTGTTAGTCTGTGACAATGACTGAATTTACAAAACCCCCTTTCCATTGATCCAGATGATGCAGTGCAGATTATGTCCCTGACATATGTGCCACTACTCTATGTATAGTACATTTAACAGCTTTGATCTCCAGTCAAGTTGGATGTCAATCATGATGCCATCTGGTGAAACCAATACAAGGCTCTCCAACAAGGTCGTATCCAAGGGCTCAGCCTCATCCGCATCACTCCTTTAATCTGGATCAAAATATTAGAGGCATCATGGCTGACAGCCTTTAATCATTTTGATGTGCTGTTAAAACGAGCCTCTCCTTGTGTGCGCCACATGAGCCCCTGCTGCTCGCCGCTGACTGCTTTATAAGACCGGTCGCGTCTGCTGCTGCTGCCTCTCACTCTGAGCGGGTCTGACAGTTGTGGTGCACTCTGGTCAAATATGCATGCATGTCAGGATCACCTACCATAGAAATAGAGCTTTCCCTTCACTGTGTTCATCCCCCTGGAGTTTTCGGCCACACACTCGTACATGCCGGCGTCCTCCTGCTGGAAATATGGGATTTCCAAGACGCCGCTGGCTTTCCTCATGTCCACTTTCCTAGGGAAGGGTACGCCATCCACTCTTCTCCAGTTTATAGATGGTACCGGGCTGTGAGAGGATACGTGGAGAAGTAGCAAATGATCTCATCGCTTGTATGTGAAAAACCTCATTATACGTAAGAAAGGATATTTCAAATTTCAGACCAATAAGAAAATAAAACTCATCTTTTTATTTTTTGTAAAGTGAAAATCTGGGCCCGTATTCACAAACATTCTGAGAATACTCTCAGAGAGATCCTAACATTCTTTGAGAAGCTGTGATTGGTTGAAAAATAAGCTCTCCTGGTGATGATGGGCATAGAAGGACAGTAAAATCGGCCTAATCATAGAATTTACTCAGACATTGTGTGATTATGAACACTGCTTTATGCGCTAAACATCTCTGTTGAATAAAATGTAAGCCACACTTTAAAGTATACAGCCTACAGGATGTTTGAAACACATGCTCATCTTCACATGGTGATAGTTATATTTATTTGATCACTTTTATTTACCTTGCTGCTAATTTTAGTACTTGATCTAATTGAGATTAACGGAGGAAAATTGACAGTTGCGACAGACCTAAGTCATCACTGCTGCATTTTTCCAGTTGCCAAATATCTTCATGTTGTGATCACTTTAATTTCTGACGATATCGCATTGTTGCGTTGGGTGGGAGATCGCATATCTAATGAGATCCACCACAAACATGATCCCTGCACGATCCAATCTGTAGGCTATTGTTTAATTAGCTCACTGTTATTCAGTGTTTGGAGAATATTTCTCCTATCGCTCCGTCTGTCCGCCATTTTGTCCTCTGCTTAAGAAACTCTTAAACCTCTTAAAAGTCCTCCTGACTACTCGACTACTAGTTTCTCACCTTAGGAGCTCTCTTAAGGGCTGAGATGCTTGGTGAATAACTTTTATCTTTACCAGGATCTAATCTTTACTTTAAGGGGAAAAAGAATTCTATTTTAATTTCTTCACTAGGAGCAACTCTTTGTACTAGGAAGCTTTATGAATACGTGCCCAGAAAATCTTTTTCTGTACAAACTCAAAAATACATAAAAGTAAGTGTTAAAAAACGCCAACTTTATCAAAAAACAAGACTTCCTTACAAAAAACGTTTATTTGTAAGATTAGCTAGAGGAAGATTAAATTAACACAATTTTTCCCCCTTAATATTTGATTCAGAACAGCGTGAGGACCCTAACACTCAGTACTTTAATTTTGTATTTTAGGGTGAAATTCAGGGTGTTTTGTCCATAGATATACCCATTTCATGGCTACACCAAGTCAAGTCAAGTTCGCTTAGTAATAAGGAAAGTTGCTCGATAGGTGTACCATTTAAGTTACTCATAAGGTGTACAATGAAGGTGCTTTGTTCTCTGGTAAATGTAGAAACTGCGAAACTCCCTCCATAGAATCTCGTGGAATCAAATACAACTGGTAAGTTTTTTGACTTTAGGCATATTAGCTAGTCCTGTACTCTGGGCTTCAGAACACAAATCCTGATATTTGAAGATGTGCAGCCTGGCTTGAAACACATGAGGATTGCAGCAAAGTGGTGAAACACATGAAATAAAAAAAATCCTAGAACTCTTCTGGTAATATTTTTCTTTCAAATGGTTGTGAGCATGCTGAGCCTGACAAAGAGTGAGCTTACTTTCCAAGAGCGAAGCATTCCAGCTTTACAGTGGATCCTTTGGCAACGTGAACAACCTCTGGAAACTGAACTTCAATCTTTGGCTCATACTCACCCATCACACCTGAAAGAGAAATGCAAATCAGCACCAGTCTTAGTGCAAAAAAAAAAGAAATAAGTTTAACTTTTGATTTGAAAGTCAAGCTAAACAACTCAGGCAAAAAGAATGACATAAAAGCACAAGTTGTGGGTTCTGCTGTTGCTACACAGCTTCTAAAACCTTTTTTCATGTAAAGCTCTTTTTTCTATGAGCTGAAAGCAATGTTTTTCGACTTCCAACACTGAAAGACGCTCTCCTCCCAGTGCTCTGACAGAATGCTCTCCCACTGCAGAGAATGGGGAAAAAAAAGGCAAAACATAGCTTTCCAGTGGGCAACGCACTGATGTTGAATTTAAAAAAGAATAAAACAACTTTGAGAATTCATAGACAGTTTGAGCTGTAACATCCATATGAGTTTCATCTTGTTTTAGCGCTAACAGCAATGAACCAGAAAATGGGCCCAAAATATCCTCCTGGGTGTCGCCACTGTGTCTACAAAGCATTCCATTCACTGTCTCTGAAGCAGCTCTTGTAGATTACAATATTGCAGCCGTGCATGCTAAAAATCTTCGGATACAGGAGGAGACAGGAATATGGGCTCTCGTGTGTTCCATCTTTGGCAGAAACTTATTTATAAATCAAGAACAGGGGTCTAAAAATGTTTTTTTTCTTCAGCTTAAATGACATTGAGTTAAATTATATCAATGAATTTGTAATTGGGTGCACTTTCATTCCTCCTAGCTGTGCCAATTCTGGGTGCACAACACGGTATTTGAAGCCACTCTCATTCACCAGTGTAACAATAGGTTTCCCTCATTGCTGTAATTCAGGGCTGTGTTGCACAAATAGCTCTAGAGATGGAGGAAACAGGCCAATTTCATCTTGTTGATTTGGTGAGGCATGTGTTATCAGGATGGCTCTCTGAGTGACTGTGAAAGCTAATTCAGATCCTTATCACAACTGCCTCATACAGGAATGTAACCACAGCACTATCACCCATTTTAAGCAGACAGGTGGAAGTGGACCGGTAATTGTCTCATACCATAACCTTTTGTAGGGGACACCTGTTCAATGGGCCTGTCTAACCCCCCCTGCCTCCCCCTATGACCATGAGGTAGGGCTGATGTTTTGCTGCTTCACCCACTGCCTGAGTGAAAAAAAGGTATAATGACAAAAGAGGGGAAGGAAGCTGGTGAGGACAGTGTTCAGGAACTGCTTGGGGGAAAAGGATTTTTAAATGACACAGACTGAACTGATTTCTGTCTTTGGATCCAACATACACTGAAGTTGCATTTCAGAATGAATTGCCCAATAACAATTGTTAAAGGAATAGTGAAAACCAGTTAACTTTTTTCCTTACAGTAAATAACAATGACGTTTAGTTAACTACAAGCCATGTTTGCACAGAGCTGGGGCCTCTAGTTATGTGTAATAATTGTGGAGGATGTCTTTGATCTTAATTCTGTGTTAATTTGCCATGTCAAAATTCACCCAAACCAGAGGTCATATGATAATATTCGCCTCGTCCAAACAGGCAGCTCATTAATTAGGTGTTATACTTTATTATTTTTATAGAGTTTTTTTATGCTAGGATTTAGTTTTCTCCAGTCTCTTTTGTGCCTTCTCCATCTACTTTTCAAAAACACACCTTTTAACTGGCAGATTGCAGTCACTAGATTTTGGTGAAATTGAATTATAGAATATGTTATGGCAAAACAGTTTCTGATGGGCAAATAGCTTTACTGCTGCTGCTAACTGCAGCTACATTTAGCTTTAGGAGCTCATTAAGCTGTGAAGCTAGCAGTACTATACGCTGAAGCTTTGATCAATGAGTGAGTGTCAGTCGTTATGTAGCCCAGTTGCTTCGGACTGGGCTACAGGGCAGGGGGTATTCATTTGCTCATTTGCAGCATATTTCCATAGTTGTATATGTTTAGAACTTTAGAACCGATGCAGAACATTTGCTGTATTAAAAATAAAAATTTTGTCATGTACATTTTTTGTTTTGTTGTCTGTGCCCTCTAAACACAAGCTACATTTTCTAACCTAGAAATATCAACATGTCTTTATATGCTAATGTGTTATTGGGGGGGATTAAAATACAACGTTAACTACTATGCTAACAGTTTGTCATTTCCAATAACAAGGCCTCTTGGGAGTTTTTTTATGCAGCAGATCAGCTGTAATTAATTGGAAGACAAAAACTGACTTAAATGTCAAAAACTACATTTCCGGTGAAAATAACATTTAGCTTCATATATCTTGTACGGCATAACATTAAAGTAAAGAGCATTCTTCTGGGACAGAAGCTACAATTAGATTACTTGCTGACAATGACCTTTCCTCTGGAGTGCCTTGATAAGGCCAGCCTGAAGCATCAGATCCACATGTTAAAGGACATGCTGAAATTAGCAAGGAAAGAGATAATTAACCTTTGAATTCATCGGTATTCCTTAAAGCCACTCCTACTACTCTAAGTATCAACACAGTGAGTTTTTCTTTTTTTAAATCATGCTTTTTGTTTTTAGCACTGTCACATTTAACAACCATTTGGTCCCTGCACAGAGGGGAAGGAGCGCATATTTTAGTACTTATTTAAATATGATGAAAAATAGAGAGGAAAACACTACCCAAAGGCATCCTGAAAGGGCAAGAGGATGTTTTTGCTTGGACAGACATTAAAATATTGTATAATTGTGATATTTTATTATCAAACCATAACACACAAGAAAGAGATAACTGGGGCAATGCTTTTGTGGATTTATATATATATATATATTTAATGGCATGTCAACATATTTGCAAGTGGATAATTTTACTTAGTGATCAGCCACCTTCAAAAGAAAATATGAACTTAAAAAATGTGCCAATTTGTAAAATATGACAAATCATACTTCTGAAAAAATTCACCGCTAAATGAAAACCTTGGATCAGATTACTGTCAACTCAGTACAACATTTAGATTTAAATAAACAGCCAAATAGCAGGATACTCCTAGGAACACACTTATATGCTGAAGAGCCAACATTCTTGTGTGCTATGGTTAACATTTGCATGTCAGTGGGTTAGTGGAGTTATTATGTTCAAACCAGGGCTTACCATCACTGCGGAGCACGAGTGGAGTGGGTGGACCCTGGACTCGGGTCTTTGTGACGGTGTTGGTCACCACACACGTGTAGTTGCCAACATCTGAGGGCTCCACTTTGGCGATGTACAGATTCCCTGTCTCCTGTGAGATAAAGCGGCGAGTATCCTGCTTCACAAAAGTTGGGTACTCATTAAAGATCCAAGAAAATATGAGCTCTGTGGAAACATAAAAAATAGAGATTTCTCACTTTAAATTACTACATAACATGTTGTTGTTGTTTTTTTTGCATGATCAGGTCAGGAAGCAGGTTTACCGTTTTAACCCTCCTGAAGCAGCATGGTTACAAAGTTGTGTCACGCTATCATGGAAATTGGTGACAAACTAATGTTGTTTACTGATTTAAAATGACAATTTTTAATGTATTTGGGATCTGCTTGCTATACTTGGAACTTTGAAAGTTGTCTTGTGTTTGGTGGTTCCAGTTTTTTTGTTTAGTTTAGTTTCAGGCATAATGTGCCTGAGGCCATTAAGTCCAAGCCATTAGGCCCAGCCTTAATCCTTTATAAATTAGCTATGTTCTGGGGAAACCAAGACAAAGCAGCCTGGTCTTGTGGAGCAGGGTCGATCGGCTTATTTCAACCATTATGCTCCAGCCAGAGAAGTGAAAAGTAACTTTGGCCTTGTTCATGAACTGGATATGAACTCCGTTACGTGCGCCTAAAGAGCTGCATTAGCCTAAACGGAACATCAAGTTTTAGAAAGTTGAGCGTGAGGCTGTGTTACAGAAAGCTGATAGAAACACTGAAGCCTTTACTTAAGTGTTGCTACCAGTTTTCTGTAGCCAATTGATATGGACAAGATACAACATCTCTCCTTCTTAAATTAGTGTAAACTGTCAGGCTTTAGAACGCACAGCACATTATTTGCAAATAGTTGCATATTTTAACTAATCTCTTCTTAAATATTTGTTTGTGTAATCACGGCATAAGCCAACTACCCACTTTTAGAAACATTGCTTCCAGCAGTCCCTGACGTTTTGTTAACACACACTCGTGAAAAGTACCAACCCTGTTGAGAATCACTCGTGCAAGATTGTGCGAGGGAGTGGATCTAGCTTCATGCCGAGCTTGAAGCCAGACTAAAAAAAGCAACAAATAAAAACAACGACGGGTCATTTGACAACATGTACCATTTTGATAAAATCTCCCGTATTTCAAACATGTATTACTAAAATGTGTTGTTATCAGGTTAATATTTTATTTTGTGGTACAAAACAAGCAATGATCAACTGAGCACTTCCTGCTGCCATCTTTATGAAACACTCAGAACTTTGGACACAAGTTAGGAATCATATTTATTGTGCAGCAGATGGAATGTTTTTGTTCCAGCTGGGTAGATGAGTTTCTGAGTAGTCTGTCAATTTCTCTCAAGTGTCCTTCCAATTTCTTTGTATTTATATCAAGTGCTGTTCTTTCTCTGTTCTGTATGGCAAAGGATGGTTAGGTGGCCAAGAAGAAATTGTGTGAAATCGTTACTACGGAAAATGACAAAATGGTAAATGGACTGTACCTATATAGTGCTTTTCTAGTCTTCCGACCACTCAAAGCACTTTTACATTACATGTCACATTCACCCATTCGCACACTGATAGCAAAGGCCTAAGTGCCAATCTCCAATCAGATCTATGCATATTTACACCCGATGGCTATGCCTTCAAGAGCAATTGGGGGTTCAGTGTCCAAGGACAGTTCGACATGTGACTGTAGCAGTCAGGGATCGAACCCCCAACCTTCCAATTGAGACTACCACTGAGCCACAGCTGTCAGGAAGACAGGAAGTAAAGTCGTAATCATTTGTTACTGGTTATGTACCATTGAACATCTGATTTAGAGTTCATTAGGAGTAATTCATTATTCAATTGGTCGGTAGGCTCACACACAGGGGTGGAGTTAGTTTTTGTAAACATTTTGAGGTAAGCCCAAATGGGGTCTCTCCCTCTTTTTCTATCAGGACCACTGCATCTCTCAAACCATTTAGGATAAACGAATGCCTATAACTGTCAACGTTTTTTGGGGGAAATTATTGTTGCCCAGAAAAAAAAATTGTTCAGTTTAGCCTACATCCTATTTTATATCTAATTGTTCTCCAGCTGTCTTCATCATTCTAAAACTATAACACAAAAAGTTTGGATTCCTTATTTTCACCTAAAAAAGACTGAAAAAAGTCTGAAAGTTTGATTTTACAGTTTATTTTAGTTACATAACACAGTTAGTGTATGGATTTGGCTTATAAATTACCAATTGGAATAAATAATTTTGAAAGACGCTACGAAAAGCAAATATCACCAACTCACTGTTACTAGCTTTTAGCTTTACTGAAACATTGTTTCAATTGCTGCTAATGCTGCTGAACCACTTTCTGTGGATGGTGGCGAAAGTTACAAATTTGTTTTGTCCATTAGGTTAGTCCATTAGCTTGTTAGATAGGTAGGTAGCTAGTTAGCTAGCTTGCTTACTGGAAATGAATGGATGAAATATGACAAAAGACAACAACCCCCCACAATTCTCCATTGTGGTTGTTGAAGCACGTCTACGAATTGTGGTATTTCCCCAATAAAGATAAAGATGCATTGATTTTCTGCTGCCAGAGAGACTAAAGGAACTTGGAATAGAGTTCATTTAAAAACTTAAAAGATTTGGGACACTTGATAAAACATTTGGGGCTAAAGCACATGAAACCAGCTTGCTGTGCTGATGGTCACAGACATTCTATCAGGGCAACTTATGACATATTTGCACATTACAGCAACTAGTTCTCAACTGACTTATAATTATCTGCTTCCTGATGTAAAACATATCATGCCTATTACATGTTTAAAACAACAAACAAATGTCTACTTCACAGTTAGCTTTTGATACCGGTTGATACAGGATTGTTTATTTGATTCTTCTACTTTTCAAAATAAAAAAAAGGTTTTTCTTTGTTTCAAACTGTCAGAAACTTGCAGGGGCTGTCGAGACATGCTGTCACAATACTAGTTATGCAGCAAAATGTTTTGTATTTATGAAAGAGCCAACATTTACTAACATGACATCTCAACTGCTTAGACAAACCAGCTGTTGTAAGTTATCACTAACAGGAAGGTGAGCATCATGTTCTCAAGTAGCTGTCAGACTGCTAAGAATCAATAAGACAGTTCTGGAGTTTAAATGTCAGCCGTTTCCCAATGTCACATCATAGGGTTGGAGTATTTCAAAGTGAGCCAAAGAAACATTTTGAAGTCTTGAGATCGATGATTTATTTAGTGTGTTTCTCACTTTCTTTCTTTCTCAATCTCTTCTTTCAATCATTTTGCTTATATAAACCCACGATTTTCAAATCGTCACGGTGCTGTTATTAGCCAAAGATGTTCACACAAGCTCTAAATATATCTTATGAATGACTTCAGACAAGGTGTGAAACTAAGGCTAAGTAACCTCATTTGAATGCTTTTTCCACGTTTTGTTAAGAAGCCAGATCAAGACACAAGGCTTGGTTCGCACGGTTATCTGGTTCTTTAGGCTTTCAGTTTGACATCACAAGATTATTTTTAGAGAGAATAAAATAGAAAATCATTTTGTAAAGATTAGATAAATTAATGATTATTATGCAATTACTATGTGATAATAATTAATGACTAAAGGTTACTGTAGATTAAATTAAGTCATTATTGGACTCCATTAACCTGGTCAATAATCCAATGTGGTGTGAAACAGGGCTTAAATAGAAAGAAATGCTCAGCATAAGAAATGAGAACAATGAGGGGATAAATGACACAATATCATCAATGTGATATGTATAAAACCTCACTACATCATTGATGGGTACCAGTACCATATTTCAACCTCACACATACATCAGATCTAAAGATCACACAGATCTGAATCAGAAAGCGATGCAGACATGAGAAACCACATCTAACCTCATTTACAATCTGAGGTCCTTCAATTTCAAGACTTGAACATTATTTTGAAATGCAGATACAGTTTCTGCTCCATATGTAAATATGTCACATGATATTTTTTCATAATTCATGCCTCCATTTATTTTTCACATTGTTGAAGCGGAAACTTATTATTAATCGCCCTCTGTTGGTCAGACTCGTGATCCATCTTATGAGATCTACTCCAGGATGAGTTCTTCACATTATTGACGTAAAGTCATTAAATCTGTATGTGGTGTTGTAATCTGCTGCTCTGGAGTTTTGCAGTCTAACTGATAAGCATGTGCTATATTCCTGCTGAGCTTAATCAAACCCTACCACTTGTTAACGCACTAGCACATAAACAAAACAGTCTTGGAGGAGCCCTTTCCTTTGCCTCCCCTACCTGCATGACCATTTATCACAGCATGATCCCCCCAACTACCGCAGGCTCAAAGGAGCAGGTACTGTGGTGTACGGGAGGCAATGAAGGCGGCTGATCAGCACCATTTGGGGCTGGGATTTAGTGTTTGACTGCTGTGCGTGTGGAACCGAACACGGAGTGATGGCACAGCAGAGGTCCGTGGGGATGAGGACACACTTGAAGGCAGGATAAGGCATGTTGTCTGTGTTTGTTTCCTCTCCAGTGCTTTTGGACTATGGCTGCACCTGCTCTCGTTCTATGTTTAAAACCCATATGACAACATGGCACAACATGAGCTGCAGAATGCCGCAGAGGGCAAAAACATAATGAGATGCCTCACACAGCTGGCCAAACAGTCCTCACAAAAACATCGAGGGCATTGATTTTATGGGTTACAGTGCTTCCTGGTATATAAGCAGGACATCTCCAAGACAATAAAATACAGCCACCTAGTAAACAGCATACAGTTACTGCTATGGTAACACAATGTCAGTGTTATTTATATAAAGGCAACAGTATATTAGTTAAACAGTTACAGTTTTTATTAATTTTATTTTTGAAGCAGTGAATATACATCACTTTAAATTGAGCTATTTGTAAAACATAATTTTACTGAAGTCTTATGCTTCTTTGGGTCTGTCCAAAGAATAGTTGCCAAATCCAAAACATGAGCTATTGGGGCAAGGTTTTCCTGATGTGTCCCTGAAGTGTTCTTTGTGGTTTCCTTCTAGGTTAAAGATCACTTTGCATAAGTCACAATGAATTAAGCTGCTGCACTCACAAAAAGAGACTGAGGAGCATCTTCAAAGGACAGGCCTCACTGAATATTCAAAGACTGAACAAGACGTGCAAGTCAAACATGCCTGTCTCCTCCGAGAGATCACACCCAGACTGATTGTGATAATGTAAAGACGGAGCCCCAAGACAAAGCCGGTGGGCAGTTATGCCAAAGTGGGTCCATCATTCTTTATCACAGCATGGAAAGAAGACGACTTCATTATCTTAGGGCATCTGTAGATGGACACACACAGTTATGTGTGTATACTGTGAGCCAAAAGGTAACTATCATGCAAAGAGAGATTAAAAATATAACTGTAATGAACCTCGACTTCAAAGCTAAACAAACTGCCAACAGGGTGAATTAGGATACAAGCAACATTAATGATAAATACTCCAAACCTCGAGTATATTTGTCATTTGGCACATAAATTCAAAATAAAGATAGTTAAAAAGTTCACTTTTGAGGTAAAAGTACAGTGATAAACCTGTAATGTTGTCCTTTAATAAAAACGAGGAGCATATGAGAAGGAGATAGAAAAAGAAGATGAATTAAAGGAGACTACTAGTTAAATCTGTGCAGTGCTGCTTTAATGTGAGTCTGCAGTTATTCTTACATTTATTTATCAAGTTCATGTGGCGCTTACGTCTTTGCTGCCATAAAAGCTGTGAACAGTCAAATACAGACATCATTACAGGATGTATATAGGATGGATGCTACCATTCATGGCTAAATTTGAACCCAGTCAGTGCATTAAAGACAATTTGCAGAAGATGTTTCTAGAAGTATATCTAGCTTTGTAAATATGTCATTATTCATCATCATTGAGTCACAATGGAAAAGAAGAGCAGGTGTAGTCAGATTCTGCTTACAGTAAATGGAGCGTTGCAGGAAATGATTGTAACAGCTTGGACTGGCAGGCCTCGTGTAGCCTTTACTGTCAGTGATGTCAGCCAGCAGTTAAAAGAAAAACAGCCATGTTCCTTTTTCCCCCTTTTTGATGTGATGTGTAATTTCTACACAATAAAAGCTCTGGCCTGCTTCTCTTCCTTCTGCTGCAGCCAGAGAGCAGAGTCAAACACTGACACCGTCTCTGGGGGGGGGGGGGGGGGGTCTTTCCCTACAGCTGAAAGCAATACATATTCATTGAGACAGTGAGAATATTTATGACAAGCACGAACAACAAAAAAACATTTTTTTTGCCAACTAACAAAGCAGCCATCTGTCAATACAAAACGATTTCTGCAGTTTAACTGTTACTTCAGGGTGCTTTGGCATCATAATATATGATCAGCCATCGCTGCCTCATCATTTGATATTAACAATAAGGGCACACTGTGACAACAATATGCATTTTTAATCACCCAATTACAAAGCAGTGTGGGATGTGGGCATGCTGCAAAATGTACAAGTTTACAAAAAAAGAGTGCACACTTGTCCTTTCTCAGGCTGAATAATGCTGCTGTTACAGGAGTCAGTAGCAGGGTATTATATGCATGAGTAGGAGGGGTTTGTGGGTCGTGTCACACAGAATAACACAAGCTACATGGAGAGACATGCTTATGCAGCTAAACAACATGGTCACAGACTCCACGAGGAAAGTCCCAAAGTAAACTGAAAGAAAAAAACAAACCTCTCTATTTGGTCCTATTACAATCTACACATTCAGTGATTTCCAGCATCTTTGAAAAGCTGCCTCTTTGCACAGACAAAAAACAAACAAACCAAAAGAGAAACCCCTCTCAGTTAAACTACTGTCATCCCACATTGTGCTACTGAGTGCAGTACTCCCATATCTGCTCCAGGCTCCAAGAATCTTCTGTTGCACTGTTTCCTTTACAAGACCGGACAGGATGCACATGCTCTGTGCTCGCAAAGCCTCGGGTGGGAGCGAAAACAGACACAACACACACACGAGGAAGAAATCCACTCTGAGAGGAGACGCACACAAGAGACTTCTGTCTTGAGTGCCCCTTAAAGGTCTCTGCCCATTAGAAAATAGAGGTCAGCAGCATTAGGTCCACAACTAAACACAGTAATTGTGTAGTACAAAGACCGTGGCTGGGTCACTCTGACAGCCCATTAATGCACTCAGCTTTGATAAAGACAGAAAGTGACAGCCGCTCAGCTCCTCTTGCTGCCGCTGATCCACAGTGACAGACAGGAGGAGAACCGGACTGGACTGCACATTTGGGAGAAACACATATTATGGAGGCGGCTGGGTTTCGAAAATGCAACTCATGCTGTAACCAGGTTGAGTTAATCCATTCCCCTTCCTTGGACTCTGCAGATAGTAATTACCATATATTTCTGGCATGCTCTGACATTGGCCTGTCGGATGGAGAGTAAGTATATGGATGCAGCAGCCTGCTCCGCCTTTGTGCTCGGCTGTGGACAGGCAGGGTGTGTCATGCCTGATCTGCACTCAGGCTCTCCTCCCTGCCTCCACGCTGCTGACTGTAAGAGCAGGTAGGGTTACCGGTCTAATAAGAAGACATACAGATGAAGCAAAAACTGTTAAAGTTAAACTTGTGCTATATGAACTGATACATGTTTTTAGAGGTCAGAGCCTCAACTATTTCTGTTTCATTTAAAGATGATCTTATTGTTTAAATGTTCAATACAGAAACATTTAAAAATACAGTTTTGGTTGATAGGTCTAGTCAGACAGTTTGATATTTTTTTAGAAGCTCATGATTTTCCTACAAAACACAAAAGCAATTAAAATTCCCTTAAAAACGTAAAATTGATTAAACCAAAAACCAAAACCTGAGGTTATAAATGTGTAATATGTCATACTATCATTTAGGCTCACTCAACATTATTACACTACTGACCAAACTTTTCATTTAAACTATATGGATTACTTTCTTAGGAAAAATCTGAGCACATGTTAAGGTTAAACATATAATTTCCACTCGCACAATGTTCTGCAGGCTGTGACCCACTCGCCAAGAGCCGTTTCAGGTTCAACGTACTGACTGGGGAAGAAAGAGTCAAGGTCTGCACTCACACTCCCATTTATGCCTGCCTCTGGATGATACATTATAAACCCTGAACAAATCAATTTAATCCAAATGTATTGTAAGGGCTGAGTCATATCCTAAAGGTCGCAATCTTTTGTGATTATGTGAATGAATGAAATAAGAATAAATAAAATAATAGTTTTAGATGGTTGGAATTACAAAAAATAAATGTACAATTTATTTTTATACATTCAGGTGTCATAATTATTAAAATTCGAGAACCTTGGAGCTTTAAAAACAATCATTACTGGTACTTAAACTGTCAATATCCTCCACCTACTGTTACTTACTTTAATATAGCTCTATATCTCAAGGAACACAACACACGCATGTACCACTGGGGAAGGCTATGACAATAACTTCTGTTCCCTTAAGAAGAGCTCTAAGATTGCAACATGCTCTCTGATGCAGCTTGAGCACTGGCTGCGGCTTGCATCAGTCTTTCAACAGGTAGAGCTGAGCGCATTGGGAGGTATAGGACAACATGAATCCTCAATGGTCCTGCACACATGAGACAGTCAGCTTCAGTGAAACCGTGGCGCTGTTCCGCTGCAGGTCAAACAAAGAATGTTTTTTTTTTATCGGGAAGAAAAATGGAGAAAAAAAAACATCAAAGTAACGCAGCAAAAACAGAGATCTTCTCTTTTCAGAGTGAAGGCCGAGCAACTACATTACCCACAATACAATGCACCAACACCAACTCGAGTCAGAGAGTTTTGCATTTGGAAAACAAGTATACTGAAAATTATAAAATTGAAATCACCATTCCCTTTGTTATTGCATGAAAGAACAACAACCAAGCATTCACAATATGATGTTACGTTCAAAGCTGCACAGAGTAAAAGTGGTAAAGAATGCCACTAAATGAGCATAACACTTTGCAACAGCAGATGCAATAATATTGCTGTAAAGGCTATCCAGCAGTGAGGTGCTACTGATTCAACTTAAAACTGCAGTCCAGCGTTCTGCGAAGCAAGCTGGGTGCTTTGGTCGGAGCTGTCATGTTTTCGACAATTGTTATTTTCCCCTTGCACAGCAGGTGACAGCGCATTTCTTCTGGGATGAATTCTCCAGGGGCAGCGAGAGATTTGTGTTTATGTAGCAGCAGCAGGGAGCCCGAGGACATGACGTATGACTGCAGGCCAGCAGAGAGGATGTAGGTGCTTACACACTGTAAACAATAAAGAAAGGGAACAGGAAGGTCTGAATTGAGTTCTTTACACATACTGTACACATGTACAGTTTGCTCCTTCTCTTTCAGACTCTCACGCCTCACGCAGACTACACACACTTCAAATGCAACAATAACAACAGCTATGTACTGTAAACTTTAAGGGGCTTAAAGGGAGATTTGGAAGGCATGTCACTCAGACACGTCTTCTGGGAAACATGTGCCAGCTACACTCAGACTCGTCCATGACCTTTTCATACGTGATTAGAAACTCCAATCAACTCACAGTGTCAACGCCTGGAAATTCACTCTATCCCATTTCATGCTGCAGTCATGTTGTTGGCTCCTTGTCACTGCAGTTTCACTTCACTGTAAGGTAGCCCAGCCATATTATGTCAAAACTGTTAGGCTTTGGAGAAAAGACTCAGTGAGTTCAGCACGGATGCAGTGACAGTAACATGTGATATTATTTCAGAGAGCTGAAGAGCCCCAGACACATGAAGAGGGGAAACATGACTGAATATGGGATTGTGAAAGGCGATTACTCATGGAGATTGTGAAATGTGTCGTCTGCTAATCAGATTAAGAGCTGAATAATCCCTGATGAAAAACAGAGAAAGTACTTAATATGAGTCATATACAGTATCATCAACAGCACTGGAGTAAACATGTCCTTCGTCATAGTGTAAGGAAAGGTTTGTTTAATCCATGATGTTAGCTTCATCTCTCAGTGACTCCAAAAGCAAAAGGATAGTGGATATTTGGTATGGAAAATCAAAATTCACTGGATATTCAAGTGTCCTTTATTATTTAAACACAGTTGTCAGCCACGGACAACACACAATAATGTTGCCCTGTTCCCTTTTAATCATTTTGAGTTGAATGTCAAAAAATAAAAAGAGAGTAGATACCAACGTCTCTAGCATTTGTTTGGAAATTGAATTCATAATATCAGAAAGCGTAATCTTACAAAGTGAAAACAACATCTGGGTTTTTCTTCATGAACTTGGTATACTGAAGCCCAATTTAAGGCACCAGCAGCACCCATATGGAGATTTGCACCACTTCTGAGTCACTGCCACAGCCATGCCACCAGTTCTTACTCGTGTTTCCTGTGTTTTCTCTTCCCTCGGTCTCCTTTGTCTGTCTCTGTGTGTCTGTGAGTTGGGCATGGTGTTGCTGTCACTCTCCAAGCTTCCAGATCCCTGCACATCTACTATCAATAGACTCATCATCTCACAGTATTACTACAAGGGCTCTTCACTCATCCATCGCGAGATCAATGTTTCAGTCGTTGTGGTAGATCAAGACTCAGGCCCCTTGACTTATTCAGGCTTATTCTCTCGTGTGTCTTCTGTTTAGTCACTAAGATTGACTCAATGTGCCACAAGATCACTACACCTGCCTGACTGATCTTTTTCTAGCCTGTTGCTCAGTTGTCCAATCAGCTCGTTTACTAGCTTCCAAGCTAGCTCCAACAGCCAATCTCCCATACTGCCTTCATTCCTGCTCATCTATGCTTCACCAGCCATAAGCTTCCCTCTATCTGCCTTCGCCTGCCAGCTAACCCACTTGAAACTTTGCCAATAACCCTTTTTCATCCATTCTAACTCCTCTGTATTTAGGTCTCTCATGTTGATTGGAACATTCAGTTAAATATGGCTTTTTATAATTATTATTATAATAATCCAGTACAATACCATAAAAATACATGTTAACAAGATAATTCAGAACCCTCAAAATCCAGATGACTCATAGGAAAGAGCTTAAAAAAGTCCTGGTTGCTCCACAGCCATGTTCACAAAAAATTTAGTGCTGGAATGCTGCTGATATGGACTACTGGCAGGGCTGCTCTGTAAACTCCCGTAACTGGCAAGCTAATTACTAACTAACTAGCCAGGCTTGAACATGGTTAAGCTTGTCAGTAACAACAACCTTCAAATTAAGCAGGACTTAATTTGGACTCAGAAGCTGTGGAATCAGTTTATTCACAAAGTTCCCGCTCAGATGTCTTTGTATCAGCTACTTCTGTCTCATGTCCACAAGCTTTGCATCTTTTGCAGCATTTCATACCAAAGACTGTATAAAAAGATGGACGACATGACAGCTCCCTAAAAGTGAAGCCAAAACATTTTGAGCGCCCGCTGCCGACTGTCTGCAGTATAGGTCATAAAGCCCACCTCCCCCATGTGAACAGATGGGACATCTAATCAATCTGAGTACACGTCAAATAATAATAATCTTTCTCAAACATGGTTTCTGTCATTATAGTTAGTTCTTATCGTGCTGATTTATGTCCAAGTGTTCATTTTTCTGACAAGTTTATTTTTAATTAGTTCTTTGATGCTGTAAAAAGGATGATTGACAGCTCTGTTGACAAATCAGGCTCCGGCAGCTGTTCTGTTCTGGATTAGCAGAGTAGAGGAGGGACGGCGAGAGGAAACGTAACTGAAACAATCACTACAGTCATTGAAGTTCCCATATCTGTAAATGTCCACTTCAGACCAACACAAGAAGCTCTTCTGCTGTTAAATCCGCCGGCATGTGTGATCCTTGCTGTTTTTTTCCGGTAATTTAAGTGTGTTTTCTGGTTAGTGGAAGTGGCTACGGCGCCTCCACCCGCCGATCTCTATTGTGCAACTCTGGCTCCAAATGACGTCACCATCGCAAGATAGCAGCGCCTATCACAGTGGCTACTTTGGCATTAATTTCGCACAATGAGAGCAGATAGAGACACCTTGTCCATCTATATATAAAGTCATTGTTTCATACAGATGAGTAAAACTAAAAGTAGATACTTCATCACAGCTAAGAAGGTATGATAGTGTTTTGGACTCTCCAGCTCTTAAATGCTTCAAAGTTGTCTTTTTAAGTGTGACTCAAATGCTATGGCCTCCAAAGTAACTAGGGATGCACGATTTGGATTGGATTTTTTGCCGATATTCGATATGCCGATATTTTCTAACCCTTCAACTGATTTCAATACCAATATATCAGGCACACGTTTTTTTCCACTTAATTGCAGAGAACATCAAGTCTCCCCTGTAGTGGAATTGATATCATGCCTATTTTATTTGTCGTGGCCCACTGGCAGATGCAGAAATAACATAATACAGCGCTTGTACACATTCATTGGGCAATATAAGAAAAGTACTTAAACTTAGGTTAAGTACATGCCATATTTATTTGTATGTAACATTTTCTTTTGTTTTATAGGGAATCATCGAGCATTTAGGCATAATGAAAGCGTTGTTTTATCAGCAGAAAATATTGGCACAAAAATGACATATCTGCCATTGCCGATATGTCATATTCAAAACAATATCTGCAGATACAGATAATGTGCCGATAATATCGTGCATCCCTAAAAGTAACCATACTAAGCTTAACACATGGGAGATTTTTGAGGGATAGACTAGTGGACATTTGTGTAATCCTGGCTGTAACATACAATATGAAAACCTTAAATAATATGAACTTAATCCATCATTCTTCAGACAGAGAAATGTTTTACCTATACAGCTGCTGACAGAAATGTGAGTAGAAACACTGTCTGAAAAGAAAGAAATGTGCCAAAATCTTTTTCTGTATCTCATTTCATTTGATGTTTTAATGTTATTTTTGATTATTTTTGCTTTGTTATTGATAATGCTAATTTAACAGCAGTGGGATATGTGTTACATAATTTAGCGGTACTGCATGAAAAAAGTGATGGCTACATGCAGTTGAGAAACACTATCGAGAAGCAATGAATTATTAAAAAATGTGGAGCACTCATTTACCTCCTGTACAGAACCCCCCCCCCCCCCCCCCCCCCCCCGAAAATTAAGTTGCATTAATGATATGTATTCTACATCAGTATTTATCTTTTTTTAATTTTCATGTGTCAGCAACAATCTGTTGTAGCTGCCCAACAGTGAGTTCATTAAATGTTACTATTAATATAAGAGGTTCTACACATCACCCGAATAGTAGTTAACGCATAGATATAGCAGCTTTGACCTACCTAAAGATACACACAAGCACGTTTACTTAACAAACACTTGTGCACACTATATGATGTGGAGCAGCAGATGTGAGCAGCACACTAACACTCCTGTACTACCATATTCCCTTGAAATTTCCCTTTCTATCACCATCCATACCCGTTTCCCACACTCTCTTTGAAGTCCAAACGCCTCTTTCTGCATGGACGAGCCCATCCTGCATACAGTGGGCAGGACAGCTGTCTGCCATGCATAATGCGTCCTCTGAGAGCCCCCCCTGGCAGGTGGAAACCCACCAGAGCCTTGGGCAAACACTGAGGGTCCCACCACTACGGGAAGATGTGCAAACATATGGTGCTGAATAGAGATGTGCAGAGGTTTTCCTCGAATGTGCCTCCCACATGCAGAATTTGATTAAAATGCAATGAGGTCCTTGTGAGTGAGGGAAGGTGGCTGAGGTGGTCTGACAGTAATTATTGTCTTGTTATTGGTTGTCAGACTACTGATGCTGCGAGGAGATATAGCTCCTCTATGTCAGAGGACCGTCATGAAATATTTTTGCAGACGAATGAATATATGAAACGTTTTCTCCAAATCTAAGCATGCAATGGGGCACTTTAAACACTGAATATGTATCATCATGTTTTTTTCATGCTGTATTTTCTCATACATAGTTTCGTATTCAGGGTTTTGGGGCAGGGTTGCTTTGCTTATACCTCCTCAAAGCAACCTGATGCAACATGAAACTGTCCAATATTCCCTCTATTCAGAAGCAGGGAATTGCCTTTGGATTGGAACCTTGTAATGGCCGTCATCCACATCAGGCCGGTGTCACCGACACAAACAAACTTAACAACACAAACTTTCACATTTATTTTCATCAATTGAAAATTGTAAGTCTCCTCCACAGATCAAATAGCCTTCAGAATCAAGAAAAATACATTTCATGAATATAAATAGTTTTCCATTATCATCACTTTTCATCCCCATTTAGGTGGATGGAGAAACTGACAGCTTTTTGTATTTCCTCACATTCTGGGCACATTCTCTCTAATCATGATAATGTAGCTGGCCTTTTCATTGTAAGGCATCTTGTTACAGTGAGTTTATGTGAAAACATGCATCAGTGCATCACTTCTGACAGGCTAAATAGATTTTCGATGAAATAAAACAACTGAGCTCCTGAATTCTTGCCTCTGGTACAGAATGAAAAAACATCCCATTTTCAAGAACATACTGAATCATCAGTCATGAAGTCATAGCTGACCATTTTGCAAAAAATGATAGTCAGTGTTAGAAATGTAATTGTAATAATTTTATTTGTCTTTCATTTATTTCTGTAGCACATCATCTACATTAACTGGTAAAATCGAATTTATCTCCAAATGAAATGCAGAAAAGTCTTAAAGAGATTTATCTCATAAAATAATTAACTAATCTTACTGTATTCAGATGAAATCAATGGCTCAGCGGGATATATATCATTTAATATAGTAGATATATCAATATATTAGCAAATATATCAAATTGAACAGCATCCATTTAAAACGTCAGCAAAGTGATCATTTACAGCAGGAAGGGGTCAAAATAAACTACAGTGCATGGCTGTGAGTGATGGATTCAGGCATCAATTCCCCTTTGAAATAGTTTTTCGTCAACAATGAAGAAAGATAATATGATTTTATCAAGAATACTGCCAGTAGGGCAGTGTGATTAATCAAATTTAATTTAAGTTAGGATGGTGGCTTCCAATGTTTATGAGAACCAGAAATCAAGAAAAACAATTATTGTCCCACTCTCCTTTTTACCTTAATGCAGGGATTCCCAAAGTGTGGTGCATGCACCCCTTGGGGTGTTCATGCTACCTCTAGGGTGTGCGCTTGAGGAAAAATGTAATTGCGGTGTAATGGTGTATTAATTACACCAAGTGGGATTTTTCACTTGAAAATCCTCTCATGGATCCGCTTTTTGTCCATGGGATCAGTTTCTGAGCCTATGCATGTTTCAATTTTTCTTTACTTGGTGGGTCGTGTTTAACTCTATTGCAGTTTGATTCAAATTAGACTACTGATTTCAATAACCGTTACGTATGTTTGGTAATTGTAATTTAAACTTGATTCAATTTGTCTTAAATGCGGCTGAAAATATCAGAGCATTTCCCCCATCGTCTCTCATGATGGGCCTATCTGCCTGTGCGTTTCTCCTCCTCCTCACTCATCTTCTTTGCTCTTTAAGAGTGAGGATTTGTGCGTAAGTTTGTTGCAGTGTAGTTTGAGTTTCGAATGTAAGAGCGCATTGTTGTGATCTGTTGAATATTTTGAATATCTTGATTATTTGTACAGAATTAAACTTTTAATGCACCTATAAATAGGCTATGTTGGGGGTACATCAACTAGGTTGGGATTTTGAAGGGGGTGCGTTGCATAAATGGTTTGGGAACCGTTGCCATAATGCACTCTTGCTGCTTTCTAAAAGCCCAAAATGCATTGAAATCAGACAGACAGTAGAGAGCAGATAGCAAAACTATATGCTTGTCCTCCTCCTATATTGTTTCCTTGTGTGATGGAGCCACGTATCAGCTTATTATAAATTCCACCAGGGACAGGGCAAAGAGTTAAATTACAATACAATAAACTGAAATTAAGGTAGTACTGAGGTAGATTGACTAATCACTGACAATATCTTGTTACATGTAGTAGCCTACCATTCACAACCACTTGATTGCTTTTACTGAGTGAGGCATCAACAATTATAATCCAGTTCAGGAAGTCAAAGAGTTATTTAATATATTACATGCAACTCATTTCTTCTCCAAGCCAATTTAATCTACATTTAAATATGAGACTTCAATTTGAGGGTTAATGACAGAACTTTCTGGTCCCCTGAAATGTGAAGCGGAATTTGAAAGTAATCACTGTGGTTTCAGCGTGATACTGAAGAAACTCATCTAAGCTGCCAGATAACCGGCAGCAGTGTTTTCACGATACCAGCACTTTGACTCTGATACCAATACCAAGTATAACAGAAAGATAATCAATACCAAACATAAAACTTGAAACTGTGATTTTTTAATTTCACGGTAAAAATAAAACTAAAATGACCCAAATAACTGAAGCTTAAAACAGTAAGTCTTGGCATTCACATTTGCTTACGTGGTTGTCTTGCTATCTACAATACCCTGGGGTAGGGTTTTGGACTCCTTGGATATGTCTTGGTGTGTTTCACTGAGGTGCTTGCAAGGGTTTGAGGTGTTGCACGACGCTTTGTGTTATTACCCTGTGCATAAAGGCTTCATTTTATCTGTGGGGTCGCCATCAGCCTCAGCCCTGTTAGCAAATTAGTCCCACAGCAGACTTAGTAGTCTGTTTTGTTAATTAGTGCAGAACCAATTTTAATACTAAAAAAACCTGTCAAAAAAGTACCAAAATTTGCAAGCAAGAGCAAGACCAAAACATGTCTGGTCAACTAAGAAAACCAGTAATGGCGAGGTCTTGCAGATTGGTGCCTGCAGCTTGATAGTTTCAGATGTTGCCAATATGAATACTCTGGTGCTCCCACCAGCAGCTTGGCTGACAATTATTTGTGTTTATGTCTGTGTGCATGTGTATCTCTGTTTAGTGCCAACACCCTGGCCAGGATAAGTAGGGGAGCCTGTTTAATCTTTATCTGGTGTCTGTTGTGCCTTATTTCATCCTGTCTGGAGAGTGAATGTATACATATAACTGGAACTGATCATATAGCTGTGTGTTTAGTTTGTAACAGTATGTACTGACGGGTAAAGGTTTTATTTTGGTGAATGTCAAGGTTGCTCTTCCTGTAGGTTTCTCATTAAAGGGCTGGGTCTGATACAGGAAGGCAAATAAGCCTAAACAAAGCACACCATTACATGTCAGACCAGCCATTATAAACTGAAGATGCATCAACTCACTCTGTGTTTGCTGCATCTGCTTAATGAAAGACAGACCATTATAGGAACCAAGTGACTGGTTACGTTATCCAGCCGAAAGACATGGTGAAGTCAATTACACCTGGGAGATGTAACTCACGAAAATGGACTTCTAACTGACAGCTTGTATTGGCTCTGTATATTAGTGGGGAGACAAGTGTCTTGAGGGGGCTTTTCATGTGCCTGATGATGCCTGACATGTTGGAATTATTTCCCCATTGGTCTTAAAAACCAAACCTTAATTGGATTACTTCAGGACAAATTGGCAGATATGAAAAAGCAAGCAAAGCAACTGTGTCAGAGCTCAGAGAACAATCAACTACAGATGTGTGGGCTGAACTTTTTGCAAATAAATCTCAAATTTCAGATTGCCAACAAGCTGCCAAACCTTCACCAGGGAAACACACCCAAAAGGATACAAGCTCAGAACAATTACAATCAATTCCAGGCAAGCAGCATCATAACTACAGCAGACCTGAGCATGATTCAGTGATATCTGTAAGTGAACGTAATCCAAGCAGCTGTTGCATTCAGCAGTTCCAGTAAGAAAAGTGAAGAAGCTACAAAATGACACATCTGCTGCAATTAGACAAAAAAAGGAAAACAGTGGAGAAAACTGAGTTTAATCTTATAAAGCCAGCTTCATTCATCCCACATTCCACTCCCAATTAATGCCACATGTTCTTCAATGTCGAGTGTGTAGCCTCAAAAAACACCAACACCACAATATGCCATTATTACACTTTACCAATAAAAAATAATCTGTTAATTAGTAAGTTTAAGAGGTTCTTGTAGGCATATTTCCAAAACCAAATTGATTAAAAATGTATTCTTTATCCTTGTGTTGATTGTTTCATTATCTGTTGCTAAATGCAAATGTATATATGTTTCTGTATCAAAGTCTCTCTTTCAACAGTCTGTCAGAACTATATATTGTGCCCACGTGCAGTATATGTTATATATGGTTACTGTTTAGTATTTCGTACACATGAGATTACTAATTTTCTAATCTAACTCAAGGCAAGGGAGCAAATTAGCATAGATTTTTACCATTTTGTGCCTTTAGCTTTAGTACGATACCTGATGAATAATAGGGCAACATAATAGTTTAGCTGACATTGAAATGAGGCAGAAAAAAGGCTCTAATCAAAGCAGGCTCAGCTGTAAGCTCCTGATAGCAGGCCCGTAGCACTTTATATGTCCCAACCACTTGGTGACATCTAAGCAATGCAAGCTCCATAAGGTGTTGATCACCGAGTCAAAGGTGCCATTGGAACAGCTGGAACACACACAGCTGCCAAACCAGCAACAGCTCAAACAAATCAATCTAAAAACATTTCCAACATTAGGATCTTATTCCCTTTTATTTTGAAATCATGTACTGAAAATAGGAATGCTGAGTTTTACCTCCAGAATGCGGAGGAGGGCCGCACAGCAGAACCACTCCTTGACCTTCACGGACTGATACAGAGCTTCTTTTGTGAGTCTTGAAGTTTTCCAAGTCTGAAAAAAAAGAAAAGGGCATTAGTCAAAGTCAGAGGCTGATACATTTTATCCTAAAACACATGATAGTGCTCTCATGAACAAATGATTGTTTTTCTCACTACACTGTTTTTCCTGCGTCTCCCCCTTATTGGGGGTCACAGCCTCTGGAGCCTAAAGCAGCGTGCAGCAGGCTCCAGGTGGGAAAATGCTCACAACAGGTTGGCGGTTTATTATAAAGCTTACACAGATAAACACACCACACACTCCCACAGTACCAGACAGTTCTTGGCCTTTATTTCTTTGGACTGTGGGAAGAAACTAAGGCTTAACCCTGACAAATACAGTTCTTGTAAACTCCAAGGGCCAAGTTCAAACCCACACTGTGTGAGAGAGAGCAGTGCAAACCACTGAACTGCTGCACCACCCTCATAAACAAATTATATACAAACACAGTAACACCATTTCCCTCTCTGTACTTATACTCGAGCCAGGAACATCTTCAACAGTGAACATTTTTTGGTGATAAACAGCCTTTGGCTTTCCTCAGGCCAAATCATCCCCCTCTGTGTGTATCGAGCGTTTCCAAGACTCACTGTGAAGGTGTCACAAGGAACAGACAGAAGTGAATTAAAGTTTCCCATTGGGGAATAAACAAGGGTTACTGTTTACTAGTTTTAAAAGTTAGAATGTTTTGGAAGAACATAGATAGATTGTTGAAAGAGATTAAAATATTAATAGTTTTATTTTCTGTTAATATATATGCACTTGAAAAGTACTAATGTACAGATATATATGAATGTAAATATATAGTCTCAGATCTCTAGGGACTCTTCCACACTGGGACTTTGACTACATTTGTTGGTGGCTGAGTAACAGAAGGAACTATTACCACTGTTGCGTCATCTTTTAAAGTCATATACACTATGCGAGGCTTGTTGTTTTAAGCATTTATTTAAAAAAAACACATGAAGGGATGGTGTGTGTGATGTAAATTCTTGAAAGAGAAATTAAACCATAATATTAATACAAGTGCTAATAATACTAATTCAAACATTAAAAAAATTCAAACAAAAATAATTAATACAACTAATAGTAAGTAAATTGTATCTATTCACATTTTATATAAATAAAATTTTGTGTGTTCTTTAATCATTAAGATGATCTGACTATTTGTTTTCTGCCTATTTTTTCTCTCTCTGTGATACTAAAAACCCTTTTTGAGCATCACTACAGAACCTTTGGGTAGACGTCTGTGTCTCAAGATTATAAGCGTTATGGAGGCTCAAGTGTGCCTGCTGAGACAGCAATAACCCTAAATAAAGGATTTTTTTGTCTTCAGTGGACTAGTATACAAGTCAAGTCTTTTTTTGACATAGGACAATTAGAAATAGATGTTGATTGAATGGCTTTAGAGTCGAGGAGGATGGCTTAGAAATGACCTCAATACACAGTAAAAACAACTAAGACAAATGTTATACAATCAAACAAATGTAATATACAGCAAACTGACATTAATAACTCCAACATCAGAATAAAATGCAGTAAAAGGACCTTAGAAATAAGGTAATTGTAGAAAAGATAAATGGTGGCTCAACATCAGACAAAGACAAGCGAAAAGAGCTGGGTTTTTGAAAAAGATGATGATGAACAGTGGTGGCACAGGACTGTGGGATGGGACACTATCCCAAAGACAGGAGCAGCAACCGTCTCCTTAGTTTGTTTCTCTTGCACTTTGCTAATATGGGTTTTATTAATACTCCAGGTTTTTTTTTATCTCAGTCAAGCATAAAAACCTTATTTTTTGGCTTAAATGTTTTTGTTTTTTTTCTTTGTTTTTATTTTTGAAGCAAAAATTGAAAACTGCATGTATAGGTTGCCACCGAGTGCACCACGGCACCTGCTTTGTCTAAATCAGTTTACGATCCAAGTCATGCTTCGCCCCTGTTTTTTGTGTTATTTGTTTGCTAATGCTTGCAGCAAAAAGCACATTGTGTAACTCTTAGGTTTGACATGTGCCATATTAATTAAGGTGCCTTGCCTTTAATGTTTTTTTCCTGGTTTTGGGAGTCATATTCAGGATGGCATTTTAAATGGCATGTGGCATGTAACAGAAGACGTACAGTTATACCTGCCAAATAATTGCATAGCGTAGGAGACACAGTTGAGGGAGTGAGAAAATGAAAAGAATGACGACTAATAGTCCACCATGCTCTAGTGATTGTATATTCCAAATAATAAATGGAAGTCCTGCATGAGCTAAATGCATTATGGAAAAAAAAAAAACAGTTGAAATCAATAGTGACACACACCCACTTATATGAGCCAAACAACAATCTGCAGCCCTGCTGCTAAGCAGAGAGGGTTGCTGCTGCGGGTCACACATGAGGGATTTTAATAGCTCTGGTGGTAATCAGGTTACCTTTCATTCATCACGCCCACCACACTGAACATTTCAAAGCTGCTATGCTTTAAAAAAACAAAAGAAACAAAAGAGCTGAACTCATTTTCATTTGACAAGTGGTGGAAACAATAGTAGGCCATGTACACTTCCTAGGATTGACTGCACTAATGAAGTAAATCCTGGTAGAGCTCAGTAAATGTAATTCATACATTACAGGAAGGCTTCATGTCTGCACTGATAGCTCGAGTGGGAGGGGGAAATCAATTCTTCCTGCTTGTCTTGTTCCACTTACTAAGCAACATTTGAAATTTGATTTTTTTTGCATTTAATTTCTCTTTACTTCATTTTTGTCTTTTTTATGCTTTTATTTTGTACATTTAGGTTAGGTTAGCTTTGACTTTTATATCAGTGCTTTAAAGAAAATATAACTATATATGGAGACATGTGACATATGGTCTTAAATACATCAATATATATTCTTTAATTTAGATTACTTAACCTTAATTAACCTTGTTCTATTATGTGCTGCATATTCTCAAGTTACTGCGAGCAGCAGTGCAGACACCAGTGCCCTCTTTGCAGGCCTGCTCATTGCAAAACTGCAACCAATCCACTTTTAAATGAGATTACTGATTAGTTCAGCTCCAAGTGATCTGAATGTAAAATTATTTAGCTCACTGATTTATGAAGAGGACTATAAGGTCACTTAATATATGTCATATTGGCTGCAGGACAAGTCAATTAAGCAGCCTTTAATTATTTCTTTAAACATAAATCTCCTCTTAACCCACGAGAATAGTTTGACTAATAGCTATTTGAGACTCTTCAGCCCTATTAAGGAAGCACGACCTGGTATTTTCCTAAAGATTAATGCCAGATTTGGCACTTTAGGGTCAATTTGAAGTTAGTACATCTTGGATGTAAAATCTGGATGTAAAAAGCTCGGGTTGGGCGATGGCTTCCACTTTCATATACTACAATTGTTGTTACTTAAGATTACAGATATTTGATGCGATCGCCAGGGGGCAGAGGACATAAGAGTGGGTGGGGGTAATATTGTCACAACACGTAATGGCAGAGTCTCTATTCAAACAGTCAAGTTCTACTTAAAGCAACAATGTCACAGCATTTTGTTCCATCATATGTTATTATCCTATCTTTAATAACACAATCTATATCACATCCATAACATTAAGTACTCGTATGGAGCACAGAGCAAAGTCTTGATGGGCGTGTATACGGAGAAAGGAGGAAGAGGGTGTCAGATCAGAGGAAAAGAGATGGCCAGCTGGTTTGTAAATGCGTTTTTAAAATTCCCTCATATCTCGTGATGTTTAAGGCAGCTCAGCGGGTAAGTATGCCGCACCAACAAAACCTCTCTATAGAGTCTCTTCTCTACAGCCCGTTCAAGAGATTATAACTTAATCAGTTTGGTTCTGATTGTAAGTAAACTCTATTTCCAGATTCTGCATTTTAATGGAGAACCAGATTTTAATGCCCTCTGGTTTCGAGTAGTACTGACCAATCACAAATCAGCATGCATACTTTGATTGGATGCTGGAAAAACAGTCCGTGTAGAGAACAAAAGCTTTCTGTTGCAATGCTATCTTTGCTGTCATCAGCGGTCATCTGACAACAAGTTAGCTTTTTATTAAACTCTATAAACAGACATCTGCATGCAAGTGCAGCTAACAATCTGTTCTTACATGTTGTATCTCAACTCCAACTCCAATCTGGCTTCTCACGTTGCTTGTCTGATTGTAAACAATGCAGCACACTAAAAAGGAAGGCTGGCTACACCAAAAGCCCCGAAAAGTTGTGTCGCTCCTAGAGGCTTTATTGTTGTCAGACGATAGTCGATGGGTTCTGACATTGAATTGTAACTAATGTTAATATTAGCGCAAGATGATCATTGATCATCTCTTCAATTGTCAATACACAATATTGCCAAATATCACTTGGGCTATGTAAAGAAATGTATAATTGTCACTCTGAAAGCAAGGTCTGCATTTTAAGGAAAACCACCAATTCTGTCTCTGCTTATACAAATCAGATAGTTATAATATTCCAAATAACTCCATGTCTACTTGGTATCACTAGATTTATTGCGATGTTAGTTAATAGCAGAAACAACTGCAGCAGGAGTTTCCTTTCGGTGCCTCTGGGGTGTTTGTGCCTCAGCTCAGTCAGGTACAAGAGCTGAGAGCATCTTGAACAGCCCAGATGCCTTCTCTGTGTACACATGCAGAGGACACTACGGATTAGTTTGCTTCACTTTTAAAGGAAAGTTGTCAAAACACACTTGTATGAGTCCACCGCTGAGACAGTGGAACAATGTGCAGCACAGGTTCACACTGCCAGTGTCTCTGGTCGGGTGGCAGCACACCGGTGTGAGCCCCCAGGATGGGATTGTAACTGGTTGTATTTTTGCTTCACTTGCCCACCAGATGCAAAGGAACCTGAGGCACTGTGCTGCAGTGGGTTTCATGAGGAAATGTATTTGTAGAGGGAGCGCAGGTGTGAGACGACAAAGCACTGAGAAAGCAGTTTGCTGAAGCAGTAGACTCTGAATAACACGATAACAGGTTTCTTAGCAGGTGACAAAACGCATCAACTTGACAAAATTCTCAAAGATCTCAAATATAGTTCAATTCTTGTCATGTGTGATGTAAATTTATACTGTTTCATAGAAAAGTCCGTTTTATTTTGCATAATGGTGCGCTTATTGATGCAATCATTCAAAAAATTATTCTAACTAAAAGGCAGATTTTCAGTTCTACTAATATAAACAGTATTATGTTAGATTCCTCTGTGTTCTATGATAAACCTTCAGTTCTACAAAGTCTATGCTATGCAGTCAGAGTTTCTCATTTGTCATTCAAATACTCCCATCTGATTAATAAATATGTAAACGCTTAAGCTTAGTAACCCAACTCATATGTGCTCCCTTCTTGTGTCTCTTGTGTCTCACACTGTCAAAGTAGGACCAAAGTGCCGGATTAAAGGGCTCATGACGTCCACTCTTTTGATTTATGCTTTTGTTTGTGCCGGCTCCTCACAGAAAAAAACAACGCGCTGTCCCTACACCATTATAATTAAGCAGCTGGACACCGTTCATAGATTGGATGACAAATTTGCTGTCCATACTCATTTTTACTCTGCAAATCACTGTCCCTCTAAATTATATTTTCTGCCCTGAGATAAAGTCGGCCTACACAGGTGGGGAGCTGACCAACTCATAAAAGTGCTTAAAAGGGAGAGACAGGGCAAAGATGTCTGAAGATCTTAATTTCAGGTGCTTTCCTGGAAGTTTATGATGTATGTAGAATTCAATCTGGCCTTCCACTTAAATAGGCCATTTATTTTTATAGCTTCCCATATTTTACGAGTTTTTAAGGGACGCTGGCCATCTGGTTATCTCTCAACTGTCACTCAAAGGCAGGGTCGGACTGGGAACAGAATTCAACCCTGGCAATTTTCATGTGGACCAGCCCATTTATTAACCCTTGCCCATTTTTTTTCTACGAGACGATATGATTATCATTATTAATTCATTTTTGTACATTTTTATTCAACTCCACTCTTTCTGTCTTGATTGTATTTAATGATCTCTGGTCAGCCACCAACATTAGATGCAGAGATCGACTTGAAGAAGGGGGATAATGGATGATGCACCTGCCTTAGAGTATAGGTATCCTGTTGAACAGTTTGGAATTGTGTAACCACTAATCACATAAGCTGTTACAACATTAAGTGGGCTTTGGTCAGCAGAATTTGTTTTGTCAAAACTTTTCTCACTTTGCCATATTGCTGGTGGTGCCCATCTGGTCAACTATGTGGACCAATCTGGCATTCTCCAGAATTGCCAGAGTTCAAGGTTATTTATGTTATTTATGTAATTTATGTTATGTACAAGGTTATATATGTTTATGTAGCAATGCTAACTGACTTCCTTGTTTTAATTCGGCTTTAACTCTGGTTGGTTTTGCTCATCAGATGCCTGTGCTCTAAGATGCATTCTTCTGCTTGAACCCTTGGATGTGGAGTACAAAAGCTAGTAATAGAAATGTAGTGTTTGATAAACCAAACATGAATTGAACTGATGGACAAAATGTTTTTTTTTTGTCTTGTCCAAACAATCAACCCACTCCAAAATAGTGGCAGAAGCTTTTCATGAGTAGCTGCACCACTTACTTTCATCTGAAGGCGCAGTAGAAGGTTAGATAAAAGCACCCAAGCCTCCCCAAAATATGAGCCTACAGAACAAAGTGCACACGTGCAAAGGACATCTGAGGTACTGATTTTATTCCAAAAAAGTCTTTTTTGCTTTATTTTGGACTAACATCAAAGCTATTGTGATTTCTGAAGTGCCGATGTCTACTTCTCTGAAGCAACTGATTGTCCCTGTCCACATCCACAGACATGGCCTCCTGCGTGCTGAAAGCATGCTGCTGTAGTGATGGAACCCAACGCTACCACCCCTCCACCCGGCCATGGAACCACTCTCAACAGTGAAAAAAATAGAAAAAGAAGCATTGTTGTGTAAAAGGCTGGAGGAGAGTGACCAAAAGCAAAATGTTCAATATGGTACGCACTGCACCCTCAGATGCAGGGCGAACATCATTGGGGACTTGTTCATTTTGAGTTCAAAATAAAGCATAAAGGGATTTCTCAAATAACACATCCATTACATCTGTCACACAGAGGACCAGCTGTGAAAATAGCATCCTTCAAATGTTCATAAATTATTATAAAAGCGTGGAACTGTTTTCTACAACACACTTACACTAAAGCTTCAGTGTAATTTCCAGAATGGAAGCGGCTAACAATGATTAATAACCCCAGAACAAGTAAATGCCCCGTGATGTGATGGCCCATCTAGATCCATTAACATAAATTATTGCAAACCTGGGCTGGCATTCCAAACAATGATCCAGATTAGGCTGATGATCACATCCCATTCATATCAGCTTTCCAAATGCCAGCACGACTTATCATACTTCAACAAGCCTGTCCAAGCGTGACCGTGAGGTTCATTACAACCTGCGACTCCTTAAGGAAGCTCTCTGTCTTTGAGTGGATGGCAGGTAATGTGCGTGTCTGTGTATGTATTAGACTACATTAGTTTTAGCTCGGTGTAACTGAAAACTGGCATTTGAGTATAACTTTTGCTGTTCTTTTCTAGCCTTAGAAGGTAACAGCTTATCACTCAACTCAGTTTAATTGAAAGTAATTCATTCATTAATCTGGGAGAGATTTGAGGAAAGCTAAGGTTTGCTCACACTAAAATATAAAATGAGTAAGAACAGTTTGTTCACACTTAAAAGTGTTAAATCCTGAGCAGACCAACACTAATAATATAAATAATAACAAAATTTATATCCTTTATATCAAAAACAGGATAGCTGTTGTATGCTCTAAATTTGGGCGGGTGGGGCTGAGAGAGAGCCGGTAGTCCTTTAATAGAAGACTGGCGGTTTAATCCCTGGCTCCTCCTGTATCTTTCAGCAAGATGCTGAACCTGAAAATCCTACCGAAGGCAATGGCTACGTATACTTATACATTTATACAAGGCATGGACTGTGTAGCCTGTAAAGATTGTTCAGATTCATACAAGGCATAGACTGTATGAATATGTTAATTATTAGCTGATATGGTCTTTGATTAGTGTGTGAATTTGTGTGTAAGAGGGTGAAAATGACATGTAGTGTAAGGCCCTTTGAGTGGTTGGAAGACTAAAGGTGCTATATAAGTGCAGTCCATTTAGCATTCACCGTTTACCATTTACATCTCTCCCTTTCATTCCATGAGTTTGTAATGCAGTATGATTATTTTTTCAGGTTTGACAAGGGTTTTTAAGAGCCACATAATATTTTATACAACAGGTTTTGCAAAATTGTCCTCCCAAAGAAATATCAAGCATTTCAATTAGTGCCCCATAACAACAGCATCTCAGAACCTCAGCTTTAGTTATATTTATCAGGGCTTCTGGTCTAGGCAGCAGTTATTCAGTTAAGTGATAAAAGATATGAAGCTGAGCCTTCATTTTCCTACTACTTGAGACCAAAGACTGTAAATGTAGTTAGACGACATGCAGCTCCCTAAAAGTGAAGCCAAAACATTCTGAGCGCCCCCTGCTGACTGGCTGCAGTATAGGTCATAAAGCCCGCCTCCTCAATGTTAACATAGGGGGACATAAAATCAAAATACACAGCAAATACATTTTCTCAAACATGGTTTCTGTCATTATAGCTAGTTATTATCATGTTCATTTTTCTGACAACAAACAATCACTACAGTCATTGACATTTAAATACCTGTGAACGTTAACCTCAGACCAACACAAAGAAGCTGTTCTGAGATCCTTGCTGCTTTTTCATTAAGTTAAGTGTGTGTTTTGGTTAGCGGAAGTGGCTACAGCAGCACCACCCGCTGATCTCTACTGCGCAGACTCTGGCTCCATATGACATCACCATCACAAGATGGCAGTGCCTATCACGGGGGGTATTTTGGCATCAATTTCGTACAATGGGAGGAGATGGAGACACGTCGTCCATACAGTCATTGCTTGAGACACAAGAATGCAGTTGGAGTTGAGACATCTACGACCAAATTTACCTGCATTCTTATGCGGATGTCTATTAATACAGTTTAATAAAAAGCTAAAATGTCGTCAGAGGACCTGTGGGTTCCAGAATTGCATTTACACCAATGCGTTACCCCTTTTTGTTCTCCACAAGGACTATCTTCCTGCATACAACCAAAGCCTGCTGTAACACTGTTTGGACTATACTTCTAGGATTTCAGATGGATAACAGAACACATAGGTGACATCATTATAGAGTGAACATAGGATGATAGGTCTTCAGAACATCAGACTCTAACACGTAGGACAGCTGTTTGTTTCCCATTTCTTTGTTCTTTAAAAAAGTATGACCACTATCATTCTCTAACCATTACTGCAGATTTGTTATTGAAACCATGATGACAAAGCTTCAGTTACCTAAGCAAAGAAGTAATGTTGGTTTTTCAGGCTCAGTGGTTCTCCTCATGACTAGTAAATGTCTCCCTTAACAGTAATTTGTTGTCCTTGAGACAAAAAGTGATACAGTAACCAGAGAATATGTTTTGATTGAAATACTTTAAGTAACACAGGTATTAAAGAACACAATATTCTTTAATCTGCTACAAAGGAGTGAGGTTACATTGCAGGTGCTGCTGAGCCTTTACTTTAATGCCATCTGTGCTTTCTCAAAATCTCAGTCTGTCATCAAACACAGTTGGTAACTCCCTGAATGTCTGGATGATTATGTATCTCTGTGAGTGCTAAATACTAAATCCTGAGACTGATAAGCCACCTTATAGCAGGTCCTCAAGAGAGATATCTTTATAGTGTACTGCAGATAAAAAGTAAAAGCTAGAGTACACCCATTAGCTATTTACACCTCATTAACTAAGTCAATATACTCACTCCACATTATCACAACAGCTGAGAGGAGTCTAGAGGATTTATTTGCATTTAAATGAGGTATTCATGTTTCCCCTCAAGGCTCGAAAGCCTACTCTGGTGACATCGGGAATTTTCACCATCATATGCCTAGCAAATTATGAGCTTGTCTGACACTGACGATACTGTATATAAGTAACTGGACATGAACTCCCATGCAAAACAGGACACGTCTGAAGGCAAGCGATTTTTTTTTTAGAATCCTTGAGAGCTCAACCTTCTTCTTGACATCTCTGGTCTTTAGCATTTGATCAGTAAATGCAATTGTCCTAGTGCTGATGCTATTGAGCTATTGGTTGATGAATTTCTTGCCTGTCTTAGTCAGTTGCTTGCTCAGCACTTGAAACGTTTATTTTTACGCAGTTTTTAGTCAGTTGATTGTTCTGTATTTGAAAGTCTTATGTTGCCGTCTTGGCCAGGACTCCCTTGTAAAAGAGATCTTGCATCTCAATGGGATAATTTCCTGGTAAAACAAAGGTTAAATAAAAATAGCATCTTGGAATCTTCAACACTGAATAAGCCTGTCACTGAATTCAAAGCACAGGCCTCTCAGAGTAAGAAGCCCATGCTGTTTTTCTGATACTGAATATACAGCCTGTTCATCGGTATGAATTATGGGCGTACATCTTTTACATAATCACTGATTTAGAATCAATAGACATACTAATCAAGGGCAGCGAGTATTGAGTGGGAGCGCCCACTGCCCATCCGTTATCCTTGCCTCGGGGGGTAGACAGCCACAACCCCTCGCGAGGAGTAGCATCATCCATCACAAGTTTGTGACACGGAGAGGAATGCCGAAGTATCTGGAGTTCCGCCAATTTCAAAGAATAACCTTGAAGAGTTTCGTAGAGAATGTAGACTAACAAGTGTTGACCTAGGAATATAATTTTGCAGAAGAACATAGTTTCATTGTACAGTGCGTGTTTGTGTGTGTACTCTCTTCTACAGAATATATAATATGAACAAGTTCAGCAAAGCAGAACACTTGCACACATCTTAGCAAATATATATTCAGCCTGTGGGTTTTCACTTGTCATCAGCCAGACTGTGAATATTAATGTGACATAAAGTGAACAGTACATGTAGGATTCAAGTTAACACCTACTGAAGGTGTAAACTCAAACACCATTATCATGCTGACAATGCATTGAGACTTCAGTTACACCAATAATTCATTTTAGAGAGATTACTCACCAGGAACAAGATTAAGACAACACTGAGGCCTATTTCATCGAACAAAGGGCAGAAAATCTCTCATACTCAGGGCTAAATGACTAAATTAGAAGGCAGAGCATGTTCACTGAACAACAGAACTCTCCTGAAAAGAGGGACTCCTGCTCCCAATCACTCACTATCAGGTTTTCATTATGCATTTCTAAAACCCAGTTTAAATTAAAAATCATTTTCTGTGTTTTCCAGGTTTGTAATCACTAACCCTCATTCATGTGTGAAATAAATGATCAAATACTTTTGAACTTCTTGCACTTGGCGGATCTTGCCTGAAAAATATGCCGCAACAATAAACTTCCAAAGTTTGATTTTTATGACAGATATTATTTGCATTTTCAGGTAATACATTATTAATGCAACTGATGACAATGAAGATTCAGATGATCGCATGACTTAATTCATAAATCTTTTATTTATGTTTTCCAAGCCTCGTAAAAGTCATATTTTTTTAGGGTGGTATATTACTTTCATAATTTCTTTCATATAAAAATAAAGAATAAGAAATAAGAAATTAATCAGCCTGTTATAATCTTTGTATAAAGTAGGACTTGTGAGTATTAGCTTAAAATTTCCTCCACAATTTAGGAGTCATTTGAGTATGTTTGCCTTTATATATTAAAAAGAGAAGATGTCAAGGTACATCGTGTATATCAGGGGAGAAAAGTGAAACATTTTTTTTCTGAAATACAGACTGGCATTAAAACAGCAGAACAGCAAAAAACTCTTGGGTCTTTAGCTGTTAAATGCTGCCCTGTTCACCAGCTAGCATTTTGTCATTTGTAACCGGGTAGATTGTGAACCGTTGGTTTATAAGAGCTTTTTCAAGTCAAGAAATGCGCTGTTCTTGCTAGAAATTACACTAATGAGACTGAAAGCTGTTAACCAAAACAATGAACTCAAAGATGCTAGATGCTTCAAAGAGTTGAGGGAAACTGCAGAGTTACTAGATTATTCATATAAAGGTTTTTTAGTATGAGCTATATGTATGAGGCAAATGTATAAAGTACCATATGTGTCTAATATAAATATAACTATACTGCACCAGTTGTATTTTCAACAATCCTGCCCACATATGACCCAAAGTGGGGTCCTGACACCTTACAGAATAAACTGTATATAGAAGCCTCCTCCTGGTCATGGCTACAGAGTGAGTTGGTCTCATGCCAGCTGCGCAGTCAGTTGCTATATTTGATTTCTGATCCTGCCTGCCAGTCATGTAATTAAGAACATCAGGTTCATGGGGTCCTTCTTTAAGCTAGCTGAGAGTGACTCATTCTAGCACATTCAGGAAATGAAATGCCAACAAAGTCACTGATGATATAAGAAGCATTATCCCTGTGTTATGAGAAAGAAAGAGTTTTTTCCTGCTGATCAAATCAATGCATGTTAAATATGCATGTATCATAGCAGGCAGAAATAAACTCACTCTGTATCAATTCAGACACAAACACATACAACTGTCTGCATCACATTTGGCTACTGGGCAAGACTACAGATCTGTTCACGCTGTCAACTGTGTCTCTGCTGTTTTAGATGAAACATTTGCCATGTGGTCAGGTAGCTGCTCATGGATGGATACCTGAGAAAGATGTATCACATAAAAAAGACATCCTCTAATATTAAGGACTTATGGGGTAGACGGGAGCTCAGTCTGTAGGGCTTGGCTTGGGAACTGGAGGGTGGCCGGTTCAAGTACCGGTATGGACCAAGCATGGACTTGGGGCTGGTAGCTGGAGAGATGTCAGTTCCTTTCCTGGGCACTGTTGAGGTGTCCTTGAGCAAGGTACTGAATCCCCCAACAGCTCAGGGTGCATGTCCATGTGCAGCCCCCTCACTCTGACATCTCTCCATTAGTGCATATCCGTAGAGTTCTGTTTGTGCTTGTGTGTATTTTAGGCCTTTGTGTGTGTGTAGCAGGTTTGTACTAACAGGATTAATAAAGTATTTCTTCTTCTTCTTCTTCTTCTTCTATTCCCTTACTCATTAGAACAGCTCAGGATAAATCTTTTTACAAAATATCCATCTTAAACTATTCATATAGTAAGGAAAAAACACAACAGTTAATATTTACTCAAATCAATTTTAAATATCCCAGGCATACAGTATTTACATTTTGTTTCTGATCTTTTTCTTCTAACTTTACACTAAGTAATTATAAAATTTCTCTCACAAAGTCTTTACCTTGCCTATGACACTTTGATTATAGAATGTGATCATCTTGTTGATAGATTTGATGGGACCAGTTTTTCCTTCTTTTAATTCCCTTTATTTATTTATTGCTAACTAATCCAACCATCCATGTGTAAGTTTGTCTCTGAACATTTTCTAATTTTCTACCTTGTCTGTGGCTCCAAGCCCTTATCCCAAATGTTCCTTAATAAAATGTCATTTTTTAAGACAAATGTATATACATACATATATATCACCTATGTTACAAATAGATATTTACAGCAGTAGGGGGTTTATATAGGATTGACTCAATGTAAACTTCAGTTCCCTTGTTCATCGTCCATAAGCAACGCTGTAGTTCGGCTCACTAATGTCTTCTTAGTTGTTGATACACAATTGATACACACAATACGTAAGTAGGATTCTTTGGTCTTCTGGGTATTTGTTGACAACAAGAAAAAAAGCTTTTTTACACAAACCATTCTTTAACACCCGTCCTGTTTAAGGTCGGATTTTATAATCGACTTAATATCAAAAACTGCTGTAGACTCAGAGTGCTTTGTACTACAAATGCTGCATTTAACCTGCCTGGCGATACTCTTACTGACTCCTCCACATTAACTTGTGAGAATTTCCTCAGCTTCTTTGTTGACAAGATTGATATTAGAAGGCAAAGCCGGCCTTCCTCTCGGGTGCTTCTTTCTTCCTCGGCAGCCCTGTGTGTTTTTAATCAGTTTGAACCTGTGTCTCCTTCCTTTCTGTGGGAAGTACTTTGTCATTTTAACTCACAACATGCCCTTCGGACTGCATTCAATCACTCCTACTAAAAGAGGTGTTTGATATTGTTGGCCCCAGCTTCCTGCCCATCATAAATTGTTGCCTTTCCACAGGTTGCTTTCCTCCTTGTGATAAAAACGCAGTTTTGTAGTTGCTTCTTAAAAAAAAGCTAACTTTGACAAATATTTTATCAAATTTTAGGCCCAAGCTTTTTCTCCTCAGTTCCAGGAAATGTAATTCTTTTTTTCACCAGCAGCTCCATCCCTTTTAAGATGAATGAATTATAAGCCTTCCAATTTGGTTTAGGGGAACATCAAAGCAATCACTCTGCTCTTTAAAAAGTTCATAATGATTTGTTATAAGCAGCGGAGAACAGGGACTGTATCACTTTAATACTCTTAGTGGGGCAGCATTTGATACGGTCGATCATAAGCTGCTTATTACCAGACTTGAACAAAGGGTAGGGATCCAGGGATCAGCATTAAAATGGTTTAAGTCACACCTGGAAGACCGCATTTTTTTCTTCCAGTGTGACAAATGCTCTCTCCTCATCAGCCCCCTTTACCTGCAGGATTCCATTATGGCTGTTCTCTTCTCTCTGTATATACTCCTACTGGGTCCCCTCAATTGGAAGCATAGTATCTTCATCCCAGCCCAGCTATATCTCCCACTAAAATCCCACAGCCCTCAGTCTTTACAGCCTCCGTTTGAGTGTTTCCAGGAGATTAATAAAAAGGATGTCCCAGAACTTCTTGATGCTTAACGAACAGAAAACTGAGCTCTTTTTCTTTGGCTATCCTGAATACTGTCTGTGTGGGAAGCTCTGCCCATTGTCATCCTTTGTGAAACCCTTTGCACAAAACCCTGGGATTATTTTTAAATGTACATTTAATTTGACTAAAAGGTCAACTCTGTGGTGAGGGGCTGCTTTTTTCCAATTTTGAGCCTGACAGGACGTAAAAGAAACTTGTCATCATACCAAGATTCTTGAAAAGTAATCCATGCTTTTAAGCAGCTGAACTTGACTGTAACACCTTTACAAGGCAGTGAGTCAGTCTTCACTCTCCCACCTGCAGTATATGCAGAACGTTGCTTAAAATTTTAACTGGTTCCCAAGAGCAATAACTTATTCCCCATGTACTTGGCTCCCTACTACCTTAAATAACTCCTTCTTACCTATCTGACTTCTTAATTCCTCATACCCCACCGTGACCACTCCGTCTTCCAGTCACTTCTGGTTGTCTTACAGCCCCAGCAGTGTTGCTTAGCAATGACGCAGGCTGGGGTTTGCCCCCTACACATATGATCTACCCTCTCACCTTAGTCATTTAAAGCTCTCAAATTGCTACTATACCAAATGGGTTTATAATGGTTGTTTTATTAGTGTTTTTAGCTCGATCTGGAAAATTAAATCAGTCTTTACATCTCTTGCCGTTTGACCTTTCAGGTGTCGCAGATGTGCATTTTATAGTTGGAAAAGATTGCTCCTAATTTGGCTCAGACAGCTGTAAGTGCCACTGGGCTTATTAGAGGTGTGAGTGGGCTCAAAGTCTGTCTTGTGTCAAAATCACAGTCAAATTATGCATAAAACTAATTACCACCGAAAGGTCACAGTCTTTGCTGAAACACCATTTGCACCTACAGTTCACACATGTTGCATGAGCGGATATCTCTGCCTGCCTCCACGCAGGACAAAAACTCATGCACTTCAGTTGGCGAGAAAATTCTAAAAAGAATTACATGACACTGCTGTAATACTATTTGCTCTTTGAATCATTCACATTAATGTTGAGCATTCGATCATGCTGTTGATTTCAGGAAGAGTAAAAAAGAAGACAGGTGACAGTCTTGCACGCTCTGACTCTATGACAACAACTGAAAGCTAGTAAGGTCAGAGCCCAACAACTGATGGGACTGTCATCCCATCACAGTGCAAATCCAGCAGCAGAATCTGATTGACTTCTCTCTGGTTCTGTGGACCAAACTGAGATATATCAGTGGCCTTGTCCCCAAACGCATAACCTCAGAATCTAATCTGAGCAGCCGATCACTCATTTACTGTTAATGTCATCATTTATGCCTGTCCGATAACTGGCACATGCAGGAGGCAATTATTGACTTTCTCCTGCTTTCAGAATATTGAGTCCAGAGGCTGTCAGTTAGGCTCATCAAGATCAGACTAACAGCCCATCATTATGACGGGGAGATATTGTTAAAAAGAGTCATTAAAACAGCATCAATCTGTATAGTGATAGTGCTAACTTTATTTTTGAGTTTAGTTTTCGTCTGTTCTTTGCAGTTGTTGAAAATAATAAATATTGTGTTTACTTATTACAGCCCAGTTAATCTGATCCAACTTGCTAGCAAGCTCAATTGGCATCTAAAATGATGGCTAAATATCATATCCAGGAACTGATCTAAATACGCAAGCTGATTACCTATTTAGATAGAAACATTAATAAAGTAGTGAAATGTACACATCCGAGATACTTCACTTCAATATGACTATGTTACATAATTTAATACGTCCACAGCAAAACACTCGAGAGGGGGATCTAGAACTTCTTGACTTCACTTTACTTGAGAGCTTAAAAGACTTACTTATCATTCATTATTAAACATGACGATTTTCCACACTAACATGGCCTGTTATCGATGAAATAACTAACAGCATACCAAATAGCAACAACAAGGCTTATATAATTATGTATCACATTATTAATATCATTTTTATCTGAATGAACAAAATTGTGAATGAAATTAAATTGACCTCACCAACTACTGAGGAAATATCTGTTTCTTTAACCGCCAACTGCTCCACTGTGTTCACCAGCTAGTTGCTAACTGTAAAAGCCTGTTGAGCAGGAAGTGTTCTCACTAACATATTGAGAAAACAAAGAAATGACACCAACAGAGAGGTGAAAGTAAACCAAATCTATACAGTTTTAGGCCGGACAGCTAGAGAATGAGCTGAACTGACTATTCAGATTCACTGAAAACTCTTTGATAGTTCATCAGAAACCCCTTTCACATTGTCAAAATGTTTCATATATTATTATTATAAAAAACATTGATTAAAGCAGCTTTAAGTAAACAATACTGTTATCACTGGTTATCTGATAGTGGTAGTGCAGGTCTATTACTTATCATTGAGAAGTCTTGCACTGAGTTTCACTTCACTTGTACTTGTATGTTTTTCTTCTATCTGCAGTGATGACTGAGAGTAAACTGCTGTCAGCACCCACAGGGAGTTATTTCTTCCCCAGAGAGATGTTTCTATGTTTATCAGGTTAGAACCCACTTTGTTATCCTTGAGTGCCACTGGCATGTCTTTTTTTCTGCTGCATCTCTTTTTCAGTCAAAGCTCACAAGCCACAGAAGTTTGCTCGGAGAAAGACAGAAAAATGGAGACTCACATGCAAAGGTTAGACTGGCCTCTCGGCTGACGATGGTCCCGAAAGAGTTGGAGGCGAGGCACTGATACGTTCCAGCATCTTGGTCTTTGTTCAGATGGCTGATTCTGAGGTTGCCTCCAGAAAGGCTGTAGTGAGATCCAGATTTGGGACTGATTTCTGTGCCGTTTAGTTTCCATCTAAAAAAAAAAAGAAAAAAAAATTAACATGTAAATTAACAAATTAAATATTGTTTAGTTTGGGACTAGGGTGGTCGAAACATTCCAAGCAACAACAAGAAGAACGTGACTGGAACATTTGATTGTTTTTGAACAGGAAAGAAATAGACGGTGGAGAGCGCCCAGAAAGCATGGCCTACAGCTTTGTGTTAATCTAAGCAGCAGTGAACCACGGTGTGCCAAGAACTTGACTCCCTGAGAATAGCATTGCAGGCCATCCATCTTGCCAGACCACAGTCAAACGGCATGAAAATGCTGCTTAATCATCATGGTGCGACAATTAAAACAAATGCCTGCAACCTTGCCTTCACACTTGTGCATTCTAGAGTAGTCCACATGATAATCATTGGAGTAGGGGTGATCAACAAAGGGTGTAATTCACTTAAAAGGCAACAGATTTTCCAATCCACCCACACAGATGCACCTTATTAGAAGAAACACAGGTGGGAGTAAAATCAGACAAAATTAGAAAATGGTTTAAAGCCATAACTTACTCTGGCCAGGGCACAAAAGAGCTGGGACGCTGCTATTTGTTATCAATGATGTATAACCATTAAAGCATGGATGGTTCTGCACAGATAGACAAGCATTAAATGAGCATTTTATACCTCACTGGAAAATGGACAGTGCAGATTTGATTAGGGCCCCAAGTGATTGAGTGTCTGATTAGTTCTTCGAGGAGAAGTTCTATATTTTCCTCTGCTTTGATTTTTCTATTTTCTCTAAATGATTTCAGGTTCAGCTGGGGAAACTGTGTATTGTTTCATTTGTAAAAGAAAGCAGCTTTAATGTGAAAAAGGGGGCTTTGCTAAAGCCCTTTTGTACAGTAGACAAAAGTTGTGCAAAGCTGTTTTTGTGTCCTGCTATGTCTCCTAGTTGTGCCAATTTGGTGCCTTTGAGGCATTAGAGCCTTTGGAGAAATACATTGACAGTGGTGTCGCATCATCATTATAGCATTTTCATGCTATCATTTGGTATAATTTACCCTATAGAGTAGACTCATTTACTATTTTTTTTTGCTGAAATTCAACTATGCTTGGAGCTGTGCACGTTGGAGTCGGCACAGAATCATCATATAATACTCAATTAAGAGCTGATTACATCAAAAACAATGTCAGACTGTGTAGTTTACCCGCCTACCAGCATCACAAACAGAACAATATTTGTGGGCCGGCCACTGCAGCACTCAAAAAGTGCCTCTGTAGACTGTTTCCCTTTAATAGACAAAAATGTGTAGCACAATGGTCTTTCATGGCCCTCCTCCAGTTCAGTCATAAGTAAGTGCACGCTCTCTAGAGCCTTATTACTACACACAATAGAGAAGAGCCTAGGGGGTGGTGGTGGCTGCGGTCTCATAGGATTACAGCAGCGATTCATTTGCAGCTGAAGTGAAGCAGACAAAAATCAACACAAATATTTTACTGCCAAGAAACACCTTCAACCTAAATAAAAAGGCAGAATGGACAGAGAGGAAAGTGATCCGCAGTTTCAGGCTAAGAAAGTGGCTCACTCTTTTTGAAAAGGGATTCAATCAAATTTAAAAGCAGCCTTTACACAGTCATAATTGCTCACTGAGACTCGGCATTGTATCCATATTGAAACAGTTTATTCCGGTGAGAGCTTGAAAACAAACTGTCACAAAAGACAGTTGTGGTTTTGATGCTTTGTCTGTTTCTTTTAACTAGACGACCAGTAGAGTCTAGAAAATAGTTTGATGTATCTGTGTGTGTGTGTAATCATGTCTCATGTTTAAAAGGAGAGACAATCTATCCAGTTGGAGGAAGATGCTGAGAATCCTAAAATGTACCAATGTGTGAATGTGTTTGCTAATTAAACATAGTAGTTAAAGATAATTGCCCACCCAAAGCTGCCAGTGCTCTTTTGTGACAAATTAAATGCCCTTTGACAGTTCTTGTCACTTAAAGCCAATTAAAAACAACTTTAAAACTGCTAAGCAACAGGATACTACAGATAAATGGAGACCAGTTTGGGAACAGTGATAAAAAAAGCAGCACGAGTGGAAACTTTGAGAACATGATGGTGTCACGTGTGTATCCTTCTCTGCGGGAAGTGTGGAGCAACAGATTACATCAAACACGCATAAACTAGATTATTTAATAATTGTATTTACAATGATTTATGCTGGCAAACAGGCCACAACAGCAGTTCCATTTGTTAGGCACATGCTTTATGTAATCATGTAACAACAGGCTGTGTACACAGAGGCATAATACCACACCATCTGGCTTATGAGGCTGTGAATGTTAGGCGGTCTGTTCCTTTTCTTAAGCCTGGTGCTTTAAAAATAATACTACTATGTACCAATACTTTGGTGACCTCACACCTAATAGTAAAGTTTTTTTTTTTCAGGTCGATTCAAAAGCCAAATATAGGATATTAAACAATGCAAATTCAAAAATACTTGCAATAATGCCAAAATCCATAGAACATGGAAACAGCCTGCAAATGAAAAAAAGGAATGTGCTGCAGAAATCAAAAACAATACATTATACATTACAATACAAAAAATAAGTTAACAGCAAACACACAAATCAAGAAACACAACAACATAAAAATAAATAAATAAATAAACAACAGTAGTGCTGCAGAACAAAGCGAGGAATCAATAATTTTACTTTATCAGACCACGAAACAATAGACGCTGCCAGCGTGGTGTGTTTACAAGGGTCGGGCCAAAACACAACTTTATTACCAAAAAAACCAAGAACTTCAGTCTTTGATTTTAGTTAAGCTGGATCACATTTTATGGTAACATAGTTTTGCGCCAAGTAACTGCACTGCTAAGTATACCTGCTGTTAGCTAGTTAGCTCGGTTAGTTGTACAGCTAACTCTACTATGAATCTGACTGGTGGGGCTCTGAGAATTGGGGGAGTGTCTGTGTTTACACCTTTATCTAGCACAGGCGCTTTGGGTTGTACCTTGTTGCTGTATTCCCTGCCGTCCAACTGAACTCCATTCTGTTAGTCCCAGCCCTTCATTTCAGTGGATGTTTTATGCCACAACCCATTCTCTACACTTTGAAAAAGGAAACAAAATACACTTTATGTATCTTCTCTCTAGTGTTGTCTAGTTGTGCAGACAATACTGAACACACATTTTCTCATGTGGCACCTAATGTAAACACTGCAGCTCAAACTGTCACAATTTACTGCTGTGTGACGTGCAATTAATGAACTTTGAACATGATTTAGCTGTTGTCTGCTAGAGGAAACACATCTCTAGGAGGCGGCAATCGCTCTGACAGGACCGCACAGCGACCTTGACAGGAAACAGCTGATTAGGTCATCCTCTAAGCTGGCTCAACCCCAAGTATAAAATGTACCAATCCTTCCAAATCTCACCCCAGCAATTTCAGTGAGCAAACATGATTGATTTGAACTTTACTTGCCAGAGAAGCTGCACCACCACATAACACACTTCCAGTAGACTAATGGTCTATGGGAGGAGGAAATAAAGAGGAAAAAACAGCTGCTCTTTGAACTCTGTCAGAGAAAAGAGGTTTCAGCTCTGTGCATGCAAAGCTCAATGTGCAGTCCTAGGCTACAAATAGACAAGACACGTTTCCAGCAGGGGGTTGAAAGGAAAATCCAGCACAAAATAGAACTCATGTAATATGTTTCTATGATCCTGATCAGCTCGGGCTTGATTCGTGAGGATGAGCAAGTCTTTTCTAAAGCCAGAAACAACAGAGCCAAGACTCTCTTGTTAGCGCATCAAGAGACAAATCCTGGAGCAGTTTCATTCAGGACAAATGAAAGACTGTATCTGAGGACACGATTACAATACCCAGCCTTGGATTTCAGAAAATACACACTTTCTCCACTTCATTACTATTAGGACTACAACGTAGTAAAGCACATCTGAAAGTTCCAAACACTTTGGAGTGTAGGGAAAGTCTGATTCACTGTCAGCCAGACAGCTCCAGGCTTTGTCAGATTAGGACTTTCTGGTTTCCACTTTTAGAACAGAAATGTAGAGTGTATGGATTAAACTGTCTCAGATTAAAAGAACAATATATGATCCATGTTGTGAGGCTCATCATTTCAGGAAGCCACAAATCCATAATTCTGTAATTACTACATAAAATGTATTTCAGAATAAACCCCTTGAGATGTATCATCTTGTTTTCAAGGGGGTCCCAAACAAACAGTACAGGGCACAATAACATATGACACCAACGACAATGACAAAAAACAAACCAGCAGACAACAAACTAAATAACAAAAAAAAAGTTACGTTAGATTAGACATAATTATCAAGAAAAGAAAAATCAAGAAATAACAGTGATGGCACTACTGAAAACAAAGGCAATTTGTTTTAAGATGAGAAAACAAAATGTTTTTAAGTAAGTGAAAAATGAAAATGAATGGATATTTACAGGTAGCTTAGTCCAGTCAGAAGGAGCCCGAAACATAAAAGCTTTTTTGTCAACTTCCTTTGATACAAAGGGGACCATAAAGAGGATCAGATCAGAGCTGCTTAAAGAATAATTTGGCGTATACGGAACAAAAAAATGTTTTAGACAATAAGGACAGTTTAAGATAATGCATTAAAAAAATAAATTGATACCAGTGAAATTGACATCTTTTATCTAGAGGGAGCCACCTGAGTATGTCTAACATTGTGTAATAGCGTGTAAAAAAACATCCAAGTATAGAGTCTGTTGTAAAATAACATTGAGGGGATGAAGATCGGTTTATTGATGTATTCTGTTAAACGATGTCAATGTAGTCCATTATTGGCAGTATAAGTTGTAAAACAATGTCTGGAGTGGTACAGAACACCAACACCAAAATGTACCTTTTTTTATGACCTGATCAATGTCAAGTCAAGTCAAGTCAAATTTATTTATATAGCACATTTAAAACAACGTAAGTTGATCAAAGTGCTTTACAGACAGTGGCAGATAAAACAGTGCAAGAGATACAACAGATTATGAATATAACACACCACAGTATACAATTTCACATGCATACACACACGTATATACACCCATACATACAAAATACTCGTGAAGAATTTCAAAACTGCAGAGATCTGCCGTAATTACAGATTGTAGCCAAGGAGTTGGATTTGGAGTTGAGGTTCTGCCTCACACCTAGAAGCCTTGAATAGGTTTTTGTTTTATTAAGAATTTGTTTGACGAGATGAGATCGCAAGGCCTATTGAATTTGGGGTGTATATATATATAATATATATATATATATATATATATATATATATATAATAGTATCATCTGCATATAGTTGTACACTTCAATCAGGAAAAAAAGAGTTATGTCATTAATAAAAATAGCGAACAGAAGTGGTCCTAAGGTAGAACCTTGAGGGACACCTCTCTGCTGTGTAAGTAAATCCGATTCACAGCCTTTTAAAACAACACAATGCTTTCTGTTGTAGAGATATGAGTTAAATCACAGCAGTGTATGCTGGGAAAGACCAATAGCATGAAGCTTGTCCAAAAGAAGATAGTGATCCACCAGATCAAAGGCTTTGGTGAGATCAATAACATCATTGGTGAATTTTAAGAGAGCAGTCGTTGTCGAAAAGTTGGGTCTGAAACTAAATTGAGAGAGGATATTTTTATTGTTTATGTACTGCGATAATTGTTTAGTTTTTTTAATTCACATTTTTCTTTTAAATACATGACTCTATTGAATCAGGTACTTTTTGAAAATGAACAAATACACGAGCATCATATTTTTCCACATATGTTATTTGAGTAAAAATGTAGTTTGGACATTTTATGATTCAAAGTTGTACCCAGCTGTTCCTTCGTCAATCCATCAAACCCACTCTTGTATAGTATCAACAATTGCAACGACTCAGACAGCCTGGTGGAAATCCCATAAAATCACACACTCTAGTCTTGTACCATCACACTACACTTCTATTATTTAATTCTTTAAGAAAAATGACGCTCATAGATCAAAAGGAATTAGTCATCTCAGACATATGTTCAATAATAAAACCATAGTCCCATTCTCCTGTCTTTGGGAAAATTAACTTTCTTAACTGTTTGTTAAACACATACTGTGATGACTTCTGGAACCAGATTCTTAAAATCTGTTCTATGACTAATAATACCATTATGCATATTATACAATACAAACAAAACCAGAGTTTCCCTCACTGGATGCGGGATGTTTCAAGTGAGTTTGGCTCATTATTAAAATTGCTCACTTTGTACACATGATACTCCTGAACAAAATTTCTGCGGGCACCTGGCACTGTCCAACTGAACAATAGTTTTTGAAATCGCAACCACGATCCTGGGCTGCTCCACCTCTTTGTCACTGTCAGTCTGCCTAACAGGACATTTATCAGTGGTCCATTTACACATGGAAACCAGATGATTGCTCCTCATGGTTTTTACTATTGACAAGAAAAAAATTATACCCATCACACATTGAAACCCTCTTTTTGATTATAATTCCATTTAAAAACTTCCCGCCTATGCAATATATCATAATTATATTTGACAAGTATTTTTGAACCCACCGCATTCTTAATCCTGTTTTTCTCCTCCATGTTTCTACACTTTTTGTCCCCCACCCCCTCCACCAACTACACTCAAACCACACACAACACGATGTTGTTGATGTCTATGATTACTATTGATATTGTATTTCAACATATTATTACGGCTGAAACAAAAAATATTATTATAGACTGATTAGTTTTTGTCCTCATCATTATCATGAATTACTATTATTTTTGTTTTGTTTATGTTGTTGTTACTGTCAAAATTGTTGAATTATTTATCTTGGACTTTTCCCTCTCCTTTCTTCTCATGCGCACATACACACAACAAATACAAAATACATACTTTTTCAACTTGTCATTGTACCAGGCATTTGATAACCTCTTAACAAACACTTTTTTTCTCTCACTTTAAATCTTATTTTGTTCATTCACTTTATGCTTTCATGTCATCGCCTGTTTAATAATTCAGTTGCATTTATAAGGTTAACTGTTTTCTACAAAATAAATCTCATAATTATGACAATAATCATGGCACACACAACAGTCTCTCCTGCATGTGTAAATTCACTTGGTGCATCAATGTAGTTTTTATATTTCTCATCAATATTTGTATTTATTGTATCATTTATATATCTTTCTATTACTGTCATTATACTTCCTTTAATGTGTTTGCTTTTTTATTGTAAGTGTTGGTGTTATTTTCACAATATTGACAAAAATATTATTGTTATAATCATTACACTTCCTTTAATGAACCAATCTGGAGTTCCCTGATGGCGTCCTGGTCCTGCCTCACTGCAGTGCTCAGGATGATCGCACTGCCAGCCCTCCCTTTGCTCCGATTTACTGCGATATCATCGTTTTCAGTAGTAGTTTTTCAGAAGCAGTAGTAGAAGAACACACACACACACACATACACACACACACACAAAAGCATTAACTGACAAGATGTCTATTGTTGATGTAAATGTTCCATGTAGCGATGGTGACATGTAAATGTGGAAGCAATAGACTGGGGCACTGTTTCGCCTACAGCATTGGAATATTGCACTTGTGTGAAAACTAAACTGTGCAGCAGGTTAAGACTTTGAACAATAATTTATAATTGTTAGGAACATGCATTTAAACATGAATTGTGACGTGAACAATCCATTTACAAATAGAAAATCACACCACAATATACATATGCATTTTTTTTTTTAAATCAACATTTGAAAGTTGTCCACAATGGAGCAGATGATTACATGTCAAATGCTGTTTTCCTTTTCATTTACAAACTGTTAGAAAGTTTTAATGTATATTTTCAACAACAACAAAAAACATGGTGACATGTAAATGTTAATGCAGTCGACCCTGGCACTGTTTAAGTTATTCCATTTGAATATTTTTCACTGTAAAGCTAAAGTTCAACTTAAACATTGCTGACCTAAATGAAAAATCAGGTACTCTGTTGATGTTGCAATTTAATTTTCAAATTTGAACATGGTCCACTGTACATGCTGGGAAAGATATGTTAAAAAAAACCCCAAAAAACCCCAGCTTGTCTATTATTCCATACAGGGTCATAGAAGGGTCATGTTTAACAAATACTGTAAGTCAGTTTTTTAGTTTAAGGCATCACTTATTGGTCCAGTTGAAAAAATGTGCAATATATTTTACAGGATTTATGAGTATTTAAGTTCTCCAACAGCTTACTCTTAGAACTGCTACGACAACAGAGGAAATATTTAGGGATTGAGACATTTTTACTGTGACAGGTGGTCTAAAATTGAAGAATTTTGATATTGTCAGCAGTATAATAACAGACAACGTTGACGGGGAGAAACAATGTGCACAGAGGGGGACAGATGAGGCGCCGCAGTCACACACTCACCGGTAGATGGGAGGTGGGCTTCCCTGGGCTTCACAGCTGAACACCACCTCCCTGCTCCTCTCCACCGTCTCCACAGGATACACGATGCTGCCAGGCTGCTTGGTGAACACAGGACTCTGCAACACGCTGCTTTCTGTGGAACAACAAAGAAACACATCACAGATAAATATAAACGTAGGCACCATTAAGTTTGTTAAACAGCCAATTAGTCAGTGGCAGAAACAGGTTGATGCTGTTTTAAGAGTTTAAAGGGGCAAAGCCGCAAGCAGACAAAACGTATCAATTTGATCTGCCTGTCACGACACCGCGGCACGAAGAAGAATGATTTTAAGTGAGACGTGTCTCCAACAGCCATTTAGGTGGTAATAGGATATAGAGCCTGATTTATCTCGAGAAATTGTCTAGAAAAATGCCTTAATTTACTTTTGTCAACCGGCTTTTATTTGATCATTTATTTGTTTATGTATTTGCCCTGTGATGTTAGGATTATGTGTACATGCAGAGGTGTTATCTGGTTTCATGTGGTCAGAGCTCTTTGTTGATATTAACACAAAAGAAGTCTCAGTTACTCCATTAAGGCACCATTAGCACAGTGTGTGTCTTCTGGCTTTAGAAAGCGTAAATTATGCTTTGTCGACAAGGAAAAGGAACAGACCTAATCACTCTTATTTAATTTGTCATGGCTTAATTGCTCTTATTCTTTGAAGCAGAGGCAACCACAATCAGACAGATTTACTGGTATCTAATATCATTTAGGCTTCTTTATTCATAATAATTACTGATTTCTGCATTGAATTCTGTCCAACAGAAAAAGACATTTAGACAATTAGAAATATAACCAAATTCCTCTTTAAAGTCTTGTCTCATTCCTGTTTGGAATTCTTCAGCTGTTGATGGTATAGTACTTGAGCAGCTTAGAGGATTTCAAGACGTTTTGAAAAAGAAATTACACAACTTAACTATAATTGTATTTGCACTTGGCCTGTCAATGGTAAAAAAAAACCCAAAACAAATGGAACTCCATTTTAATTGGTGCTATTAACCAAAAGATAATACAAAAACAATTACTTTAATTTTTCAGCAACACAGCAAAATGTGAAAATCAGGCATTATTTAGTGACATTTAATACAGATTAGGTGTCAAGTGGAAGATGAGAGTTGACTTTTGTTCTGTCTATGCTGTGGGTAATGAGCCCTTGATTCTCGATGGCAGTAATTACAGCTGAATCATAGTCTGAAAGTGTGGGAGTTAAGTTGGGGTGATGACATTAATATCTTATCAGGAAGTTGAGTAATTTTTTTTTTTTTTATCACCAGCACTTCCTTATTGAGTTTCCATGCTTGTCCAAGTGCTCCAATGGCTTCATGAAGCTTGTCTTGACCAGAAAGTTCCCTGACAAATCACAATGTTACAATGTTACAATTTCATTTAGCAGACACTTTTGTCCAAAGCGACGTATATCTGAGAGTTAATACAACACAAGCAACGATCAAGACAGGAGGGAACGAAGTCAGTAAGTGCCAAAACACGGCTTCAAGTGCTATCGGACACTGGTGCCAACAGGCAGTGCACGGGGCTTTATTTATTTATTTTTTTAATCCTCATCAACATCAACAAGGTCAATATAGTCATCATCATCATCAAGAATATCCGAATAAACATCCACAACATCCTCGATGTCATCATCATCAGTAGCTTCAATATCATTAAGTGCAGATGTGTTCATGAAAGAGCTGGGTCTTTAGCTTCTTCTTAAAGGTGAAAGTGACTCTGCGGACTGAATGGAGTTTGATAGCTCGTTCCACCACCTGGGGACTACTGAGGAGAAGAGTCTAGTTAGCGACTAAGGGCCCTGTTGTGATGGGAGTACCAGGCGCCTTTCATTGGCAGAGCGTAGTGAGCGGGAGGGATTGTAGACCTGAAGGGAGTACAGGTAGGCAGGAGCTGTTTTTGTTCCTGTTTAGTAAGCGAGCAACAGGGTTTTGTTGATGCAAGCAGCAACTGGGAGCCAGTGGAGGGATATGAAGTGACATGTGCTCGTGTTGGTCGAAGACCGCGCTGCTGCATCCTTGATCATCTGCAAAGGTTTGAATGTGCATGCAGGGAGGCCTGCCAGTAGGAAGGTGCAGTAGTCATTGCATGATATTACAAGAATCTCTACCAGCAGTTGTGTTGGATGCTCTAATAGGTTGGGTCTGATCTTCCTGATGTTGTACATGGCGAATCGACATGACCGAGCTATCAGGCCACATGAACCTTAAAGGTTAGCTGTTTGTCAATAATGACGCCCCGGTTCCGAGCAGTCTTAGTGGGTATGAGTTCAGTTTGTCCAAGCTGGATATTGATCTGTGGTTGCATAGAGGGACTGGCTGGAATGACAAGGAGCTTAGTCTTGGACAGGTTGAGCTGAAGGTGGCGTTCTTTCATCCATTTAGAGATATCAGCAAGGCATGACGAGATCCGTGCTGAGGCTGTAGTGTCGTCTGTTGGGAATGAGTTAATCTAAGATGTGAGACAAGGAGGACGACTTCGGGTAGTATTGGACAGCTATTATCAACACATTTGAGAGAGGTACAGAACATGCACTAACGTGTACCCTGCTCGTGCACCATATCAAATATCTTTTTCCAGTGTCACAGGAAAATAAATTACACCCCAATCTGTGGAGCTTCACATATATGATACACTCAATAAAAGTTTTTACAGATCTGGTAACCTCATTCCCTTTGCAGCAGAATCCATTACTTTCTATTGGCTATTTGCTTTATTGCTGTGTAGTTTCAACCAGTGATCATAACCTACTATCACACTAAGGTGTTTGGTGCTGACAAAGACAATCAAAAACACTCTGCATATTTAGTGCCTCGCCATAACTATTATTTTATTCAACATAACAGACATTTTAAGTCCCCAGCTGTATTTACTATGGGAAGTTTAACAGATGGAGTAAATGATTACATGGGCGACTGATCAAATCAGTGAGTTGTTCATTTCTTTATTTAGAGTCCAAGCAAGAAAGTACCAAGGCCCAACAGCCCTTGGCACAAATTGCGAGGAACATATTGTTTGCTAAAACTATTTAAATCATTTTGTCATACTCAATGGGGTCAGACCACAAAAAAGCAAGCCCCCAACAGGTGCAAAGTGTTGGGCCTTTGTGATGTTCAAAAGCTCAAGAAAACTTCCTAATACCTGAGCCACCTTTCCACACCAAAGCTGAGCCGAAGACCCACATCAACTAAAAACCTTTACCACTTCTGAGGGCTGTGCCAAATTTCTTGGGTTTAAGAGCAACCATAGACTTCGAAAAGGGATATTTGATTTTTTGAAGATCAAAGTTGTCCATCTCAAATATGGTCTACCAAAACTAAAAGGCCAAGAGGATAGGACTCTTATCCAGGGATGTGACATTAGAACACATTGGACAATGTAAAGTAAATTTACAAGAACTTAATGAACCATGTATGGGACAAATTTAACCGGAACCCCATGGTGATGCTGTTCAAGTAAAAGGTTTAGCAACATTTAAAGATCTTTGTATCACATCCTTAGACGTCCCTCACCAGATTTGATATTGCTCTGGTTTATTCTCCAGGAGGAATATTTTCAAACTTTGTCTTTCCAAAATATTGCACAGTCAATTTCTCAAAGAAGCTATTTTTTAACTCTGGAGATGTGACATCTGTGTATCATTTTTATAACTTTAATGTCAAATTTGATGTCCCACATGTTGTTGGTATTGTCGTTTTAAATTTCGCATTGGCACCAAGGGCCAGCTGGTTTATGTCAATTCAGGGCTCCTATTGGTGGTGCTTGATGAAGTTATCAGAGAAGCTGTCAAGGTTTGGGTATATGTAAAGTAGTTTTAGCTCAAGTGTCAAGGAAGGTGGTAGGCAGGCAAACTCAACAGACTTGTTATTTCCCAGAGGTGCATATTTATTTACAGTGCCAGGCAATTACACGTGTAACTCTTCAAATCTCAAAACAACAAATGCAAAGAAAAACTTAAATTAACTCATAATCAACTTAAGCAAAAGCACGTGTACACAGCTGCACGGCTTTACCTCTGTCCCCCTTTGGGCGCAAAACTTGACTCCCTTTATAGGGAGCATAATTGAGACCCTACCTGTCCTCAGCCTATACCAACACAATATGGGGGTCCTCTTAATTTAAACAATTAACCTAGAAATGAAAACCTATCCTTAATCTAACACCAACTCATTTACTCAACTAAATGTGGATTAATCAGGAAAGTAAAGGCCTTAACATAACTCAAAATGCATAAATTGAACCCAAAGAAAACACAGTTCAAGGAAGAAAACCCCTACACTTGGCGCGGCCCAGTGATGTCACTGATGACATCCTCTACTCCATAAAAAACAGGAAATGCTGGGCCGGCCCCCTTTCTACCAGCAGAACCACATGGTGACCTGAACAAAGAAACAAAGGTAAGTATGTACAAGGAAACAATCTATTTAATATGTAAAGCTGCAACTTAATAAAAGTGACAGAAATTAATCCATGACTGTGTGTTTGCTTTAATTTACTCAAGTGCTTTGATGTGACCTGTAACATAATGCTTACACAAACAAACCCGGGATAGTAAGTGCTGCAAAGTTACAAAAGCCAAGGTAAATTATAACTACAGAAATGATTGTCCATAGTAATGTGATATATGTAAATGAACAGAAGGGACAAGTGGTGAGAAAGGCAAAGTGTCTCACCCACTTTGTCACACCCCCCCCCCCCTTAAGAAAGTCACTCCTCAAAGGAACGGGACAGGAAGTCAGCCACCACATTCTTGTGTCTTGGTCGGTACTGGATCCTGAAACGATATGGCTGTAGGGACAGATACCACCTGGTAATTCTTGCATTTGAATCTCTCATTCTGTTCATCCATTGCAATGCACGATGGTCCGTCTCCAACACAAATTCATCCCCCATTAAATAGTATTTTAAAGTGTCCAATGCCCATTTCACTGCCAACGCTTCTTTCTCAATGGTCGAATACCTTGTTTCCCTTGGGAAGAGCTTGCGGCTAATGTACTGCACTGGCCTTTGGTCCTCTCCCTCACCTTGCAGCAACACAGCTCCCAGTCCGACTCCTGAAGCATCTGTCTGCACTGTGAATGAACGGGTGAAATCTGGACACTGCAACACAGGCTCTTCACACAGACAGTTTTTCAGGTCAACAAAAGCAGCATCACACTCTGGAGTCCATTTGAGCTCGTTGGGGCTGGATTTCCGTGTCAGATCACTCATAACAGCTGACCTGGCAGAGAAATTTGGGATAAAGCGACGATACCAACCAGCCAAACCCAGGAATGATTTAATCTTCCTCTTGGTGGTTGGAGGGGGATAGGCAGCAAGGGCTTCAATTTTACTCACTTGAGGACGGATGACCCCACCCCCAATGATGTAACCAAGATACTCCACCTCTGACTTGAGGATGTGACACTTCCGTGCATTAATCACAAGTCCAGCTTTGTGGATCCTCTGCATAACATCCGAGAGGTGTCGGATTTGGTCCTCCCAGGTCTCGCTGAACACCACAATATCATCAATGTAGGCTGCGGCATACTCATCAGCTCCTCTCAGCACTTCATCCACAAGCCTCTGAAATGTTGCTGGGGCTCCATGCAGTCCAAAAGGCATTGTCCTGAAACGATAAAGTCCACTAGGGACTGTAAATGTTGTCAAGTCTTTAGAGGACTCAGTCAATGGCACCTGCCAATATCCTTTGCATAGGTCAAGTGTTGACAGGTACTTAGCATTACCCAAGCGTTCAATTAAATCCTCTATTCTTGGCATTGGGTATGCATCAAAAGCAGAAACAGCATTCAGTTTAGAAAAATGTATACAAAATCTTTGCTTTGTGTCATCTTTCTTGGGTACCAGCACCACTGGGCTACACCACTCACCTCTAGAAGGCTCAATAACCCCCATGCTAAGCATGTCTTCCACTTCCTGCTTCACAGCAGCCATCAACTTAGCTGGAACTCTGGTGTTTGTGTCCCTGATGGGTTTTTGATTGGGACAACGGAGGCGTATCTCATGGTGGATGAGGTCTGTACACCCTGGCTGTGTACTGAAAAGCTCACCAGGCATGATAGCTTCCAGTTCCTCCTGCTGGTGTACTGCCAGATGATCCAGATCCGGGTATAACGGCTCTTCACTCTTCGAGGGAAAGAACTGCTACTGTGCCTCCTCTTCCTCAACAACAGTGCGGGCCCACAACTGTAGCGATGATGGAGGTATGTCAAACCACTCCTTCAACAAGTTAATGTGAAATACTTGATGCTTCTTACGGCGATCAGGCATGAATAGTTCATAGGTGACAGGACCTGCTTTTCTGCTGATCACATAGGGACCCTGCCACTTAGCCAAGAGGCCACTGTCTGATGTCGGAAGAAGAAGCAGAACTTTCTGGCCCTCTTGGAAGACCCTCCGGCGTGTCGCTTTGTCATAACTCAGCTTCTGACGCTCCTGAGCCTTGACCAGATGCATGTTGGCAAGCTCCTGGAACTGTTCAAGTTTGTCTCTCATCTTTAATACATACGAGAGAACATTGCATTGCCTCTCTGGTTTAGGTCCCTCCCAGGCCTCCTTCAGCACATCCAGTGGACCTCGAACTGCATGCCCATACAGGAGCTGGAATGGAGAGAAACCTGTAGACGCTTGAGGCACCTCTCTGTAGGCGAAAAGGAGGAAGGGAAGCCACTGGTCCCAGTCTGCCCCAGAGTCCTCCACAAACTTCCTCAGCATGGATTTCAGGGTTTTGTTGAAACGTTCAACAAGGCCATCTGTCTGCGGGTGGTAGGGACTGGTTTTCACCCCTCTGATCCCCAGAAGTTTGTAGATTTCCTTCAGGAACTTTGAGGTGAAATTGGAACCCTGATCTGTGATGATTTCTTTGGGGATCCCAACCCTCGAAAACATTTGAATAAGACAGTTTGCAACCTGCCGGGCCTTGACCTTTCTTAGGGGAAATGCCTCAGGGTATCTAGTAGCATAGTCACAAACTACCAAAATGTACCTATGCCCTGTGCTACTCCTCTCCAGTGGGCCTACAACATCCATGGCAATGCGGGAGAAAGGAGTGTCTATCACAGGCATGGTAATAAGTGGGGCCTTGTCACCTTTCCTACCTGGTGCTGTTAACTGACACTGGGGACAAGATTTGCACAACTGAACTGTGTCGGCAAACTGCTGTGGCCAATAAAAGCGAGTTGCCATTCTGGAGAAGGTTTTGAGCTGGCCCAAGTGACCTGACCATGGAACAGAATGTGCTAGCTGCAAGACTGTGGCCCTCAAGCTCTTAGGAACCACCAACTGGTCTCCACCCTACTGCGACGGTACAGTTGCTCACCCTTTAAGATAAATATCTCCCTGTCTTTCTCTGTGACATCTGTAAAGTCAGGACGACACTTGGAAAATAGGGGCATTAGAGAGGGGTCCTGCCTTTGAAGCTGGGCTATATCACTAGGTAAGACAAACAGTTCATTATCTACTGGCTCTGGAAGTGGCTCAACCATCGTTGTGCCCCTGACCTTATCCTGTCTTTTCTGGACTCTGCTTTTCCTTCCAAAACCCTGTCTGAATCCCTCAACATCTGGGACTTCAGTTTCTGCAAAAGGTAACTCACTCAAATCCTGATCTGGCTCTGACTGGTGCTCCCTGTTTTTGGACCTGGTAACTGCAATCATACCCTCACATGAAACACTCCGTTCTTCTACCCCGCTAACTATCAGATCCAGAAGGATAGGAATATCTGTGCCTAACACTACCTGGTATGGAAGTTTACCCATTACTCCCACTGCTAGTAAGTACTGCTGACCCTCAACTTGGATACTGATGTTAGCTATGGGGTAGTCTACATCGTCACCATGAACACACCAAACCTTAACTTTACCACTAAAGGTCACATCCCTTGGGAGACAATCCTGTCTAACAAGGGTGCGACTACTACCTGAATCTAGAAGGCCAATACAAGGTTTATCGTCAATGAAAACACACGTGGTGAGTTTATCATCACAAAGGGGAGCTAACCCCTCAACCTCCTGCTCACACTCTACAGATTCTGGTGAAAAACTCATGTATGTCTTACTAACCTGCTGACCTGGACATTCCGCTCTAAAGTGACCTGTTTGACCACATGAGTGACATACTAAGGGCCCTTTGGGTTTAAATTCCCTCCCCCTACTGTCGTTTATACTAGGGGGCCCTTGCCTAACATTCCTGAACCTGTGCCCATTCCCACCCACTGTCTTACCCGAAGATGGAGGGGCTGAACTGGGTCTGAGAGTGGTGGGGCCTTTTAATGGACGCCTGGCGGACAGGAAAGTTTCGGCCATCTCCGCCGCTTTCTTTGATGTAGTTGGGTTGCGCTCTTTTACCCAGGTGCGAAGGTCAGGATTAAGGACTCTCAGAAACTGCTCCATCACAATAGCATCTCCTATTTGCTCTTTTGTTTTATCTTTTAGAACCATCCACTTTTCATACATGTCTTTCAGGCGTGTCTGTAACTCTTTAGGTGTCTCGTCTTCCCGCACTGTAGTGGCACGGAACCTCATTCGGTAAGTCTCTGCACTTATTTCAAATTTTTCAAGGACTGCACTCTTCACCTTTACATAGTCCATTGTCTCCTCAATGTCCATAGCTACATAAGCAGCTCGTGCCTTACCATTGAGAAGTGGAGCAAGATGTAATGCCCAATCCTCCTGTGGCCACTGGCATGCGCTGGCAATTCTCTCAAAGGTTGTTAAGTAATGTTCAATATCTTCATCCTCATGAAAAGGCTGCATTTTTGGGCCTTTCCAGCCAGAGAACCTTGCCATACTTGATGACTGTGCTGCCGCAGAAGCCTCCCAGTGCTCTAGTCTTTGCCGAACAGGTTGCGGGGCAGGCTGCTCCACAGTTGCCCCAAACATTTCTGCAGGTTCAGCTGCTGCACCTTCCATCAGCTGCTGGTTCTCCCTGCGTTCCAATTTCACCTCCTGCTGGAGCTGGGCGAACTGGTGCTGCATCCTTTTCCAGCACTCTTCCTGGCGTTGCCTGTCCTGCTCCCATTTGTCTTCCCTGTCAATTTGATGTTGCATCAGGCCCCGTAACAAAGTGGAAAGTTCAGTGAGGCTTTGTGAATCTGAATCTTGTCCACCTGCTGCACCTTGGTGGATGAAATCTTCTGGAGCCTCCTCCCTTGGACCTTCCATAAGCAGGTGCGGCTTCTTTGACTTTGTCGATCTCTGCATCGCTGCCTCCTACTGGCCTGGAGCCACCACTGCCACCATTTGTAAAGTAGTTTTAGCTCAAGTGTCAAGGAAGGTGGTAGGCAGGCAAACTCAACAGACTTGTTATTTCCCAGAGGTGCATATTTATTTACAGTGCCAGGCAATTACACGTGTAACTCTTCAAATCTCAAAACAACAAATGCAAAGAAAAACTTAAATTAACTCATAATCAACTTAAGCAAAAGCACGTGTACACAGCTGCATGGCTTTACCTCTGTCCCCCTTTGGGCGCAAAACTTGACTCCCTTTATAGGGAGCATAATTGAGACCCTACCTGTCCTCAGCCTATACCAACACAATATGGGGGTACTCTTAATTTAAACAATTAACCTAGAAATGAAAACTTATCCTTAATCTAACACCAACTCATTTACTCAACTAAATGTGGATTAATCAGGAAAGTAATGGCCTTAACATAACTCAAAATGCATAAATTGAACCCAAAGAAAACACAGTTCAAGGAAGAAAACCCCTACACTTGGCGCGGCCCAGTGATGTCACTGATGACATCCTCTACTCCATAAAAACCAGGAAATGCTGGGCCGGCCCCCTTTCTACCAGCAGAACCACATGGTGACCTGAACAAAGAAACAAAGGTAAGTATGTACAAGGAAACAATCTATTTAATATGTAAAGCTGCAACTTAATAAAAGTGACAGAAATTAATCCATGACTGTGTGTTTGGTTTAACTTACTCAAGTGCTTTGATGTGACCTGTAACATAATCCTTACACAAACAAACCCGGGATAGTAAGTGCTGCAAAGTTACAAAAGCCAAGGTAAATTATAACTACAGAAATGATTGTCCATAGTAATGTGATATATGTAAATGAACAGAAGGGACAAGTGGTGAGAAAGGCAAAGTGTCTCACCCACTTTGTCACAGTATAATAAAAAGGTAAAGGACCCAGGTGCAGGCAATGGTAAAGAGTTTAATCAACTGAGGCAAAAAATGCAAAAAACACCGGAAACACACAGGAGCAACAACAGGGAGCCACAAGGAAACAGGAAAATCCACAAAAGACTATGGTATCACAGAACAGAATGACAAAAGTCCACAGGTAACACGACAATGAACCAGCCATGAGACAGGGGAGCACAAAGACTAAATAAACTAGGAGGGGAGGCTAATCAGACACAGGTGAGACAATCAAGGGGCAGGTGAAAAAAATAAGGGCAGGGCACATAATCAAACAAGTGGGAAACACAAGGCAGGAAGATTACCAACACGAGAGACAAGGTTACAAAGTAAAACAGGAAATTATCTAACCAATGAAACACAAATGAAAAACTAAACAAGGCTAAATTGTGAAAAGAACACAGAATAAACTAAATACAAAACCAAACAATGAGAACTCATGACAATAAGAGACAAAGTTACAAAGTAAACCAGGAAACAATATCTGAACCCCGAAATACAAACCAAAAACATAACTAAACTAGAATAACTCATGACAGAAGCCCCCCATTGGGTAGGTCCTCTTAGAACTATTTGTTCACAATATATTAACACCCATATGCCTTGAACAGATTTTTCTAGAGTATAGACGATACCTAAAAAATTTTGTTACTTTTGTAATCTCACAGCTATCAGTTCAAAATTGACTTTGAGATATAGAGAGATATGAGATTGAGCGTAGAGTGCATTCAAATGCAATCAGTGTTGGAACAAAGATCTTTTGTACATGCTGCCCCCACAATGGAGATTACAACCATTTATTTTGTCTTAAACTGCATATAATTTAAGCAACAGGGAGCCTCAGCATTGTGTTGTGAAAGAAGGTTCTGTGCATAGCTGTGTAGGATAACATGCAAAGGGTAATGCATAATTCAAATAACTGCTCAATAGGCAATCTAATTCAAGGAAACATCTCCCAGCAAAGCTAACATTTTCTCTACATTGTGTGCTTCCAATCCCCCAGAAGCATCAAACCTCATGCTAATTTTGGCGTGGGGTAGGCTATTCTACTTTCATGCAAAACTTAACCCAATGTATCGAGGCATCACATCTGACAAACATGCAATCTGTTTAAGTCTGGAGAGTAGTATTAAAAGGAAAAAAGTTTTTTTAAAATGTTGTAAATTTGTACATATTGTAAATGTAAAAATATCAATCCCACAAAAGCTGGCATGGTTGTATTTGATAGCTGTTTCTATCAGCAAAGACACAGAATGTAAAGATAATCATGCTTTGTAACAGATGATATGATATTGAGTCTTTTCTGAAAATCTTTGGCACTTAGACCCAACAGGGACATTCTGTAATTGAAGGCATCTGCCCTGAGCAGCAGCAAGATAAATCCCCCCATGGAGTCTAGACAGTGTTGGTGGGGTGGTGGTGGCAGATGACTTCTGCTGCCGCTGATGAAATGATGAAATGAAAAGGCTGATGAATCCACAAATACGGTACGGTGATGGGAAGGTGGAGGGGTGCACGTGAGAGCAGCATGAAGGAAACAAAGGCAGAGAAAGAATCGTATTTGAAAAAAACTGAAGTGAGATGAATGGCAGTGTGTTGCATTATATCGGATACATGTGGCCAGCAGTTGAAACAGTTGAGATCTCAATTGATAGCTCCATACAATAATAGCAAAATTATGTGTACAGCAAGAAACTAAACATCGCTTGTCATGTGCTACCCACTATGTGTAAGAATAAAAGGAATTTTTCAAATATATTTTTGTATTGTTTAAACTCGCGTACTAAAACACAAAAGGGGTCATATTTGGGACTGAGGTTCAAAAACAAACAACCCAATTTAGATTAGTGGCTGAAGCAGCAGTTGGTAACAAGTAGTTCCTCAGAAAACCTGGATTATAAATCAAGATCTAAATTATAAAGGAATATATTTTTAATATGATTTACAAACTGCATTAACCAGAGATTGACAGTGGAGTCAGGCCTGAACAGAACAGGATTTCAATTCCTATAGAAGAAGAGGAGGAGGATCTGAACCAAGACGCAAAATGTATCAGTGTTACATGCAGGGGAGTTTGGCAAATTTGGCGATCTGACACCATGTATCAATAGCAAGAGGAAGCTACCGTACTGAAGTTGCTCATACATTTATTTAATCTACTTTGTTGCTGTTAATCTGCTTAAGAAAGCAAAAGGAGTTGGTGGTACAAATGATGAATAAAATGATGCTACACACATTTTTAACGTGTGGTCACATTCGCAAACCAGTTTTCTGACCAATTGATGCTTGTTCACTCACTTGTGAGCTTTTTTGCCTCTTCATTACGTATTTATTAAGAGAAATGCTGAACAACAGGAAACAAAAAGACTTAGGAAAGAAAACCAAACAGAGGAGATAAATTAGAGGGGCTTTATGACTGACTGGCATAGCTTGCCATCAACAGCAGTTAACCAAATAGCCCAGCAAGTAGTCTTCTCATTACCTAGCTTATGGAACAACCTATTTGGCATGGGAGAGTGAATTCTGCTGATTGAGCAGTGTGTCTCATGTCTGTAGTGTTTTCATTTGGCCAAGTTAAGACTCCATTGTGACAATGGTGTTTAATTTGGGGGGGATGACACAGAGCAAATAAAAATAAATATTACTACAAAAGCTGGGATACTGTTTATTTAAAAAAAACTTAACCCGAATTATGTATCGTTTTTTGTAAAGCATGTATAACCCTTATCAGTTCTTAACAGAAGTAGCTGGAAACATTCATCTGATCCAGTTCAGAGGAGGCTGTTCAGCCTGTCCTCATGCAGTGGAGTTGTGCTGAGCAGAAAAGAAGTAGGTCACCATTAAAATCCTAAGCCTGTTTCTCAAACACTCAGGTACCTTTACCAGGCCTCCCAGTAGGCCTCACACACCTGCAGTGGACTGTTTCTGTCTCACTGTTACAAAGTGATTCATTTGCATGCTACTCTGTGGAAGAAACATGTCAGCCCAGAGCGCCATGGCTACTGCCACAGGGAATACACCAGAGCTCAGGGAATTGGTTGTTACCTTAATTATGGTGACATTTTAAGATGTCTAATTATTCTTAATGGCATGAAAATATGAGTAGATGTTGGAAAAATTTTTTTTAAATCCTCAGTTTTATCGAAAGAAAATCCGAGGATCCTTTTATATATATAGTCCTCATGTTGCTTCGTTGACTGTCTGAGGATCATGTTCTCATGGGAATGTATTGAAGTCTGCTTGTGTATTTTCTTTACAGGAATCCCTTCAACTTAAGATCATTAGCTTTTTCATACTGTATTATTTTTTTCTTTCCCATTTAACTGGCATATCTGACCTTTTAGTTTATCCTGAGGCCGGTTTCTAAAAAAAAATGTTCCATAACAGGTTGTTCACTTCACACAGTATATGAATGCTGCATAATTTGGATTGGAGTTTTTTTCTGACTGTGTCTTGGTTCCATTATGAAGTTAAGTGACACTTGATCTTGAACTTGAGTCTGACCAATGAATCAGTCGGCTGGATTTGTAAGCTTCAAAAAAACCTTGTCCAGCTTTACAGTTCTTGAAAAAAGTCTTTCCATTATTTTTTGCATTTTTTATATATTATTAAAAGAATACATCACTTTTTAAGCATCCTTCCAGCTAAAATAGAATCCTGCTATGTAAAACAACCACCTCTGCGCTCATAGAGCCCTACTCTGGCATTGCTTTGTCTTGTGCAGCCTTGAAACTAATCCACTGAGGACTGGCAGGTTTTAATGTCACCCAACAATGCTATAATCAAACAGCTATTCAGATGGTATCAGCATTGATCTTCTAAGAGCTAGAAGGGAGATATTTTTGGACAGACGATGCACTCTCACACTTAAGCGAGCCAAAAGAGAATAAAAGCCTGAAAGGGGGTTCCGTCTTCAAGCTTTCACTGTGACCTGTTTGAAAGGTTTAGATACTATTAGAGCCACAATGAAACACTCACAGAGGTGATGTGTCTCGTGTTCTGATTGTAAAGATGATAGGAAAGGACATGTCAGGACATGCGAGAGTTTAGCATTTTTTAATAGTGAAGTCGCTGTATATAACATGCTGTGTATTAATTGTGATTGGTAAGTAAAGCCATATTGCACAGTAGGTAAATGCAATGTACTCATATAGCGCTTTTCGAGTCTTGTGACCACTCAAAGCTGACCTTTACACTACATGTCGCATTCACCCATTCACACAGGCAGACACTGCTACGTAAAGTGCCCAGCTGTCAATCAGTCATCTCATTCCCAAAGTGATGACTGTACCATGGACACTTCGACATGTGGACTGAGGGAGCTGGGGATCTAACCGCCAACCTTTCAATTGAAGGATGACCGACTCTACCACTGAGCCACAGTCTGCAGTACAAATTAAAAGTTAAGAATTCCTCTCTGTTCTTATTAACACCCTACATTATTTTGCAAAACACAACAATAACCAAAGACTTAGAAGAAACGCCACAATTGTGAATCACTACAACCATAAGAGGTCATTGATCAAACAGGCATAAATGTTGACATATCAGGGCTTTGGGGGTCCTCCACCACGGGATTTAAATGTCAGACGCTTCATTTCCTGCATTCATGTTAAATTTTGTCAATCAAATGTGTGCTTTTGATGCAGCAATGTCAAAGTCCTCTGTTACTCAATATGAATATTAAGAAAATATACACTGCTCAAAAAAATTAAGGGAACACTTAAATCAAACATCAGATCTTGATGAACGTATAATTCAAGTTGAAAATCTTTACTGATGTATATTGTATAATTTGTTGAGAACAAAATGATGGAAACCAAAATCATCAGCCCATTGAGGGTTGGATTCAAAATCACACCCAAAATCGAAAAAAATTGAAATCACAGGCTGATCCAACTTGCGTGAATGTCATCATGGCAACTCATGATGTGACTCAGTAGTGTGTATGGCCCCAACGTGCCCATATGCACTCCCGACAATGTCTGGGCATGCTCCTGATGAGTCAGCGGATGGTGTCCTGGGGGATTTCCTCCCAGACCTGGATCAGGGCATCAGTGAGCTCCTTGACAGTCTGTGGCGGTACTTGGCGGCGTCTGATGCACCGATACATAATGTCCCATAGGTGCTCAGTTGGATTTACGTCAGGGGAACGAGAGGGCCAGTCAATGGCATCAATGCCTTCATCATCCAGGAACTGCCTATACACTCTGGCCACATGAGGCCGGGCATTGTCCTGCACAAGGAGGAAACCAGAGCTCACTGCACCACCATAAGCTCTAACAATTGCTTGGAGGATGTCATCCCAGTACCTAACAGCAGTCAGGGTACCATTGGCTATGACATGGAGGTCTGTGCGGCCCTCCAAGGAAATGACTTCCTAGACCATCACTGACCCACCGCCAAACCGGTCATGCTGGATGATGTTACAGGCTGCAACATTCACCATGGCAACTACAGACTCTTTCGCGTCTGTCACATGTGCTCAGTGTGAACCTGCTCTCATCTGTGAAGAGAAAGGGGCGCCAATGGCGGACCTGCCAATTCTGGTGTTCTCTGGCGAATGCTAATGGAGCTGCACGGTGCTGGGCTGTGAGCACAGGTCCCATTAGAGGACGTCGGGCCCTCATGCCACCCTCATGGAGTCTGTTTCTGACAGTTTGGTCAGAAACATGTGAGCCAGTAGCCTGCTGGAGGTCATTTTGTAGGGCTCTGGCAGTGCTCCTCCTGTTCCTCCTCGCACAAAGTAGCAAATATAGGTCCTGCTGCTGGGTTGATGCCCTTCTATGGCCCTGTCCGGCTCTCCTCGTGTAACAACCGGTCTCCTGGTAGCTCCTCCATGCTCTTGAGACTGTGCTGGGAGACACAGCAAACCGTCTTGCAACTGCACGTATGGATGTGCCATCCTGGAGGAGCTGGACTACCTGTGCAACCTGATTGGGCTGCAGGTACCGCCTCATGCTACCAGTAGTGACAAGGACACTAGCAGAACACAAAACTAAAGAAGAATCAGTCAGGAAGTATCAGGAGAGAGCAACTGTCTGTGGCCACCACATGCAAAACCATTCCCTTTTTGGGGGTTATCTTGCTTTTGCCTCTCCATTGCACCTGTTGTCTCTTTAATTTGCACCATAGCAGGTGAAATTGATTCACAATCACTTCTTAAATGGACAGATTGATATCCCTGAAGTTTAACTGACTTGGTGTTATAATGTGACAATTAAGTGTTCCCTTCATTTTTTTGAGCAGTGTATAATCATAAAGCATAAAGCATATTTGCATGAATTGTTTTAAGGATTAAAACTTCAAACTAGCCAAGGGCCAAATGTTTATATTATTAAAGCTGCAGTAGGTAAGATGGAGAAGAGAGCGGACTTTGCTTCAAAATTTTAAAGATTACAACCTCCAGGTCCCTCCCCCTCTCTCTCCGTGGCGCTCAGTCCTGCCTCCAAAGCCCTTCCTGCAGAGGAGGCTATCATGCGCGTGCAGGCTAGTAACTACAGCAACTGAAGGAGCCATATATAAAAAACGTGAAATGAAAACAACCGCAGCCATTGTATTACACCACCAACACTATCAAAGCAGATAAACATCAAACCAGCAGCAAAACCACCAGCACTTAGTTTGCTAACAGAGACTGGAAAAAACAGCAGCAACTAAGCTGTATCTCACTGATGTTGTGAACATTTAGCCGTGAGAGCACAGGCACACAGAACTATCAGAAGAAAATCTGAAATGGTAACACTGCCTGGGCACTTCACAAAGACATTTTCAGCCACACCGCCATGAAACAACGCTAAACAGCCTTTTTATCCTTTCCGGTCCCGTAGCTCTCTCCACCTCTGAAATGCTGCTCCAATGTTTACTCCAACTCTTTCTTTTTAGCTTGCTTTTCCTCATTTTTCTTCTTCAGTTTAACGGTCTTTGTAGTGTAAGCCGTAGTTGGCAATGGAGGGATGGGCAGTTTTTTTATTCCTTGTGGTTGTTTTTAAGGCTCTGCGGAACCAAGCCGGAGTTTGACTGTGTGAGCATGCGCGGAGTACTGGTGCTGGGCAGCGTGTAATTGACAGCAGCCTGAGAGACTGCTCGGCTCTCATGGTTGTTGTGGTTCGGGAGCGGGGGATTCTTACAAATGCCATTAGGAGCCAGAGGAATGTTACCTACTACAGCTTTAACTCTTAATCCAGTCTTTCATGAGGACGGGGTAGCCTTCGCCTTTGGAAGATTTATTTGCACTAAGTGAGTTTAAATATTTCTGTGTCACACACACACACACACACACCTGCGCACGCTCATGAACACATAGAGGTTGGGTTTTCTGCTTACATCCTCACAGTGTCAACTTGTCTAACTGGGAAAACGGCACTATCATATGATGACTCTAAACACTGTACAATCTAATAATAGCATTCCTTGCTGCTCAGATAGACACAGGTTTTACACCTGGTGGAGATAACAAACATATTTTTTCTTGAGCTGAAGATGGAAGTATGTAATGAGTAAGCTGTCTTAACTTCTTTCTCTTCTCTAATGAGATAATTACCATTATCATTATTATTATTATCAGTTAACACCCTGTTGGGGTCAGGCAGTCAATGACTGTTTAAAATAGTCAATAAAATAAGTTTTTCAAATATTGTGAATCACAGGAAATTGAGCATATCAAAATATTATGCTGCTTGGTCTACAAATTTGGGAGATAAGCTGTGAACATGCAGACACACAGACCCACACATACACATCCACAGGACCTAATGCATCATCCCCTCCAGGTTTATTCCAGGTGGAGATAACAACCTGCATCAGCATACTAAACATGAAGAGGTTTGTTGAGACAGAAATGAATCCTATTTTCTTATTCCATCACTCTCTAGTCGTGATGCATTTTAAAATTACAACTGGGTTGATGTTTTTTTGCTGTTGTTTTTTTGCTGTCCCAGACAGACATGCAGTTAAAGTCCTCACTAGGGTGACTGAATTCCCCAGTGAAGTGACAAATGAGTATACAAGCCAAGGCGTGTATGATGTAAGACCTGAAGGATCCAAGCAGCAAAACAGGGAACAACTAAGAAGAGACCTCACCTCCAAAGCTAGTTAATCAACAAAACACATTGTTTGAAATGTAACTGGCCTCCAAAATGACACATTTTCTGATTTTATCCCCTGATCAACAGAAGAGTTTCTGTTATGTAATTCTTCCAACACTGTTGCATGTCACTGCCGCAAAAAGAAAAATACAAAAAATCATCCAAAATTACATCTTTTACAATTTCATGGATTGGATATTAAATATCAGAAAATCTTGGAAAATGTCAATCAGTGTTTCCCAAAGCTTAAGATGGCACCTCAAAAATGTTGTCCACAACCCAAACATATCCAGTTATTCAGTAGAATAGATATTTGGTAAACAATTACTTAACCAGTTAATCAACGTAAGAAAAATGTAAAAGCATTATTGGATGGTGGAGAGCTCTCGCTAACATTTCAGTCCTAGATCTTCCATTGGTGTGACTGTGAAGGCAGGAGCATGCGGTTGCAATTATTTTCATACTTATCAAACCATTCTGTGCAATACAGATAAGGCATTGTCATCCTGGAAGAGACCACTTCTCTACGATAGAGGAGATGGATCACAGGGATAAAGATGATCACTAAGAACAACTGTGTATTGATTTGCAGTGATCCGTCCCTCTAAGGGAAAAAGAGGATCCAAACTCTGCCAGCAAAATGCCTCAACCGGCAAAACAGAGCCTCTGCATCCTCTCACTGTAGGGGTCAAACATTCAGGCCTGGGCCACTTAATTGGTGTACGTCAGGCATACACGCAGCCACTTGTGGAGAATATGTTGAAGGTGACTCATCTGACCGTATAATTTCTCTGTAGACCAGTGACTCTGGTTTTTGCACCACTGAACTCTCAAATGTGCATTGATCCTTGTAATAAGGACTTTATACACTGCAACCCCACTATAATATCGGTCTCTGTGTAATTGTCTATGGACAGTTCTTGCTGATTTAGTCACAGTCACCTAATAAAGAGATGTTCTTCTCTTTCCTTACATAGTGCAGTCGTCAATGTTGGCAGTTAACCACAATTTCCGTTCGTATGTCTTTTCCATAGAGCTACATGCAGGTGTCACTATAGTCACATTACTGTTGAAACACTAGCCAGTTGAGCATTCTTTTTGACTAAAGCTCATGCCGTTCTGCCCCAAGAATGAACCCTCTTTCAAAGTCACTTAGATCTTTTCCTCTTGTCATCATGATACAAAATCAAAGTAGACTGGGCCCACTCAGCCTTAGCATACATGCCACAGAGCATGATTGGATGTTAATTGCTTAATTGTACCATGTCATGCACCTGTGTGCTGAAAAACTCACACACATGCACTGATTTCACAGATTCAGCCTCTATGGAGGCATGGTGCTGAGATTTAATAAACACTGACATGATTGTAATGAAAGGGAATTTTAATTAAAAGTCACACCCATAGCATTACGATTAACATGAAGCCTCTGCTCTGGTGAAACAGGTATTTTATGTGTGCCCTTTGGGATGTGAGCATTAAACCCCTCAGCCCAGCCTGTCTTCTGCCGCCCTGCCATGACTGTGCCAGGAACGTCTCATCTGGGTTCTTTTCCAGCCACTCAATTAGCATCAATGTCTGGTAAAAAAATAAATAAATAAATAACTACAAGCTGTCGGAAAACTGAAAGAATGCTGTATGATGTACAGTCTAGGTTGTTCTGCAGCCTCGGCATGACAGTCACATAAATCATTCATTTCTTTGGGTTGCATGAGAGTGAGGCGGAGTAACAAAACTAGCTTTGAAATGGCAATCCCGTCCACACTAACACAAGGCGAACACTTCTTGAGCTTACAGACAACAGCAAGGTGATTTCACTGATTTTTCTCCAAAAGGCCATGAATAAAACATGTGTTGATATACATATCAAAAGGCGAGAGTTGACAAAGCAAAACAAAGCCAAACAAAGATGCTGGGGCAGAGGAAAGAGAAGAGAACAGTGCTTTCTCTTGAACCTGCTGTGAATACCTAACACGGCCAATTAGCAAGGGCTTGGCTCAGAGGCCATCTGGGGATGCCCCCTCCTTCATCTTGACATAATTGCTCCTCCTGAGGAAGAGCAGGTAAGTGCACCCAGAGAGGCCAACTCCAGGTTAGCCAGACATGCCCTTCAATTTCATGGCTACACCTAAGCTCTCACTAATACTGTCATCAAGCAGATCTCAATCCTAATGAAAGCTTCAATAGATAAGACAACAGTACTTAGTTGATAAAACCTTAATGAGGCAGACAGTTTAAATGTAAGAGTTCTGAGGTGGTGTTCTAGCGTACAAAAACACTCAAATGTGAGCAATTTTCATTAAGATGCTGTTGCTTCCTTGAGCAGTGCAGTGGATAAGAGGATCAAACCCACCTAACAGAGTAATGTACTGCTAATCAGCACATAATGAAGTGGGGACAGCTGGGCCAGTTTGGAGGTGTGCACGAACGCAGACCCAGGGGCAAAGGGCCACAGAGTCTGTCTAGCAGCGTAGTTCAGCTGGCCTGGCACCGTCAGGCTCACTGCAGGCTGCTCACACAGTGGAAGGTCAATGTTCATCCTGTCACTGTAAAATGGCCTGGAGAGATCAGGGCAGCACTACTAGAAGAGACCTTGACATATGAGGCCATCTGACATGCACGTCAACCTAAGAAATGCCCTTCATGGGCAATGGGCATGATTATGGAGACACACAGATTACGGAGTGCATCATTCTGGATGGCAGTTATTTCAACATTCAAAAGTGCTGCTGCTGCTTTAACATATGCTACATGTCCTTTAGTTAGTTAATAACACTAAACTACAGAATTGACTGAAGAGATTATATTTGTCAGTGAGCAGCTTTACTCAAACTGAAGCTAAAGTGATTTATCTTTTGTGTAAATTCAGGTTTAGCACTAGGAAAGAGCCAGAATGATGCAAAAATGATGCCGGTCGATGTTTTTAAGGCAATATATTGATTGATGTTATTTCAAGATATAATAATTATCCAGTCATACCCTCTCTTACAAAACAGATCATATCATCTCTATGGAAAATCCAATTAAAGTGTATTTTTTCCCCCATAACCTTTAAACCTACATTCGTATTTTTTGATAAATATTTACATCATTAAGTTAAAACAACCACGTGTGTCCTCCTTTTGTGATGGATCATGAGCCAGGTCATGACAATTTGCATTTCTTTTTGATGGTTGCAGCACGTCTACCCTTTCCACTACATGTTTGTCACTTACGAATGGATCAATCTTTGTAAAATAAATTACAGACATGTCTGTGTTGCTGAGAGGAAGAACACAAAAACTGAGAATGTATTCCTGATAACTGAATATTTGACACTTGTTTAGGATCTGCCTTTTCCAGCTTGAACAGCTGTTTTAATATACTGGTAGTGGATAATGTCCCATTTCTCAAAGTTGATCATGATCTTGACATGTCATTGTGAAAAGTTGGCTGAAGCAATGTGTTCTTTCTATCTAACATCTTCTATTGAGAAACACGTATCAAAAGTTTTATCATGATCTGGGCAGTTCTGCTCAAAAGACCGGGCCCAATGAATTGTTGTGAAGCAGCTTTCACTTTTATTTTTTCAAGAATTAAGTGGAAAATAAAGATAGAGAATAAAGTCAAACTGTAGGTATTAGCACCACATATGAGAACATTTTAATAACAGGAGGAAGATTTTTGACATTTCGATACGAAAAAAAACTTGACATACTTTGTTGTGTCACAGCCCAGTGAACTTCATACATAGAGTCAGAAAGAAAGTAATAGATTATTTTTTTCTTGGGATAGGAAGTTGTTTCATGAGAACAAATAGTTACTTATATTTTATTTTATTTTTACATTTCCTGTGAGCATTGCATCATGGGAGAATAGTGTACATCAGCACTGCTGAAAATGTAGGGTTTTATAGAGGACATACTATATGGTTGAAAAAAACCTGATTTAGTCACTTTTACAGTGTAAATACAATCAATTATTAAAACTATATAAGATTATTAGGTTGTTTACACTAGGGAATGAAACCTCAGTGTCACCAAAGAGTAACACATGAACAGGGGTTTACAGATACTTTTGGCCATATAGTGAACATTATACAGTTTCCAAATAACTTCTTTAGCCTCTGTTAGCTAGTCTGGCTCTGCAGGCACGGAGGCCAGAAAGAGAAAAGCCTCAGAAGATCAAGAAGACACCAGGAAGAGGATCTCCGATCCTGAACCCTCAGAGGACAACACAAGGATGAAGAGGAAACTCACAGAGGATGGAACTGCACCAAGAAAGAGACAGAGGGTCTCTGAACTTGACGGACAAGAAGATGCCACCTTATCCTCAGAAACCAAGAGCAACAACACCAGCTCAAACACCAAAGAAGATGCCAGGAGA